>NC_138548.1:11422944-11843471 GCF_964273705.1 Natrix helvetica
CTTCTCCTTTCCCCCTCCTCCTTCTCTCCCCCTTTTCTTCTCCTCTTCCTCCTCACCTTTTCCTCCTTCTCCTCCTCACCTTTTCCTCCTTTTCCTCCTTCTTCTCTTCCTCCCCCTCCCCCTCATCTTCTCCTTTCCTCCCCTCCTCCCCCTCTTCCTCCTCTCCCCCTCCCCCTCTCCTGCCCCTCCTCCTCCAACAGAATGCGTGTAGCTCTCTTGCATCTGGCTAGGAATTATGGGTATTCCATCGGTCTGGAAAGCCGCAGACCAAGGCTGTTTGAAAGATTTGCACCTTCCCTCTGACACAAACGGGTCCTCCCAGCTCTGCTTAGTTTCCACCCACTAATGGGGTTCTTGGCTGCCACCCTGTCTCAGCCTCCTCTGCCAGCCTCTCGCTCTCTCTCTCCTTCTTCTTCTCCGCTCTCCCTTCCCCTACGCCTTTCCCATGAGTGGCGCTGCCACAAGCTCTTCTTCAAAATCATGGTTATCATTAGGGCAGCATTACAGAATTAGCCAAGCATCTCTGCCAGGAGGAAAGAGATGCCTCAGAGACCTGTCAGCGTGCTATCCAAGCCCAGAGCTGGGCCGGTACTTGGATTCCTCTAACCACTGGGCCACCCTTCCTGAATGCCCGGAGTCTGGCCAGAAGGGCGGGCGACAATTCTAGGGATCTCTCACACACACACACACACACCAACAGCTGCCAGTAGCCGTACGGCACGGTTGGCTTGGGATATGATTCAGTTAGATTAACTTGCAGAGTGTAATCTGGAAACAGGTGTACTCAGGAGCAGGTTTCAGTGGGTTTAGCCAGGTTTCCTCCTTGTGGCTCAAGAACAAAGCGGAATAGAAGGCCCTCTGTTTTCAGAAGAAGAAGAGGAAAGAAATCCCTGGGCTTAACAGCTTGGGAAATCATGACTAAGATTTCACAGGGTGCCACCACCCCAGTTAGATTTTTTCCCCTCCTTCTTCTCCAACACAAGAGATTCGCTTGACCGCTTTCTTTTAAAAGGCATAGCAACTGGCCTGCTTGCCAAACGATTGCGGATGGCGGGAAGGACAGTCATCATCAACACCACCTTGGATTGTCATGGAACAAAACTTCATAGGGCATCGCCCGTACCAGGTTCAGCTTGCCTTGGGAAGGAAATCTCTGCAATGGGTGCCATGGTTTAGGTGGGGCTGGACTTCATTTCCAAATCTTCTTCTCTCTCTATAAAAATGGCACGGTGTGGGTGTGTGTTCCAGCATAACTCTGGATCGCCTCGAGCAATTTCAACCAAACTTGGTACACAGATGACTTACTCTCTGGAAACAAATACTGTGGGGGTAAGATGCCCCTAATGCCCCTCGGGGCAGGGGTGGGTTGCTGCTGGCATTATTGCCGGTTTGGTGTGCGCACAATTTTGCACATGTGCACTCGCTTCGCTTGTGCGCACACCAGATGTGCGCTCCGTGGCATTCGCAGTTGCTCATAAATTGGTCTGCACATGCGCAGAACCTTAAAAGAATGAAAATGTTTCCAAAAATTCCAAATTTTTCTGACTGGGGAACCGGTTCAGAGGCATGGCAGGTCTGGGTCGCTGCCAGTTCCGGCGACCCAGGCTGGCAAACCACTACCGGTTTGGCTGAAATGGTCCGAACCGGTAGAAACTCCCCTCTGCCCTCGATGTGTGTGTTCTATTAAGATACATCCTGTTGTGCCTTAAAATGGCTTCTACTGTACTGCCTTAAAATGATTTCTACTGTACAGCGCAGTGAAGTTGCCATGGGAACAGCTTCACAGTATTCCACAAGGGGGCTCCTTCTGGTAAGAGGGAAAATCCAACAGTAGAAATTACGCTTCTGGGGGCACAACATTTTAAACTAATTTAATTGTTGCCGAAATCAGGGCTTGGAGAAGTTGCTCTTGCCATCACCTCTTCAGGAATTACGGCGATGTTCATGGAAGGAGGGAGAACAACCCATTCCGCACTTATGTTGCCATTTGACATCGCCATTCCTGTCTAATAAAGGATTGGGATAAATAAATACCCGGGCAACTCCAGGTTATCAGCTAGTAGTTTATACAAATCGCGAGGTTTCAACAGTCTAAAAGGGAAAGAGTCTTTTTTTTTTTGGTTTTAATCCTAGCCAAATCTGTTTCTCTGGAATTTGGGCAGGACACTAAACTGTGCTTAATTTAAGAAGTAGCAAACTTTTCCCGAGGTTTTTTTTTACTCTGCCCATTACTGTCTGGCTGAAAAATTCTGCTCTGTTGCTCTTTTCATTCCCAGACACTTTTGTTCCTCTCCTTGGCAAGAGGTGGGAAACATCTGGATGAGAATTCTCAACCTTGGCAGCTTGAAGATGTGGGGACTTCAACTCCCAGAATCCCCCCCCAGACAGCCATGCTGGGAATCCAAGCCCCCACCTCTTCAAGGTGCCAAGGTTGAGAAACATTGTTCTGGATTAATCACATGTTGGGTGTTAGGGAGACATGTCTTGTGGCCATCCATGCTTGTCAAAACCTGTCAGGCTCTGACTTCAGCTAACTCAGGTTAATATTTCTGACAGGTAAGGACTCCACTGGAATAAGCTGGAGGAACCATAAAAGAATAAAATAAGATGAAGTAATAGAAAGTGAAGAAGCTAAATTGCTCTGGGACTTCAGAAATAGACAGCCAGATCCCCCCCCCCCACTTGTTGCTTACTTGCTTGTTTATCTATGTATCTTTATCTCGCTGTCCTCTATCTATCTATCTATCTATCTATCTATCTATCTATCTATCTATCTATCTATCTATCATGTATCTATCTATCATCTATCTATCTATCTATCTATCTATCTATCATCTATCTATCTATCTATCTATCTATCATCTATCTACTTACCTACCTACCTACCTCATCTCTCTGTCTGTCGGTCTATCTATCAATCATCTCTCTGTCTCTTGTTTCTCTGTCTCTCTGTCTCTCTTATCTATCTACCTATTGTCTGTCTGTCTGTCTGTCTGTCTGTCTGTCTAGCTAGCTAGCTATCATCTATCAGTCTATCATCTCTCTCTTTCTCGTTTCCCTGCCTGCCTGCCTATCTATCTGTCAATCTATAATCTCTCTCTCTCTCTCTTTGTCTGTCTGTCTTTCTGTCTTTCTGTCTGTCTGTCTGTCTGTCATCTCTGTCTCTGTTTCTCTGTCTCTCTTATCTATCTACCTATCTGTCTGTCTGTCTATCTGTCGGTCGGTCGGTCTGTCTCTATCATCTATCTATCTATCTATCTATCTATCTATCTATCTATCTATCTATCATCTCTGTTTCTGTCTCTCTGTCTCTCTTATCTATTGTCTGTCTGTCTGTCTAGCTATCATCTATCAGTCTATCTATCAGTCTATCATCTATCAGTCTATCATCTCTCTCTTTCTTGTTTCCCTGCCTACCTATCTATCTGTCTATCTATAATCTCTCTTTCTCTCTTTCTTTATCTGTCTGTCTGTCTGTCCGTCCGTCCGTCCATCCGTCCATCCATCCATTCATCTAACCAGCCATCTAATTATTAAATTTATATGCTGCCCATCTCACTGCCAAGTGACTATAGGTGGTGGACAACATTGTAAAAGCAATTACAAAATATGAAAACATTAAATATTAACATAAACGGAGATACATTGTTGGGCCACTAAATCGTGTCCAACTCTTCACAATCTCATGGGCCACACCACACACACACACCTCTTTCACCGTCTCCCAGAGTTTAACAGACTATATAGGATAAAAAAAGCCAAAACACAGGCAGTCCTTGACTTACAACCACAATTGGGTCCATAATTTCTGTTGCAAACGTCGTTAAGCGACTCACCTGATTTCACGACCTCTTTTGCCATGATTGTTATGCAAATTCCCACTGTCGTTAAGTAAATCGCCAAGTTGTTAAGCAAATCTAGCTTCCCCCATTGACATTGCTTATGGCACTTTTTTCAGTGCTGTTGTAGCTTTGAATGGCTGCTAAACGAATGGTTGTAAGTCAAGGACTTCCTGCACAAAAGGGTGGTATCTTCTTCCTACTCCACTAACCATCTCCAGCATGGAAAGCCCCCGTAGGGGTCCCAGGCAGAGGTGTGTGATCCTACCGGTTTAACAACTGGTTCGCTTCATGCTCGCACACATGTCTGACGCCCGCTGCGTGTCTTTGCACAGTTTACAGAGAAATCACCTTTGCAGGAGGAAAACAGCTGAGGTGCACAATCCACTCTGCTGCGCCTATCAGCTGAGCTTCAGAAAAGGGAATATAGGTGAGTATAGCGAAGGGGCCGGCCGGTGGGCCCAGCTGAAAGTCGGAGCGAACCGGTTCACTCATACCGGGCCGAACCGGTAAAATCCCAGCCCTGGTCCCAGGCCAAATGGCAGAGCCAGGTTTTGGAGCTCTTTCGGAAGCCCTAGAGCAGGGTTGTCAAACTCAAGTCCCATGGGCTGCATCCAGCCTGCGAGGTGCTTAAATCTGCCCATGGGGCCGGCCTGGAAATAGCAGAGGACCATCCCGCGGTGCCTCTGGCAGCCAAAATGGGGAACGGGGGGCATTTGCGGCCTCCATGTGTTCCATTTTTGACCTTGACGTTCTCCTGCAACACTTTGCTGGCCAAAACAGGGCATGTTGGGACGTGCGTGCGGCCTCCATATGGCCTGTTTTTGTGGCATGGGATGTGTGTGTGCCACATTTTGCCAGTAACGGGCTGCACATACAATACAATACAATAGCAGAGTTGGAAGGGACCTTGGAGGTCTTCTAGTCCAACCCCCTGCCTAGGCAGGAAACCCTATACCACTTCAGACAAATGGCTATCCAACATCTTCTTAAAGACTTCTAGTGTTGGGGCATTCACAACTTCCGAAGGCAACTTCTGTTCCACTGATTAATTGTTCTAACTGTCAGGAGTTTCTCCTCAGTTCTAAGTTGCTTCTCTCCTTGATTAGTTTCCACCCATTGCTTCTTGTTCTACCCTCAGGTGCCTTGGAGAATAGTTTGACTCCCTCTTCTTTGTGGCAACCCCTGAGATATTGGAAGACTGCTATCATGTCTCCCCTAGTCCTTCTTTCTCTTAAGCTAAACATACCCAGTTCCTGCAGCCGTTCTTCATATGTTTCAGCCTCCAGTCCCCTAATTCTCTTTGTTGCTCTTCTCTGCACTCTTTCTAGAGTCTCCACATCTTTTCTACATCATGGTGACCAAAACTGAATGCCGTATTCCAAGTGTGGCCTTAGCATGACCCCGTCACACCCCATTTTGGCTGGCAAAGTGCTACAGGAGGCGTCCGCCCCTCTCCCTCGCTAGGGAGAACGAAAATGCTGATCCGTCCCTCGAACAAATCCAGTTTGACACCTCTGCCCTACCTAGGGGGTGAGGGCGGACCTCACCTCAAGGGTCATGACGTTCCAGAGGGTGGGAGCCACAGCAGAAAAGCCTCTTCTCCTGGATCTCAACAGCTGGAATTCCTTATTTGGTGGGGTCCACAGCAGTCCCCTTCTTCTGGCACGAGTGGACAGGCCAATATCGTCCTTCCTTCCTTACAGGTACTTACAGGTAGTCCTCAATTTACGACCACAACTGAGCCCAAAATTTCTGTTGCTAAGCGAGGCAATTGTTAAATGCATTTGGCCCCATTTTACAACCTTTCTTCCTACAGTTGTTAAGTGAATTGAGTGCATTGTTAAGTGAATATCACAGTTGTTAAGTGAATCCATCTTCCCCATTTGACTTTCCATGTCAGAAGGTCGCAAAAGGGGATCACATGAGCCCTGGGACACTGCAACCGTCATAAATATGAGTCAGTTGTCAAGCGTCTGAATTTTGATGACATGGCCACAAAGATCCTACAAGAGTCTTAAGTATTAAAAATGGTCACAGGTTCCTTTTTTCCCCAGCATTGTCATAACTTTGAATGGCCACTAAACAAATGGTTGTAAGTTGAGGACTATCTATATTTTGCGGCCTCTACTGATTCCGAAAAAAAAGAATAATTGGGCTCCCTCATGTACCTTGACAGTCATTCAGGGATTTAGAGAGAAGAGGAGCTAGAAAAGTAGGATACTCAAATAGCATTGAGGTAGTCCTCAATTTACAACAGTTTTGTTTAGTGACCATCCAAAGTTACGATGACGCTGAAAAAAAAAGATTTACGGCCATTTTTCCCACACCCTCGTTGCAACATCCCCATGGTCACATGATCAAAATTCAGATGCTTGGCAACTGACTCACCTTTATGACCGTTGCTGTGTCCCAGGGTCATGTGATCCCCTCGGGGGACCTTCTGATAGGCAAAGTCAGTGGGGAAGCCAGGTTCACTTAACAACCGTGTTACTAAACGAATCAATTGCATGGTGACAAGAAAGATCGTAAACTTGAGCAAAACTCACTTAATGTTTCCTTTAGCGACATAAATTTGGGGCTCAATAGCAACAGCACTTAGACTTATATACCGCTTCACAGTGCTTTACAGCCCTCTCTAAGCGGCTTCTACAGTCAGCACATTGGCCCCAACAATCTGGCGCCTCATTTTACCCACCTCAGAAGGACGGAAGGCTGAGTCCACCTTGAGTTTGGTGAGATTTTTACTGCCAAATTGCAGCAGCCAGCAGTTAGCAGAAGTAGCCTGCAGTTGTTGTTGTTGTTGTTAGTTGTGAAGTCGTGTCCGATCCATGGACAGCTTCCCTCCAGGCCTTCCTGTCCTTTACCATCTTCTGGAGTCCATTTAAGCTCTAAGTTCCACAAAGCCCATAAGAAAAGTGTCTGGTTTTATCTTTATATTCACTTGAAGATTTTTTTTTGTATTAGAATATAAATCCTACTCCGTGTGTTTGCCATTTTTGACCATCCAAGCCAGCTTCTGGCAAGGAAAGCCAATGGGGGAGGCGTAAGCTGGATTAACTCAATGACCATGTTGTTGTTAGTTGCGAAGTCATGTCCGACCCATTGCAACCCTATGGACAACGTTCCTCCAAGCCTTCCTGTCCTCTACCATCCTCTGGAGTCCATTTTAGCTCACGCTGATTGCTTCAGTGACTCCATCCATCCCCCTCATTCTCTGTCGTCCCCTTCTTCTTCTTTTGCCCTCCATCTTTCCCAGCATGAGGCTCTTCTCCAGGGAGTCCTTCCTTATCATCAGGTGGCCAAAGTGTTTGAGTTTCCTCGTCAGGATTTAGGACCTTCTAAAGAGCAGTTAGGGTTGATCTCCTCTAGGACTGACGTTTCTGATCGCCTTGCAATCCAAGAGACTCGCAGGAGTCTTCTCCAGCACCAGAGTTCAAAGGCCTCCATTCTTTAGAGCTCAGCCTTCCTTATGGTCCAACTTTCACAGCCATCCGTTGCAGCTGGGAAAACCAGAGCCTTGACTAGACGTACTTTTGTTGGCAGGGGGATATCTCTGCTTTTTAGTATGCTGCAGTACTGCACTCTAATCCCTGAGCCACCTCAATTGCGGTCGTAAGTCAAAGACTTCCTGTATATCTAATAGTAACCCTAAAGATATATTTGGAGTTTGGGTTCCCCCCCCCTTTTTTTGTACACCATTTTCTTTTCTTTTTATTTCTTTGTTAGTGTTGGATGTTTGCTTTTCTGTGTTTCACCCTTGTTGATAAATGAAAATAAAAACAAAAAAGAAAGAAAAGGTAGGCTGCGGAATTTGGGGCTTTGGATATAAAATGAGGAGGACAAAGGCGCAGGAGAGCTAAAGGAACTGATTGCTAATCCAAGCGTTTCCATGAGTGTGTTTGCCACTGCTTACTCATTTGAGTATTTGGGGCAGTTTGTCATACGAGTGTCTCATTTTTGCCAAATTTGGCTATCTTTCCTGCTGACACCTGATTCACCCCTGGGTGAGCGATGAAGCCAGGATTGTATCATATCTGGGACAATCTGAGATCTTGCAGTCTTGGTCTTCCTTTGCTTTTAAACATCTTTAGTTCTGGTTTCAAGAAAAGTTCTAGCCAGGTATTTCTCAAATAGGGCAGATGTAGTGCTGTGCTGGCTGGGGAAATCTGGGAGCTGAAGTCCACAATTGGTGGCTAGGGAATCCAGTCCACAAATCTTAAAACCGCCATGAAATTTGGTTGGGTGATCAAAACCTTGTTTGCCTCTATCTGGACAAGCTCCCAAACTTGGTTATATTTGAGCATATTTTTTGGAGCATTTTACCAAGCTGTTTGTAATCACTGGCCAAAGAAACATTGCAAAACAGTGCTTGTTTGTCTCATGTCTAAATAATTTAGTTTGCAAAACATCAGCCGCTAACACCCGGTGAAGCATACGCTGCGTAAAAATGCGCTCAGCTTAGAAAACCGACTTTTTTGGGTGGTGATTTGACCTACTAAGACTATTATTCTTCTCTTCCTTCCTAGTACCTATCTCTTCCCACTCTTCCCACTTATGACTATAACCATGTTGCTTGTATCTTTACAATTTATATTGCTTTCTTTGTTTCCTAGTATGATTTGATTGCTTATTAGTAACCTATGACTATCACTAAGTGTTGTATCTTATGATTCTTGATGAATGTATTCTATTTTTTTTATGTACACTGAGAGCATATGCACCACAAATTCCTTGTGTGTCCAATCACACTTGGCCAATAAAGAATTCTATTCTATTCTATTCTATTCTATTCTATTCTATTCTATTCTATTCTATTCTATTCTATTAGTACAGTGTTAGGTTCCTGAGTTAGATTTTTCTCTCATCCTACTTTTTGACAAAAAGCCTTTTACAAAAAAAAG
This sequence comes from Natrix helvetica, assembly GCF_964273705.1. NCBI lineage: Eukaryota > Metazoa > Chordata > Lepidosauria > Squamata > Natricidae > Natrix > Natrix helvetica. The sequence goes on from NC_138548.1 coordinate 11,431,688, forward strand.
AAGAAGCTATTAATACGTGTTCTTGCTTAGAGATGATCTTGGATAGTGATGGTTCATAGTTTTGAAGGGGATGAAAATAAGGAAGATTTATTGAGGGGGAAGGAAGGTGGCTACTGTGTCCTAAGTATTTTTTGTGGGGGAGGGATCCATCATAACTTTGAATGGTCACCAGGCAACTGGTCGTACCTTACCTATGAGTGGTCCTTCAGTTACGCCCACAGGTGAGCCCAACATTTCCGTTGCAAAAGCAAGTCAATACAATACAATACAATACAATACAATACAATACAATACAATACAATACAATAGCAGAGTTGGAAGGGACCTTGGAGGTCTTCTAGTCCAACCCCCTGCCTAGGCAGGAAACCCTATACCATTTCAGGCAAATGGCTATCCAACATCTTCTTAAAGACTTCCAGTGTTGGGGCATTCACAACTTCTGGAGGCAACTTCTGTTCCACTGATTAATTGTTCTCACTGTTCTCTCTGTTCTCACTCACAAGTCAGCCGTTAAGCGAGTTGTGCCCCGTTTTACAACCTTTCTGGCCATCGCCGTTAAGCAAATCACAGCTGTTGTGAATCATGCAGTCATTAAGCGAATCTGGAGTCCCTCATTGACTTTGGGGTTGGAAGTCACATAGCAACAGGAACAGTGGTGGGTTCCGCATCCCGTCGCAACCGGAATGCAAATGGCCCAGTTGGGTCAAATACAGGTAAGGAACGCAGGCGGGCAGATGGGCCCTCCGAAGCACCGAACCAGAACAGTACCTGGTTCTCCCAGCAGGCACCAGTACACCCGTACCGCGGCGTACCAGCTGTAACCCATCACTGGACGGGAGAATACAACAGTCATAAATACATGCCCATTGGCTTAGCATCCAAATTTGGATCATGCGACCATCGGGGAAAGTGGAAAAAAACAGTCTTAAATCACTTTTTTTCAGTGCCGTTGTAACTTCAAGCGGTCGCTAAATGAGTGTTTGTAAGTGGAGAGCTGCCTGCCTACTGCATGTCAGCTGCAGGGAGTATTTGAGTAAAAATATGGAGAAACTAGCCGTAAATTGTATTTTACGGTATTGATGCCGCTTTATAATGTATTGATGCCGCTTTATAATGCCTTGGTGAGGCCACACTTGGAATACTGCATTCAGTTCTGGTCGCCACGATGTAAAAAAGATGTGGAGACTCTAGAAAGAGTGCAGAGAAGAGCAACAAAGATGATTAGGGGACTGGAGACTAAAACATATGAAGAACGGTTGCAGGAACTGGGTATGTTCAGCTTAAGAGAAAGAAGGACCAGGGGAGACATGATAGCAGTGTTCCAATACCTCAGGGGTTGCCACAAAGAAGAGGGAGTCAAACTATTCTCCAAGGCACCTGAAGGTAGAACAAGAAGCAATGGGTGGAAACTAATCAAGGAGAGAAGCAACTTAGAACTGAGGAGAAATTTCCTGACAGTGAGGGCAATTAATCAGTGGAACAGCTTGCCTCCAGAAGTTGTGAATGCCCCAACACTGGAAGTCTTTAAGAAGATGTTGGATAACCATTTGCCTGAAATGGTATAGGGTTTCCTGCCTAGGCAGGGGGTTGGACTAGAAGACCTCCAAGGTCCCTTCCAACTCTTCTACTGTATTATTGTATTGTATTGTATTATTGTATTATTGTAAATACATTAAAAAAGGGGCTGAGGAATTCTGGGAGTCGAAGCCCACAGGTCTTCAAGTTGCCAAGGTTGGAGACCCCTGCACTAAAAAAAATAGGGTGAAACCAGGCTTCACGGCAAATTTGGGGCCAGCAGCTTCACCATCTCAAGACTCAACAATGTTGTTTTCCCATTCCTTGTACTCCAGTTGCTGGTGATGGGAGAGGGCAAAGTTGTGAGACAGCAGGAAAGCATCTCCATTTCTATCATTAGCGACGTTTAGCTAAATGGGAGACACGTGTAGGCAGTGAGTCATGAGGCGGTTTCTGCCAGTGACCGAGGAAGGAAAAAACAAGCCGACTGCTTCCTTATTAAAAAAAAAAACTAAAAAAAAACACTGTGCAATTAATCTTCGGAACTCACTTCCTCAGGGTATTTGCCAGTGTGAGATTCCAACTCCCGCCCCTTCCCAGAGGACAGGATGATTGGATGTGGAAGGCGTCTTCGGGCCAGCCCGAAGCCTTGGTTGAGCCAGGCACAGGCGCCCTAACAAAGGAGAGGAAGTTGTAGGAAGTTGGGAGGGGAGCAATTTGGGGCTTTGGAGCGGTGGTCACCAACCGGTCCGTGAGAAAATTTTGGCGGCCCGCAAAAAAATCATTTGCATTTTTTATATTGCACCAAACCAGGGGTCCTCAAACTACGGTCCCTGGAATGGATACGTGCAATGAACGCTTGTGTTGCTGCAGAGTCTCCCACTTTGGGGTCTTTTTGTGGGGGTCGGAGGAGGGCAGAAATTCCGGCTTGGGGTCTGCTTCAGCCTCCTGGTGCAGGGCTTTGGGCGAAGGCTGGAGGGAAGCGCCGCTGGTGGCGAAGAGGCGGAGGGCCTCGTTCCAGTAGGATTGCATCATGGCCTGGAACTGGCTGACCGTCTCAGCCCGCTGAGCCTCCAGGTGCTGGTAGCTGGTCTTGCCCTCCCACAGATCTCCCCTCTGCTTGGAAAGCCTATGCTCCTAGTCCTCCGTGAGGTGCTTCTGCTGAGCTTTCTTGGTCAGATCCAAGTTGAACTGAGCCAGATGTTTTGCTAATTCTTTCTCGCGGTGGCTGCTTAACTCCAGCAATTGCTTCTTGTTGGGGCCATAAGGAGCCCGGGTGGACAGGCCAAGAGTAGCTGGGGGGGGGAGGGGGGCGAGTAGAGGCTTGTGAGGCACCCCTTGAAGTGAGTGACATCGAGTTGGCCATGCACCAAAGACCTCAAACAGAACTGTCCTCAGATGCCTTCAAAACAGCCCCGGGAATGAGTCCATTCCCCTCCGGAGGCTTAAACTGACCTTCAGGACAAGTCGATAGCAAGATGACCGCGGTCTTCTACTCAAAGATGATGTGTCTTAGGCCTCGCCTCTGGAGGAAGCTGAGTCCTCCCACGGAGAAACATAGAGCTTATCTTGTTTGGGTGACTCCTAAGAATGACAAACCTATCCAGAGGTTGTGGAAACAGTCCACATCAACCTCGAACCTTCTCCATGGAGGCAACCTTTCTCTCGCTGAATCACAGAGCTTTGGTGGCCCGTCATCAAGGCAGGTGATTCATGAATCCTGCTGACTTCTGCACCAAGACTTTTCTCATCTTCCTTTAGATTCTTCTAAAAGTTGGTGCCAAGGATGAAACGCTGGCACCTCCTGCTCCCGGAGGCATGGACAATGCCACTAAACTGTGCTACCTCTGGTCCAAAAGTGCCTCACTGGCAGAGAGCCACAGGTCCATTTGCCCTTGTTATGAGCTGTTCAGGTTGATACCCACTACTTCCCAGATTGGCGTCACCTGGGAAGGAGACTGGACTCTTAAGCACAACCTTTCCCAGATTCCATCACCTTTGATCTCTTTCCAAACCTTGCCTCGCCCGTTGAAGACCTAGAGCAGGGGTGTCCAAACTTGGGAACTTTAAGACTTGTGGACTTCAACTCCCAGAATTCCCCAGCCAGCCATGCTGGCTGGGGAATTCTGGGAGTTGAAGTCCACAAGTCTTAAAGTTCCCAAGTTTGGACACCCCTGACCTAGAGAGACTTGGATTACCAAGAAACCAAGAATAACAAGAGTTGAAAGAAGGGACCTTGGAGGTCTTCTAGTTCAACTCCCTGCTCAAGTGGGAGACCCTATATACCCCGTGATGGCGAATCTATGGCACAGGTGGCGCATGTAGCCCTCCCAGCTTAGCTGCACCGTGTATGCGGGCACACTTCCCGCCAGCCAGCTGATTATTGGGTCTCTGCTGGGCTTGCGGGAGACGCATGTGCAAGGGCAGGGGGCGGGGTGCCGCATGTGTGGGGGCTGCAGGGAGAATGAGGGGATGTGGCACGCCCCCTCACGCCCTGCTTTTGGTTTCAGGGAGGCTTCAGGGAGGCCTGCTAGGCCAAAAATGGGCAGCGGGGGGTGAGGAGGTGGCGCTCTCTCCCCCATGCCCTCTTTTTGGTCCCAGGAGGCTTCAGGGAGGCCTGCTAGGCCAAAAATGGGCAGCGGGGGGTGAGGAGGTGGCGCTCCCTCCCCCATGCCCTCTTTTTGGTCCCAGGAGGCTTCAGGGAGGCCTGCTAGGCCCAAAATGGGCCGCAGGGGGTGGGGTGGTGGCGCTCTCTCCCCCATGCCCTATTTTTGGTCCCAGGAGGCTTCAGGGAGGCCTGCTAGGCCAAAAATAGGCCGTGGGGGGGCACTCCCTCCCCTATGCCCTCTTTTTGGTTTCAGGGAGGCTTCAGGGAGGCCTGCTAGGCCCAAAATAGGCCGCGTGGGGGGGGGGGGTGGCACTCCCTCCCCTATGCCCTGTTTTTGGTCCCAGGAGGCTTCAGGGAGGCTTGCTAGGCCCAAAAGAGGGCACAGGGGAGTCAAGTGCATGCACGGGGGTGGGTGGGGGGTGAGAGTGTGGGGGGTCGTGTGAGCATGCAGAGGGGGGTGGGGCGCATTGCAGTGTGGGTGCGGGTGGAAGCAAATTCAGCACGCAAGGACAAAAAAGTTAGCCATCACCGCTCTATACTGTTTCAAATGGTTGTCCAGTCCCTTTGTAAAAAACTCCAGTGATGACGCGCTCAGAACTTCTGGAGGCAAGCCGTTCCGCTTTATTATTTATTTATTTAAGACATTTATATTGCCGCCTCTTCGCACACGGTGTCTCAAGAGACGGCTTGCAAGAATTTTTTTTTTAAAAAACCCATATTAAAAAAAAATCAATAAAACTAATAAAAGAGAGAATCCTATAATCATATTAATAAATTAATAATATCATGCAATAAAATGATCCCCCAGCAGCCTGACAACAACACATCATGCACACCAAGGGCTCCATCCCGCTCTGAGTTCCTCAGGCCTGCTGGCAGAACCAGGTCTTCAGTGCCTTCCGGAAGAGTGTCAAAGTGGGGGCTGTTCTAATCTCTGGATGAATGATGTTCCAGAGAGAGGGAGCCACCACGGAGAAGGCCCTGTATTTTCCTAGGGCAGGGGTGTCCAAACTAGGGAACTTTAAGACTTGTGGACTTCAACTCCCAGAATTCCCCAGCCCGAGTTGACGTCCACAAGTCTTAAAGTTCTCAAGTTTGGACACCCCTGCCCTATGGGATGAGATCCGCAACATTCCTTGCCTCCCTGTTGTGATGGATCGGGTAGATGTGACCGACAAGAGTCGGTCCTTCAGATAACTTGGTCCTAAGCCATGAAGGGCTTTAAAGGTGACATCCAGCACCTTGAATTGCACCTGGAAGTACCGCGGTCTGAAAAAACCCATGCGGCCCGCTGCATTTTGCACCAACCAGAGCTTCTGGATGCTCTTTAAGGGCAGCATTGCAATAATCTAGACAAGAAGCGATTAGGGCATAAGTGACTGTGAGTAGGGATTGTTGGTCCAGGAAAGGGCCACACAACCGGCGCACAACCCAAAGGCCCTCCTGGCAACAAACCCCCAGATTAATTGTTCACAGTGTTAAGGCAATGTCTCTTTATTTCCAGGTTGCTTCTCTCCTTGGTTAGCTTCCATCCATTGCTTCTTGTCCTGCCTTCAGGTGCTTTGGAGAATAGGTTGACCCCCCTCTTCTTTACAGCAGCTCTTTAGACCAGGGGTGTCCAAACTTGGGAACTTTAAGACTTGTGGACTTCAACTCCCAGAATTCCCCAGCCAGGCTGGCTGGGGAATTCTGGGAGTTGAAGTCCACAAGTCTTAAAGTTCCCAAGTTTGGACACCCCTGCCTTAGACATTGGAAGACTGCTATTATATCACCCTGGTCCTTCTTTTCGTCAAACTAAACACATTCCCATCCATCTGAGAAAATGAGGCTACAATACGTATTTTTGAAAGCCTGTTTCCCTAAAAGCAATCTTATTTATTAAGAGATGCTTGGTGTTACAAATGGACTCTCACCTGTTGGAACGGGAATTAATAGCAGATTTCAAGCTCTACAGATCCAGCAAAACAGCCTGGGAACTACCTATCCCTGCAGTTGTTAAGTGAATCATGGAGCTGGTCAGCGAATCTAGATTTTGCTCATTGACTTTTCAAGCCGGAAACCAGCTTGAAAGACCACAAATGGCAATCCCAAGATCTCAGAATGCTGCAACCATCGTAAATACATGCCAGTTGCCGACTTCTGATCACGGGTGTGTGGGGATAGTGTTGTGGCCTGCCAGTGGTCAGTGGAGCTGGCAGCAGATTCGCACAGTGAGGAGGTTGGGGAGGAAGATGGGCCAGTCCTGGAGTCTGGGAAAGGCTCTGAGGAGGGCTCTGTGTCGGAGGCAGAGAGGGGGCCAGAATGTATGCCAGTTATCAGCTGCCTTTGGAGTCAGACATCAGTGAGGCAGACGAACAGCTGGAGCCTGTTCCCAGTGTGCGCATGCGCAGAGTTGCCAGACGAAGACAGTAGCTAAAGAACAGAGGTTGACTTGGGAGTAAGGCCACAGGTGGACAATGAATGGCCCCTCCCAGAGGAAATAAAAGAGGAGCAAAAGGGGAGTGGAGTTTGCAGGAGTTTGCAGTTCCCTTAATTAGTTCATGACTTTCCGAGACTCCTTGCCAAGTTTTGCAGACATCATCCAGGCAGCTCTCCAAGCCAGAGAAGGTCTGTGACTGTAAATCCTCCCTGGAAAGACTTTGCTGGATGCGAATGAGCAGAATTCACAGTCAGTTAATAAAAGGTTTTTTTGTCAGGACAAGGAGTTTGCTTCATACTCTCGGGAAGCCTCGGTCAGAACAGATAGTGTAACGGTCATAAGGGCGAGGACTAGCTGCAAGTCATTTTTGTCAGTGCTGTTGTAACTTCAAAGTGTCAATAAACAAATGGTTGCAAGTTGGGGAGCTACCTGTACTTTGGGGAAAGAGTCTGTTCCCATTACTGGGGAATTGTTCTCTTCGCCTGTCCTTGAGTCAGAAGAAAAATGGATCAACATTAAAGGAGGAATGAGAAGGAGCCTCAGCTTAAAAAAAGATGGTGGATCAAAGCAGAGGATAGTATATCTCCAGTCCCTGATAGGCTGCTGCAGCCTCCAAGCCACAACAGCCTCTCTGGCCAATGAGCCAAGTATAATGTAAACACAGATGCCCCAGCAGGAAGTAATGGAGAGTTTATATACCTGAAAGGTTGACCTCTGGCTCAGTTAGTGGAACTTTGTGGGCTTCCCGTTCCACCCAGTTATGGTTGGGTTTGGTAGCTGACTGGGTTAAGTACATAATGCACAACCCTGGCCCCTGTGTGTGAAATCCACTTTGGGTTGGTCATCCCTTGAAGACTGCAGGCGTGCAGGTGTGTCCGTCGGGTGGAAGCACTTAACCAAGACACCTGCCCAGCAGGCTTCTCGGCTCTGGGAGCTTCTATCCCAGGAGTGGGGCAGCTATGGCAACTTTATGACCTGTGGACTTCAACTCCCAGAATTCCCGAGTCACAGGTCATAAAGGTGTCCTAGCTGCACACCTTTGTTCGATCTGGTAGCAATAGCACTTAGACTTACCATATTTTTGGAGTATAAGAAGCATCTTTCCCTCCCCCCCCCCCAAAAAGAGGGTGAAAATCTGGGTGCGTCTTATACACTGAATACAACATTTTTGACCTCCCGAAACACCCCCCCCCGCTTCACAAAAGTGGATGTGCAGAGGGTTTGGGAGGCTTGCAAAGTGCTCCTGGAGGCTGGGGAGGGGGGGGGCAAAAACAAGCAAAAACTGGGCCGTTTTTTGCTCGTCCCCCCCCCCCCGAGAACCCTACAAGCCTCCTAAAGGCTATGCATGCCCCTTTTTTGGCAAAAACGGGCCCGGTTTCACGAAAAATGGGGTGTTTTTTGCTTGTTCCCCCCCCCCATCCCCTGTGAACACTTTGCAGGCCTCTCAAATTCTCTGCATGCCCCATTTTTCACCAAAAAAATGAGGTGTGCAGAGGATTTGGGGGGTCTGCAGAGTGCAAAAACTTTAATTTTAAAATTTACCTCTTCAAAATCTTGGCGTGTCTTATATTCCGGTGCGTTTTATACTCTGAAAAATACTGTATATACCGCTTCATGGTTCTTTACAGCCCTCTCTAAGCGGTTTACAGAGTCAGCCTCTTGCCCCCAACAAACTGACTCCCCATTTTACCAACCTTGGAAGGATGGAAGGCTGAGTCAATCTTGAGCTGGTCGAGATCGAACTCCTGGCCGTCAGCAGTGAGTTGATGCTGCAACTGGCAACCCTCTCCCGCTCAGCAGGGTTCAAATTATGGCTGCAACGGTGTGGTGCGGTGTGGCCTGTCTTCCAGGTGGTGCGTTTGCCTTGCAAATTGTTGTTTTTAAAAATCCTTTTAAAAACCCAGGAATCATGGCTTTCATCTATTCCAGAGGTGGGGAATGATGCCCTTTTTATGACTTGTGGACTTCCAACTGCCAGAATTCCTGAGCCACCCACCTCTGATCTACTCCCTCAGGGCGCTGAGCCAAATCAGAGTTCTTTGTTATTTGTGGGTTCTGCATTTGAAAACATGCGTAAACCCAGAATTAATACTCACAGTTATTCACGGGCAAAAGGGGAGCAGTGAAAATTTTTGCGCACAAAAGGGCACATCAAATGACCCTAGTCAGTTGCCGTCTGATTTCTGATCGCATGACCATGAGGATGCCACAACGGGCATAAGGGTGAAGAACAGTTTTTTTCAGTGTCGTTGTAACTTCGTTCACTAAATGAACGGTTGTAAGTCGAGGACTACCCGTAAACAAAGATTAAGCTTTTGAAGTTTTATTTATCTCAAACTTTTCTAATTGGTTAACATAAACATCAAAAGTTTGAAATAAAGCTTAATCTTTATCGCTAAATGAATGGTAGTACGTTGAGTACTATCTGTATATTTATAAGCTGCTCAGAGTCTCCCTAAACAGCGAGATGGGCAGTATATACATTATATATATATATATATATATATATATATATATATATATATATATATATATATATATATATATATATATATATATATATATATATATATATATATATATATATATATATATATACATACACACACACACACACACACACATACATACATACATACATATTTGTTTTTTGAGGTTTTCGCGGGTGTTTATATGTACGTCTTTGGTTGTTCGGGTTTTTCCCCGCGTAGAATTGGAAGTATATTCACGACGTTTCGATGAAGTCTCATTCATCATCTTCAGGTTGGTGCTTCCGGCTTGGTGCTTCCAGGACCAATGTGAGGTCTCGGACGGATTTGCACTAACTGGAGCAAATCCCCACTGGCAGTTAAAAAAAGGAACCATCCGAGATCTCACATTGCTCCTGGAAGCACCAAGCCGGAAGCACCAACCTGAAGATGATGAATGAGACTTCATCGAAACGTCGTGAATATACTTCCAATTCTACGCGGGGGAAAACCCGAACAACCAAAGACGTACATACATATATATGTATTGTGTCACAACCCCTGGTATGCCCAAATATGGGAGGGAACACACTGCTTCCCTTTTCTGTCTTTCGGCTCACTCCAGAAGACCATCCAGGCAGAAAACCATATTTTTTATGTTGCCTTTGTTACATTTGTGTTGCATTTGCGCTGATAAATGAATAAAGGGAGACTAGTATAGATCTATTTCAAGCTATTTAGCTCTCATCAGCTAGCCACACCCTTACCCAGGTTCAAATCCCAGTAAGGGTATGGCTAGCTGATGAGAGCTAAATAGCTTGAAATAGATCTATACTAATCTCCCTTTACTTATTTATCAGCACAAATACAACACACACACACACACACATAAATGGCTGTGTGTGTATGTGTGTATCTTCCAGCATAACTCTGGAATGCCTCAAGCAATTTGAACCAAACTTATTTATTTATTTATTTATTTTCTTAGCGCTTATAGACCGCCCCCTCTCCCGAAAGGGACTCGGGGCGGTGTACAGTCCATATCAGAAATACATCATGAATAACTATAAAATTTAGGCAATTAAAATTATTAAGTAGATAGATAAATAAATAAATAAATAAGAGGAGGATAAAAAGATTTACAGAACTGTACTGCTAAGTAAATAATTTAAAATTTGAAAATTTAAAACCCCAACAAATATCCTATAAAATTAAAATTAAAAGAACAATCCCCCTAAAAAACCAGTAAGAAATATGTTTGCCAGGAGGTAGACGTTATAATTATGCCAGGCCAGCCAGTCGGAACAGGTGTGTCTTCAATTTCTGTCGGAAGGAGCGGAAGTCGGTGGTGGTTCTAATGTTGGGGGGGAGGTCATTCCAGAGGGTTGGGCCCATCACAGAGAAGGCCCTACTTCTTGGTGTCGCCCGTTGGCATTGCCTAGTGGACGGCACCAGGAGAAGCCCCTCCCTGTGAGAGCGAATTGGCCGCAGGGATGTGTGTGGGAGGATGCGATCCCGCAGGTAGCTAGGTCCTGTGCCATGGAGCGCTTTAAAGATGGTGGTCAAAACCTTGAAACGCACCCGAAAAACCACAGGCAGCCAGTGCAGCTCGCGCAGGAGCGGTGTTACGTGGGAGTACCTGGTACTCCCCATGACTGCCCGCGCGGCTGCGTTCTGGACTAGCTGCAGTCTTCGGGCGCGTCCCAAGGGAAGCCCCATGTAGAGAGCTTGGTACACAGATTACTTACCCTCTGGAAACAAATACTGGGGGGTGGGGGTGGGGTAAGATACCTCTAACACCCCTCGGTGTGTGTGTTCTGTTAAGAGCCTGTTGTTCCTTAAAACGGCTTCTACCGTACTGCCTTAAAATGGATTCTACTGTACAGCGCTGTGGAGTTGCCATGGTAATGGCTTCACAGTACTCCACAAGGCGGCTCTCTCTGGTAAAGGGGAAAATTAGAAATTGCGGCGACGTTCATGGAAGGAGGGTAGGGATAAATAAATACCCAGGCAGTGCCGGGTGATCAGCTGGGAGTAAATAATGCACGACTGAATGAAAGGGAGTCCTGGGGAGGTGAGTTAGCCCGCTGGAGAAATGTCTCTTGAGAAAAAGAAAATAATTTTGCAACTGGTCTCTTCCACCTGGCTCTCCCCTTTCTCATCAGCCTCGCCTGGAGCTAATCCAGGGGTGGATGGAACTCTTCCTTCCCAACTCTGCAATGGGGAGACTTGCCAAAACAAGCAGGCTTGGAAGGAAGGGAGCAGAGAAGCACAGGGAGAGCATCGGGGTGGGTGGCTAATTGGGTGGAGCGATCTGGGAAACCTACACACACACACACACACACACACACACACACAGTCTATTTACAGGGGATGGGACTGAAAAATGTTAGCAACCGGTTCTCTGCCTGCTTGCTGGGTGGGCGTGGCCATCCAACTGGTACCCCTTCAACAATGAATGGTAGTTCGTTCTCCATCCCTGGCTAACCTGTTTTCCTTTGTGTTTTGCAGTGTTGCTGCGAACTCTGCCCACTGCCAGCAATTCGATCCTGACAGGCTCGAGGTTGACTCAGTCTTCCATTCTTCCAAGGTCACTAAAACGAGGACCCGGATTGTTGGGGGGGCAAGATGCTGAAAACTGCTTAGAGAGGACTATGAAAACGCTATGAAAGCGGTATAAAGGTAGTCCTCGACTTACGACCATAACTGACCCCAAAATTAATGTTGCTAAGCAAGACATTTGTTAAGTGAGTTTTGCCCCATTTTACGACTTTTCTTGCCACACTTATTAAGTGAATCATTGCCGTCGTTAATAACCCGGTTGTTAAGTGACTCTTCCTCCTTGATTTTGCTTGTCAGAAGTTCGCAAAAGAGGATCACATGACTCCGGGACACTGCCACCGTCATAAATGCGAGTCAGTTGCCAAGCGTCTGAATTTTGATCGTGTGACCATACGGCATGCTGTACTTACGGTCATAAGGATGAAAAAATGGTCCTACGTCACGTTTTTCAGTGCCGTCGTAACTTTGAACGGTCACTAAAGGAACTGTTGTAAGGCGAGGACGACCTGTGTAAGTCTAAGTGCTATTTTCCACCACTTTCCTGGATTTGAGGCTGCCTGGAGACTGGCCTGTGTCGGCCTCCCCACTCGGCTGGCTGCCCATCTGCCGGCGGCAGTGGAGGCCGAGAACAATGGAGGTGGCAGGACATCCTGGGGGGGGGACGGGACGGGACGGGATAAGGAGGCATTGATCAGGAAAACACTTGTTGTTGCCTGGGGTGAATTCCTAGCAGGAAGAGCCGGTCAGCACAGGGAGTGGAAGAATGCATCCCTTTATGTCCTGACGGTCTGCATTTACAAGGAACTTGCTTTGTTTTCTCGTTCCTGTCCAAACACCATCCGCCTCCCCTCCCCTCCCCTCGTCCGGCAGCTGGAAACACACATAAAGCTGCCTTATTTATGCTCACCGAGTGATAAGGCGAGTGGAGTCCGGTTAGGGCAATTATGTGAGCCTATCTAGTCTGGTCTCTAAACCGGGATTCATTCTGGTTTATAAACCAGAAGAAAAAGAAGGAAGGAAGGAAGGAGGGGGGAAGAAGAAAAGAGAATGAGAGAGAAAGAAGGAAGGAGAGAAAAAGAAAGAAAGAAAGAAAGAAAGAAAGAAAGAAAGAAAGAAAGAGGAAGGAGAGAAAGAAAAAGAAAGGCAGGAAGGAAGGAAGGAGGGAAAGGAAAGAATCTGGATGAATTCCTAAATTGGAGGACCAAGTTGGCAGACAGATCTATCTGTCAGCCTTCTCCAGGGCTTACATTTCCATGGGTTGGGGCCTCTAAGCAGCCACGCCCGGGAGTTGGCCTTGCACATCTTGTAATTTGCCAAGCTTGGCAGGAGCCAACTTTGGTGACTCCCCAAGGATGCTGGGCCTGTCAAAGCAAGCCATTCCCAGAATGCACGCAGGACGGGCTACCTCCAGCTTCACGGGTCACCTGCGCCACTGCAAAAATAGGCACAGCTTCCTTTACCCGCACGGACACCTGGCAATGGTTCCTGAATTGTGTGCTGAATCTGCAGCCTTTTTTGGGTGTGTGTGTGTGTGTGAGTGGAAGTTAATGGTGAAGGTATATGGAAAAACCTCCATAGTTTTGCTCAGTTTCACTGCTGTGTAATCCCATACGTGCCTTTGCCTCCGTTCCAGCTATTTCAGGACGGCCTGTTTGCTCTGCCTTCTCCAAACAGTTGATGCTTGGAAAGGCTCCCGGAGAAACCAAGTTGGCTGGATGTCACACTCACAACTCATCCCAAGGGCATCAGGCCGAAAAAGACCGGTGTGTCCTGCTCTCTCCAACGGCCCTGACTTTCATGGATATCTTCCCAAGGCCTGGATACTTTGCACAGCTATTGGCAGAGCAAATGTCCGCAGACGTAACAAGGGCTTGGAAGAAATGAGAAAGAATTCTCATCCAAATGGGGAAATAACCAGAATTGCGGAAATCTAGACCAGCGTTTTTCAAACTTGTCCATTTTAAGATGTTTTTGCTGGCTGGGGAATTCTGGGACTAGAAGTCCACACGTCTCCAAGTTTGGAAAACATGGGACAACTCTTTAGGTGGCAGTAAAGGGGTGCAGAACAAAAACCTAACTCTTTCCTGCCCTCCAGTGGTCGATCTGATTTCTGCATCCCACCCATGGAAGCTCATTGGAGGCCTCTTTAAATTAAGGGTCTTGAGATGGAGGCTTTCGGAGGAAGCAGGAAATTGTTGCAGAGCTAAATTTGCAGGCGGGAGCTGGGGAAAGATTTTTAATTGTGGGTGCCCGGGTTGGAGGTTGCGGTCATCCCTTGTGCCCACACAAAGAGGTGGGCGAGGAAGGCCCTACAGGAAGGAGGAGGGCTGCTGGCAGAACCAGCGAGAGGCAGGCAGGCAGGCAGTACATCCCATGATTAAATGGGGCAGGAGAGCAAGGCTGCAGCTGATGACGGGCCTTCTTTTACTCCAGCTGGGACAGCTTCGCCTCAGCCAGTTCCTCCTGGGTGGCAACTCTCAGCCTTTTATTCCGAGCCCTGCAGCAGTGGGCACACCCTGTTATTATCGAGAACTGCCTGGGAAGGGAGAAGGCAGAGCAAAAGATGCGGGAGCGGGATGTGGGGGGAGGGGTGGGGAAGAAAAAAAGGAGGAATTGGGCAGGGATGGGAAAGTCGCCCATGGGTAGGAAGGGAAGGAGGTGGCTGCAGGGCGGCCCACCCAACCCTGCGGGAGGAACCTCTTTTAGGTACCAAAAGGTGCCCCAGCTGGTGTGGTTTGCAACAGGGCCAAGTTCAGTGCACTTGGCAGGAAAATCTTTGAAATAGGAAGAAACTGCCGGATTTCAAGGTGAGTCAGGGCTGCTAGAAGCGGCAATCCAGCACCAGCTTTTTAAAATCTCCAAAACGCCTATCCCGGATCTGATAAAAGAGAATGACAGCGGTGCCCACGTGCAAAGTGCAATGAGTTGCCATGCCTTGAGGGGCAAGGCAGCCTTGCTTTGACTCAGGATGGCTTTATTCGGTCTCTCTCTCTCTCTCTTTTTTGTGGTTTAAAGGCAGCTTCCTTTGCCAAAGGCTTCTGCAAAAGAACAACAAAAAAAAAAAAGCCTTCGAAAAGGACACAGACTGTGCTCATTTTGTTTGGATTTCCCCCCTCCCCCCTTTGTTGTTCCATGTGCAAAAAGTCTCAAGCCATTTCTTGGGTCAAGGACGTGCAAGGAAGATTCTCGTCTCTAAAGGTTTTAAGAAGAGGATAGAGAGCCATCCGTCTTCTCCTGGGTGATTTAACCGGTTTCCTTGTACTTTGCAGAGTTGGATGAGAGAAGTGTTTCCCAAACTCAGCAATTTTAAGATGGGCGGACTTCAACTCCCAGAATTCCCCAGCCAGCTTGAATTGACAGAACTTGAAAAAAAAAGGGACCAATTCAACAAAATGTAGTTTAACGTGGAGAAAAGCAAGGTTTTACAGTTAAGGCAGGAAAAAACAAAAGTTACTAGTGCAGATTAGGTGAAACCTGGCTCAATAGCAGTAATTGGACAGGCACCTTGGAGTTCGTCACTTAATACAATACAATACAATACAATACAATACAATACAATACAATAGTAGAGTTGGAAGGGACCTTGGAGGTCTTCTAGTCCAACCCCCTGCCTAGGCAGGAAACCCTACACCGTTTCAGACAAATAGCTATCCAACATCTTCTTAAAGACTTCCAGTGTTGGGGCATTCACAACTTCTGGAGGCAACTTCTGTTCCCCTGATTAATTGTTCTAACTGTCAGGAAATTTCTCCTCAGTTCTAAGTTGCTTCTCTCCTTGATTAGTTTCCACCCATTGCTTCTTGTTCTACCCTCAGGTGCCTTGGAGAATAGTTTGACTCCCTCTTCTTTGGGGCAACCCCTGAGATATTGGAACAATGCTATCATGTCTCCCCTAGTCCTTCTTTCTCTTAAGCTAAACATACCCAGTTCCTGCAACTGTTCTTCATATGTTTTAGTCTCCAGTCCCCTAATCCTCTTTGTTGCTCTTCTCTGCACTCTTTCTAGAGTCTCCACATCTTTTCTACATCGTGGCGACCAGAACTGAATGCAGTATTCCAAATGTGGCCTTACCAAGGCATTATAAAATGGTATAATTGTCTTAACTATGAGCCAGAAGTGTGTGGCAGCAGCCAAAAAGGCTAATAATACAATCCTTGGTTGTATAAACAGAGGCATAGAATCAAAATCACACACAGTATTAATACTGCTTTATAAAGCCTTAGTAAGGCCACACCTGGAATATTGCATCCAATTTTGCTTGCATTAGAAAAAAAGATGTTGAGATTTTGGGGAAAGTGCAGAGAAGAGCAACTAGGATGATTAAAGGCCTGGAGACTAAAACATATGAAGAACGGTTGCAGGATTTGGGTATGGCCAGACTAGAGAAAAGAAGGACCAGGGGGGGACATGATAGCAGCGTTCCAATATTTGAGGGGCTGCTTATTCAAGTTATCTTCTGAAGGCAGGAGCAGCGGCAATGGATGGAAACTTATCAAGGAAAGAAGCAACCTGGAATTAAGGAAAAGACTTCCTAACAGTGAGGACAATTAACCAGTGCAACGGCTTGTTTACAATACAATACAATACAATAGTAGAGTTGGAAGGGACCTTGGAGGTCTTCTAGTCCAACCCCCTGCCTAGGCAGGAAACCCTATACCGTTTCAGACAAATGGCTATCCAACATCTTCTTAAAGACTTCCAGTGTTTGCAGAAGTTGGGTGCTCCCTCACTGGAGGTTTTCAAGAAGAGACAGGACAGTCACTTGTCTGAAATGGTATGGGGTCTCCTGCTTGAACAGAGGGGTTGGACTAGATCTCCAAGGTCCCTTCCAACTCTAATTCAAGTCTGGGATTTGAAGTCCACACATCTTAAAATTGCCAAGTTTGAAAAATATTGTGCTAAGGTCAGTGTTCTCAATCTTGGCAACTTTTAAGATTTCTGGACGTGGCTGGCTGGGGAATCCTGGGACGTGAAGTCCAGACATCTTAAAAGTTGCCAAGGTTGAGAAACATTGAATCACATGACCATTGGTTTTGATTCTATGCAAAAAGCGATTTGCGGTAAAAAAGAAAAAGAAAAAAAAGACACCGTCTGCAAATGAATGAAAGCAACTGTGTGCAAAATGGAATAAATATATGACCGATTACCCCTTATCACCATTTCCAGGCCCAAAGCAAAAATGTTTCCATGCCTGCACAAAACATCCCTCAATGTTATTACATTCATATATTAAATAGGGTTTCATACATTTGATGAATCAGAATGGCATGCATAATTCCCGCCCCCCTTCTCCTCTCATTTATCCTTTTAACATCTTGTGATGTCAGCAAGGGGAAGAGATGGAAACAATCCAGGCCCAAATTCACCCAGGAATAAGTTTGCACAACTTATTTGCACAACACAAAAGTTGTTTATTAAGTTCACCCATTTTCTAATCTAGCATCAATTGAAACAGGCAGGGTTCCATTTTGCAGGTTTTTTTTTAAATTTATTTATTTTATTTAGTTTGTCAAACATGTAAAAGACAGTAGGTATAAAGTATAAATCAGGGGTGAAATTCAGCAACTTCTGACAGGTTCTGGAGAAACGTAGCAGAAATTTTGAGTAGTTTGGAGAACTGGCAAATACCACCTCTGACTGGCCCCAGAGTGGGGAGGGAATGGGGATTTTGCAGTATCCTTCCCCTGCCAAGCAAGCAACGCCCACAGAACTGGTAGTAAAAAAAATTGAATTTCACCACTGGTATAAATAGAGGCAGTAGGAGAGGAACGGTAGGCGCACTGGTGCGCTTATGCACGCCCCTTACAGACCTCTTAGGAATGGGGTGAGGTCAACAGTAGACAGTCTTAGGTTAACGTTATGGGGGTTTGGGGATTATTATTACCATAGAAAACCAGAATCAAAGTATTATAAGGTTGGAAGGGACTTTGGAGGTCCTCTAGTCCAACCCCCTGCCTGATACTTCCTTGGACAAAGGATTGTACAATCTTTTCTTTAAAACCTCCAGCGATGGAGCACCAGCTGTTCCATTGGGTTGTGTGATTGCAGCTATGATGGTTTCTGGCAAAAGCTTCCTGGGAATATAACAATAAGGAGAAGACATGAATTCATCTTTTTAATGTCTAGAGATAGTCCATCAGACCATAGCATACAGGTAGTCCTCGACTTACAACCATTCGCTTAGCGGCCATTCGAAGTTACGAAAGCATTGAAAAAAGTGATCGTTTTTCTGTTGTAGCGTCCCCATTGGTGGTCAAAATTGAGATACTTAGCAACTGGTTCATATTTATGACGGTTGCTGTGTCCTCGGGTCACGTGATTCCCCCTTTTGCGACTATTCTGACAAGCAACGTCAGTAGGGAAACCATGTTACCTAGCTTAACTGCAGTGTTTCACTTAGCAACCGTGGCAAGGAAGTTTGTAAAACGAGGCAAAACTCCACGGTCTCGCTTAGCAACAGAAATCTGGAGGTCAGTGTGGTCACAAGCCCAGGACTACCTGTATGTGGATTCCCATGAATCATAAGCAAACTTGGCTCAAACCTGGTTTGTACACCCCAATTCATGGTTAGTTAAATTGAGAGTTATCCTTGCCAGCCAATTCAGTCAAGCAGAAAAATTACCAAAGGGAACTTACTCCACTAAAGACTCACCCATATTTTGTATTGTAGGAAGTTCAAACCCACCCCTCTCCTAGAAAAATGAAATATCCTGGGAAATATGGAAAAGGAAGAATATTAAATTTCCCTAGATCAGAAATGGGGAAACATGATTTTAGACAGGAAGCAGACTCACTCTTAATAGCCCCCCCCCAACACCTTTGTCAACGGGCCATTAAAAAGCCTGGGGCAGTCTGTTCTACATAACAAAGATCTCCCCCCCTTCAGCTCCAGGGTGATGGGATTAAGGCATGATAGTATATTCGCCCTTTACCCATCTCACCACAGGGCACTCGGTCAGGGCATCTCGGTCTCTTTTTTCTTCTTCACCCAACATCTGGAAACACGTGATCCCCCCTTTCTGTTCAGGAGCTGAAGCCGTGTGGTCCTGTCCACCATTAAAACCATATTTCCAAGCAGCCTCCATTTTTCCCAGTGTCTTTTTCCCCACTTGGAACTGAACCCAGGACGACATTTCTTCCAACAGGACGCACCAATAGAACCAGCCCAAACCAGTCCTCAGGGCTGGCGAGGACCACCCTTGCCACATCCCTATAGATCTCAATCCCTGTGCTCCAGCTGTGCTCCAGCTGCAAGCTTTCACAGTAGGTGGCAGGGAGGGAAGGAGGCCTTGCAAGGAAGGAATGCTTCTCCAGAATGATATCCAAGGGGAAGAAGGGAGCTGTGCTTGTACGCAGGGACTCCTGTCACACAATGGTCCCCTTTCAGGATCCCCCTCCCCACAGCAGGGAAGTGGAGGGAGGGGCAAGGTCAGGCTGGAGCTGCCCTTTCGGCCTTGCAATTTGCTATTTATATATTGGCAAAAGGCGGAGGAGGGGGCGCCCAAGAACGGGGAAACAAAAACCACACTGTCCCGTCATTCTCCCCCTCCCACATTTGTAAAATCCTCTTCCCTGGGCTTGCCTTCCTCCTCGTCCTCCTCACCCCCCCCACCCAGTGCTGGCTTTCACAGATCACCAGAGGGCAGAAAGTGTGCGGGGTGGGGGAGGCTTTCCTGTAAAAGGAAGAGTTGTGGCATCTTGCCCAGGAGGGAGCAGGGCCCGCCTGAACCCGTTGGCTTAGCTGGAGCAACCCGAAGGAAGCTGCCCGCCAGCTTGGGCTGGAAGACGCTGAGTGCCCCAGAAAACCTTGGGGAGGGAGGGGGTGGTGCGCACACCCGTGCATGCACACTGCTGCTTTGGGAGGGTGCATGTGTTGCAAACATGCTCCAGCTTGTCTAGGGAAGGAGAGCATCTGGCCTTGTTAGGAGAGAAGGGAGAATGGGAGCTGAATTTTAAACTGGAGAAATGATAGCTCAGATTCTGGCCCAGCGTATTTGTTCCCCTTCCTTCCTTCCATTCTTCTCTTCCTCTCCTTATTCCTTCCTTCCTTCCTCCCTCTCATTCCTTCCTTCTACCCCTCTCCTTCCTTCCTTCTCCCCCTCTCCATAATCCTTCCTTCTTCTCTCCCTTATTCCTTCCTTTCTCTTTCCTTCCTTCCTCTTATTCCTTCCTTCTCCCCCTCTTCATCCTTCCTTCCTTCATCCTTCCTCCCTTATTCCTTCCTTCTTCTCTTCCTCTCCTTATTCCTTCCTTCCTTTCCTTCCACTCTCCTTATTCCTTCCCTTCCTTCTTCTTTCCCTCTTTATTCCTTCCTTCCTTCCATTCTTCTCCCTCTCCTTATCCCTTCCTTCCTTTCACTCTCCCCTTTCTACCTTCCTTCTCCTCTTTATTCCTTCCATTCTTCTCTCCCTCTCCTTATCCCTTCCACCTTCCCTTCTCTTCCTTCCTCTCCCTCCTCTCTCTGTATTGTCTTACACACGCACGCACGCACGCACACGAATGCATCCCTGCCCCCAACGTGTTTTGAGAGGGGGCTTTATCTCCTGCAGCACAACGCCTCCTCCCATCCCAGACGCGTTTAAGCCTGTTTTTGCGCACCGGGCTTGTATGTTATTGTGCACACTCTCCACTCCAGAGCCACGAAGCCTGGTCGTGCCCTCCTCCGTTCCCGTCTTCTGTCTTTAGGTGTGTCCACCACCGCCTCTAATGTACACTTAAGGGAGCGAGCCAGGCGAGTAGCCGCAGGCGCCCAGGCCCGCGTTCACACGCAATTGGGTCAAGGCGCCCTCGCCTGCCTCCCTCTTTTGTGCGCGTCCACGTGGAGACACACACACACAAACACCCCTCCCCAATTCCTCCTTCGCCCCCGCTCTCGCTGGCACTGCAACATCACCAAAGTAGACTTGGTCTCAAACCAAAAAATCAATGAAGGCCTTCCCGGGCTTCCTTCCCTGCCGTTTCCTCGCTGGGTTACCCCCTCCCCCTTTTTCTTTTCACGCCCCCCCCCGTTTCCTCACAGAGGCAGCTGTGCACCCACGCGCTCCCCTCCCCCCCATCTGCACCCGCTGCCGTTTCCACGGCCCCCTCGCTTCAAAGGCGCGCGCGCGCCACCCCGTGCCCTGCGTGGGCGCGCCAAATCGCTTCCATTCACGCGAGTGGGGGGGGGGAGAGGGAGGAGGGATGAGAACAGAGAGGAAGAGAGAGAAGTAGGGAGAGAAAGAGAGAAGACCAGAGGGAGGGGGAGAGAGGGAGGGAGACGGGGAGAGAGGCATAGGGAAGGAGGGAGAGCGAGGAGGAGGGAGGGAGGGAGAAAGGTTAGGGTTAGAAGGATAGAGAGGGAAGTGGGGAAGAGAGAGGGAGAGAAGGAGGGGGAGAGAGGGAGAAGAAGGGAGGGAGAGTAGGACGGAGGAAGAGAAGACAGGAAAAAAGTAGGGGGAGAGAAGGAAGGACAGAGAAGAAGAGAGAAAGAGGGAGGGAGAGAGAGGACAGGAGAGAGAGAGGAGGACAGAGGAAGAGAGAAAGGGAGGGAGGGAGAGAAAGAAGGACAGGAAGAGAGAGAGAGAGAAGGACAGAGGAAGAGAAAGAGGGAGAGAGGAGGAGAGGAAGAGAGAAAGAGGGAGGGAGGGAGGGAGGGAGAAGGACAGAGGAAGAGAAAGAGAGAGAGAGAAGGACAGAGGAAGAGAGAGAAAGGAGGAGGGAGAGGAAGAGAGCTCCTTTTCTTTCTTTCTCTCTCGTCCATCATCACCCCCGGCTGCCTCCCCCTCCTCTTTCCTCCCCCCCACCCCCGTCGGAGCGTCCAATGCAGGCGAACCCTCCGCGCTCGGCGCGCACCTGGGGCCTCCCTCCCCCTCCAGCTTCCCCCCCGCCCCCACGAATCTGGCAGCTGGCCAGTTGCCACGGCAACCGCCATCAGCTCGGGATGTATTTTCTTAACCAGGGCTCTGTGGGAACCTGGCCGGCGGCCAAAGCGCTCCGCCTCGGCTTGCGAGGCCGCCCTCCGTAGCTGGCTGTCAAGGCCGGCGCGGTGCAGAGAAAGCCGGGCTACGCTTTACCTCCTTCCCCCCACCACCACCCCCAACACCCCCCCTCCCGCGGCTTCCACGCGCACGCTCGCACACGCACCCCCGTGCCCGCCCTTGGCTGCCCGCAGGCCAGGAGGCACCCCGACGTCCTCGGTGCGGGGTGGGGGGAGCGACAGCGGCGTCTCCCTGCTTTATCTCGGCCCCATCCAGCCCCCGCCCCCTCCTCTCTAATAAGCGATCGGCACCGGGTGTGCGTCGTTTCCCACTCCCACGCAATTGTGCCAGCTGGGCACGGCCCGCCAACCGCTACCAACGCCACGCCAACCGGGCGCCGGGAGCCACACCCAAGCGCCCCAATTGCCAGGCCCGGCCCGGCGGATCCCACACAGCTTCGGCTTGGCTTGGCGCGCCCTGACCTCTGGAGGGTGACCCACGCGACCCTTGCCTGACGCTTCCCTCCCTCTTCCCACCGCCTGACCGTCGCTCTTCCGCCTTTCCTGCCCGGAGCTGCTGGGTTGGCTGCAGCCGTGTGGGAGGTGCCACAACAGCCCCGTGAGGTTGGCCAAACTGGGAAAGGAGACAGTCCCAAGGCCAAGTGC
The DNA here is from genome assembly GCF_964273705.1 of Natrix helvetica. Taxonomy (NCBI): domain Eukaryota; kingdom Metazoa; phylum Chordata; class Lepidosauria; order Squamata; family Natricidae; genus Natrix; species Natrix helvetica. Next base: position 11,453,881 of record NC_138548.1, read on the forward strand.
CCCTGCTGCCTCTAACGGAACAACATGGTTGGAAGGGACCTTGGAGGTCTTCTAGTCCAACCCCCTGCTCAGGCAGGAAACCCTATACCAGTGAGGATGAATGCATGCGCCCGAACTCCCAAAATGCTATGCACACGGGGGGGGGGCATGCCCTGTGCATGTGTGTGTGCCCCTTGCGTGCCTCCCACCCCCATGCATGTGTGTGCGGCCCCTGCACATGTGCGGCCCCTAAGCATGGACGCATGGCCCCATGCATGCCCCTCCCTATTCATGGCAGAGACCTGAAGACTAGCTGGCTGCAGGGAGGTGCGTGGGCAGTGGAGCTGAACTGGGGTGATGGCTCGGGTGCCCACAGAGAGGGCACTGCGTCCCACCTCTGGCATGCGTGTCCAGTCTCTTTTTAAAAACCTCCAGTGTTGGGGCATTCACAACTTCTGGAGGCCAGTTGTTCCACTGGTTAATCGTTCTCACTGTCAGGAAATTCCTCCTTAGTTCTAGGTTGTTTCTCTCCTGGATTGGTTTCCATCCATTGTTTCTTGCCTTGCTTTCTGGCGCTTTGGAGAATAGCTTGACCCCCTCCACTCTGCGACAGCCCCTCGAATATTGCAAGACTCCTATCGTTGTCACCCCTCGTACTTCTATTCATTAAACTAGGCGTAAACCCCAATCCCTGCAACTGTTCTTCATACGAGTTCACGTGAAGAATGATATGCCTCTCCCAATGTCCCAATGGGGCTCCATCTAGGTTAGGCCCCATAATTGAGTTGCAGCTCTGAACTCCACCTTGAGAATTGCGGATGATCCAAGAAAGCGTTCTCCGAGGTGCCAACAATCTGCCTCTTTTCCACCACCCCCGTCATATTTCTGGGCATCAAAGAGGTGATGTCCAACCCCTGACATTCAGGTACCTCCCTCTTCAAAAGAAGCAGCCTCAACCAGATTTTGGCCTGCTTCAAAAATAAAGGGCAGCTGTCAGCTGACGTGGGAAAATAGCTAGACTCTCTCGGTCATGGGAGGACAAATTCCCTGGGGAGCATTTGCATTTGGAGTCTTTATTTCTTGACTACGTGGAGAGGAGAAACTTGGGGTGCAATGCCAACCTTCAAGGAAAGCTACTTTTGATGGGGGGGGGGGAAGGGAGGGGGGTGATTTGAGGAGACAGAATAAGCCGGGAGTGCACAACTCTGCAAGTCAACAACGCAAGCTTGAATAAATCAAATCACTTGGGGGCAGTGCTGGAAGTATTAATTTTTCATTTCATCCCAACCAGCATCAAAGGAACTCAGGAAGGGGTCCACGGGTCCTTGAGTTTAGCTCCTCCCCAGCCTTGCAAAGATGCCTCAACAGAGAGATGAGTTCAAGCGAAAATCAGGACCGAATGCAAAATTGCTCCAGAAGTAAATTAATCCTTTAAAGGTAAAGGTTCCCCTCGCACATAGGTGCTAGTCGTTCCCGACTCTAGGGGGCGGTGCTCATCTCTGTTTCAAAGCAGAAGTGCCAGCACTGTCCGAAGACGTCTCTGTGGTCATGTGGCCGGCGTGACTAAATGCCGACGGCGCATGGAACGCTGTTACCTTCCCACCAAAGGTGGTCCCTATTTTTCTACTTGCACATTTTACGTGCTTTCGAACTGCTAGGTTGGCAGAAGCTGGGACAAGTAACGGGAGCTCACTCCGTTACGCGGCTCTAGGGATTCGAACCGCCAAACTGCTGACCTTTCTGATTGACAAGCTCAGCGTCTTAGCCCCTGAGCCACCGCGTCCCTGTTAAAATTCATTAATTCATTAAACACAAGAAGAAGGAGATACGCAGAAAGGGGAACCACTCCTCTGGAATAAAAAGAGACGATATTGATAATGTCGTAAAAAAAATGATGCACTAATCTAAAATCCTGAAATGAGACGGGAGGAAGAGTTAAAATAAGGAAATACCGCTGTGCCTTGAGCCATCCATAGGGTTTCCTCTCGGAATGGACACGAGGGTGCACACACACAAACACAAAGATACACAATTGTGTTTCAAGCCCCAGCACCATCTACTGGCTGCTTGCAGGAAAATAAACACACAATCTCAGCTGATCTGCTTTTTAAGAGGGACAAAGGTCCAGTGGTAATAATGGAGGCGGAGGGGTCATTTCCCCATGGGAATCAGGCTGGGCATGATGTAGAGTTGTAGTAACCATATATCTGGACGCTGCCCGACGAAGCCGGATGTGGAAGATGACCTTGTAATCATGGTTGTTGTTTTTTTCCCCTCCCCTCCTCAACCCATGAATGGAAATTCTTGTTTTCCACCACCAGGTTCACTGCACAGCCTGTTCTACTTTCTGAGTAGTGTGTGCGTGTGTGAGTGTCTCTGGCCCAGCACCCAGGGCAGCTGACCTAAGGTTATCTCTGGGGAGGCTATTCAGGCGTAGTGACTGGGTCATGAGCACGAGGCTTGGCCGCTATCTTTCCGTCTCTGGAAGGGCAGAAAGGAACAAACAAAAGAGCTGCCTTACTGGAACAATTAACAGCGTAAAACGGTTACTTGTTAAAAAAAACGATCCCGCAGTGAGGAAGGAGAAGGGAGAAAAAAAAAAAAACAACCACCACGTTCCGCTCAAAGTTAATGGAGCAGCCCTTGTTTGCCCAGCTCCGTATCTCACTTTACTTCTCGACGCTTAACATTGTCTCCAAACAACAACGCGATTTGCAAAAGTGGAATTTCAAGCCTGCTTCCTGGTGCCAGAATTCAAGAGGAATTAATTCTCCCTTTGGCCCAACAGCCCACAGGCAGCACTTGCTACGGGTTTTCCATTAGGCTCCAGAGAAGAATAACGTGACAAACTATAGCTCCTAAGCATCCTGGTCAACACAACGAGCGAGATTAGTGACAAAACGACTCTACCACAGCCGAAAAATGCAAAGATGCCAGGCCAAAGTGGTGCCCCTAATCCGGACAAAAATCTGCAAGGTTAGCTTGATTCTCGTATTAAAGATAGGCGAGGAACCCCCCCCCCCCCAAAGTGTGCAAGATAAGTCGCTTTGCCTCGACTCCTTATCATTTCCCCAAATGTGATTCTGTGCCCTTATATGGTCAAGCGTCCATTTGAAGCAGGAAGGCAGGCGGCCGGCTGAGTCCGCACTGTTGTTGTTTTTATGTGGCGGTGTAGTTCTCTGTCTTGGAAAGCGGACACCTAAGTAACATCTTCTCCGATCTGTTGTTCTGCTTGCGAGATGTGTCACACCCTTTCTAGAGATGTCGCAACTCTGGACGGTAACCGGTTCTCGCACCGCTTTCCCCATCCTGCTGCTGGGCCCAGTTTCCCCAATAGCTGTGGGATCTGAATCCCAGTCCATCAACAGAGCTGCTCTGGATCCGTGATGGCGAACCGGAAGTGGCACACAAGTGTCATCTCTCCGGGCACACAGAGCCGTTGCCCATTGCTCTTCTGGGTTCCGTCACGCTGGCCAGCTGGTCTTCACACAGGGGAGCAGCGGAAACCAAAAGAGCAGCCGCCCAGTGCGCCCGCGTGAACCGGGCAGCTGCTATTCCAGTTTCCGTGCATGCATACGCACCGGCCACCTTCTGGTTTCTGGCGCGCATGTGCATGCAAAGACCTAGCCCATGCGCATGCACTTGCCAGAAACCGGAAGATCGTCGTCCCGGTGTGTGCATACATACCGGGCAACTGCTCTTCCGGTTTCTGGCGCATAAACTCCCATTTCAGCAGTGCCGAAAAGGTTTGCCAACACTCCTCTAGATCAGCGGTCACCAACTGGTGGTCGGCGGACCCCTGATCCGCGAGAACATTTTGGTGGTCCACAGAAAAACTATTTGCATTTTTTAATATTGCACTAAATACTATTTATCTTTTTAAAAAAAATCATCTTAGGGGTCTGTGGGATTTAAAAATTATGAGCTCAGTGGTCCCTGAGGTCTGAAAGTTTGGCAACCCCTGCTCTGGATCAGGGGTGTCCAGACTTAGTTACTTTTTAAGATTTGTGGACTTCAACTCCCAGAATTCCCCAGCCAACATTAAGTCCACACGCCTTTAAAGTTGTCAAGGTTGGTCGCTCCTGCTCTAGATTTACTGCATCATCATGGATCTACCAAGATTGCCCCCACCCCTCCCACCCGGTCCCGAGAGTTCACCCAAGTCCGTATGAATCACCATCCCGAGTGCCAGAGGGCTGGTGGGTGGAAGATGCTTTGATTCCCAGTACATGAAGCACCGCTTGTGCTTGGGGGGGTGGGGGCTGACTTCTCCCTCCATTGTTGTCCTCCCCGCTGTGTTCGTCTACTCCGTTCCACAGAGGGTCAGGGAGAGGCCTCAATCTGGAGAAAGACAGTCTCAATCTGGATAGGACCTCCGGAGAACACGAGGGGCTCTTTTTCATTATATCCCTGGATTCTGCATTGGGGCTTTTGACAGGCGTGGGAGTGGGGGGGGGTAGCCTGTTCTGGGACAGGAACAAATATATCGTGCCCTTTTCTCACAAGCCCTCATGCTCAGCTGGCAGAGTCACGTTTCCCTTATCTGAACTCGGAAGGAAGAGGTTCAGCTCTCTCCCGAAGGGAAGGAAAAAAAATCTCCGCTCAAGGAACTTCCTCTGACGCAACTACACAAACAACACAGGTGGTCCTTGACTTAACCAAAATTGGGACGAGAATTTATGTTGCCCAGCAAGGTAATCCATAGGTATGTATATGTATGTATGTATGTATTGTGTCACAACCTCTGGTATGCCCAAATATGGGAGGGAGCATACTGCTTCCCTTTTTCTGTCTTTCGGCTCACCCTAGGAGCCATCCAGGCAGAAAGCCATTTTTTTATGTTGCCTTTGTTATATTTGTGTTGTGCTGATAAATAAATAAAGGGAGACTATATCTCCCTTTATTTATATCTGGGTATACCAGGGGTTGTTACACAAATACATACCTATTTCCCTGGCTCAGCTGATAAGGAGGAGAGCCTGTGGCTTAGTGGCTAAGACTTCTGCCTAATATGTAATACAGCCCAGGTTCAAATCCCAGTAAGGGTATGGCTAGCTGATGAGAGCTAAATAGCTTGAAATAGATCTATACTAGTCTATAGCAGAGTTGGAAGGGACCTTGGAGGTCTTCTAGTCCAACCCCCTGCCTACGCAGGAAACCCTATACCATTCCAGACAAATGGCTATCCAACATCTTCTTAAAGACTTCCAGTGTTGGGACATTCCCAACTTCTGGAGGCAACTTCTGTTCCACTGATTACTTGTTCTCACTGTCAGGAAGTTTCTCCTCAGTTCTAAGTTGATTCTCTCCTTGATTAGTTTCCACCCATAGCTTCTTGTTCTACTCTCAGGTGCCTTGGAAAATAGGTTGACTCCCTCTTCTTTGGGGCAACCCCTGAGATATTGGAACACTGCTGTCATGTCTCCCCTAGTCCTTCTTTCTCTTAAGCTAAACATACCCAGTTCCTGCAACCGTTCTTCATGTTTTATCCTCCAGTCCCCTAATCATCTTTGTTGCTCTTCTCTGCACATTTTCTAGAGTCTCCAGCACAGTATATGTTCCAGCATAACTCTGGAACACCTCAAGCAATTTCAACTGAACTTGGTACACAGATGACTTACCCTCTGGAAACAAATACTGTGGGGGTAAGACACCCTTAACATCCCTCGGTGTGTGTGTGTGTTCTTTTAAGAGCCTGTTGTGCCTTCAAACGGCTTCTACCGTACAGCCTAAAAACGGCTTCTACTGTATACAGCGCTGTGGAGTTCCCATGGTAACGGCTTCACAATACTCCACAAGCGTTGCTGGGTAAGGAATTCTGGCAGTTGAAGCCCACAAGTGGCCAAGGTTGGAGACCCCTGCTCCACACCAACCCTGGAGGAGTTGCCTGGCTGTTAAAAACTAACTTGCAAGGATGCCTCCATCCCCTTTCTCGTCTCTCCCTCTGCTTCTGTTCTGGCCACCGGCCGGAAAACTTGGCTCAAGCCAGGCCACTGGAAGGCCCTGCCTGCCTCAGACATTCCTGGGTGAAGGCAAACAAGGGCGAAGGAGGCGGCTGGACTCTTGGAAGGGAGGTTTGCTTTGGGACGGCTCCCGACGGCTCTTCCCTAGAAAGGAGGCGAGCGAAGGAGGCCTCCGAGACCTAACCTTATAAGGAGGAGGAGGAGGAGGAGGAGGAGGAGGAGGAGAGGGCGTTGGTGGGGTCTGGGGCAGGGGAAGGACTCCTGGCCAACGGCCCACATTCCTCACCTCATACCTCATTACCCAGAGAAAAGCCATCTTAAGAACAGCCTGGGTGTGGGACGATGTGTGTGTGTGTGAAACACATAAGAGAAAACTTGAAAACAAGCAGCAGGAGGAAGGCGGCCACCCCTAAATTGGGTGGACCAGGGCTTGGAGAGGCAGGAGGAGGTAGAGGTAGTCCTCGGCTTACAACAGTTCATTTACCGACCATTCGAAGTTTACAACGGCACTGAAAACAAGTGACTTCTGATCGCTTTTTCCCACTCAAACGACCGTTGCAGCCATCCATCCCCGTGGCCATGCGATCAAAATTCGGACGCTTGACAACTGGTTCGTATTTATGACGGTTGCGGTGTACCAGTGATCCCCTTTTGCGACCTTCCAACAAGCCAAGTCCATGGGGGAAGCCAGATTCCCTTCACAACCGGCTGACTTAATTTCACAGCTGCAGGGATTCGCTTAACAAACATGGCAAGAAAAAGTCGTAAACCGGGACAAAACCCACTTAACCAATGTCTCACTTAGCAACATAAATTCTGTGCTCAGCGGTGGCCCTAAGTTGAGGACTTACGTAGTAAGAGGTTCCAATAAAGAAGAAAGAAGAGGAAAATAATGATGCAAAGATATATGAGAAATGGTTTGGTGTAGTGGTTAAGGTGCCCGCCTAGAAACCAGGAGCAGTGAGTTCTAGTCCCGCCTTAGGCGTGACAGTTGGCTGGGTGACCTTGTGCCAGTCATTCTCTCTCAGGCCAACTCACCTCACAGGGTTGTTGTTGTAGTGGGGGAAAATAGAAGAGGAAGGAATATGTTTGCTATCTTGAGTCAAAAAGAGGGCCGTGAAAATATCTACAGACCCTTCGCATCCTGGACATAAATTGTTTCAACTCCTACTCCTACTCAAAATGACGCTATAGGGCTCTGCACATCAGAACAAACTAGGCACAAGAAGAGTTTTTTTCCTGAATGCCATCACTCTGCTAAACAAATAATTCCCTCACCACTGTCAAATTATTCACTAAGGCTGCATTACTATACTACTCATCTACTCATCATTCCTATCACCCATCTCCTCCCACTTATGACTGCAGGACTGTAACTTTGTTGCTTGTATCCTTATGATTTATATTGAGTTTGATTGTTTCCTGATTGCTTATTTGTACCCTATGACTATCATTAAGTGTTGCACCTTATGATTCTTGACATATGTATCTTGTCTTTTTATGCACAGTGAGAGCATATGCACCAAAGACAAATTCCTTGCGTGTCCAATCACACTTGGCCAATAAAGAATTCTATTCTATTCTATTCTATTCTATTCTATTCTATTCTATTCTATTCTATTCTATTCTGTAGTGTTCCTCAACCTCAGGAACTTTTAAGATGCAGGGACCTCAACTCCCAGAACTTCCGGCCTGCCACAAAACAGGCCGTTTTTGTTGCAAGAGATTGCCTAATTTTGCCTCGATGCCCCTTGAATGCAGTCACTCCCCCCAACTGCCCTTCCTCCTGCCCCATTTCTCAAGGTTGTGGGTTGCAAGAGAAGGATTTTTGGCTTGCAAAAGCAGGAACCAATGGACGATGAAGAGGAAGGAGAATCAAAGCCACGGACCTCTTTAGACCAGGGGTATTCACCCTTGTAACTTTAAAACCTGTGGACTTCAATTCCCAGAATTCCCCAGCCAGCTGTGCTGGCTGGGGAATTCTGGGAGTTGAAGTCCACAGGCTTTAAACTCGCCAAGGTTAGACAATTTATTAACCCAATCACATTTGGATGGCTTTATATACAATAGCCGAATCATAAGCGGCGATTTTATAAACACATGCCGCCACCCTCCGAAACCAATCCCACGATAGATCAGCACATGGTGCGAAACTAGACATTTCCTTCTAGTACTTTCTGCCCCAGATTTGCATACCCCCCCCCCTGTGAGAAATGCAGCACTGGCTGCTTTCTTCAATACTGGTTTTTTTTTAAAGAAAAAGAGCAGGCAAACGTCTTAACCGAGATAATGGCTTAAACAACAACATCTAGCGTGCCAGACAACCCATGATATTTTACCAAACCGACAGAAGCAGATTACTGGGGGGATTTTTGGGGAGGGATGGGGGAAAACAGAGGGGCTGGATGGTGCGGTGGAACAAAGAAGGGAGATGAAGCCAGCCGGAAGCAGAACATAAAAAAGATGGTCTGTTGCTGGTTATTCCTGTCATGTTTTAATTAGGATCAGCTCTGGTTCTGTGTGCGAGAACATCTGACCTTTAGAAAGGAAGAGACTAGGGAGAAGGGGGGGGGAGGAAGAGGGAGGGAAGCAGGAGGTAAGCGCTTGGAATAATCTGCGAGTTGCTTTTAATAAACTCAAAGCAAAGAAAATCTCTCTTTTTTAAAAAAAAAAATTAAAAGCAGCCCCAGGAGGTTTATTTTTTGATTCTCTTGCAAGAAAGAGAGTGAGAATACGCGCGCGAGAGAGAGACGGAGATAACAAGACAGGATTGGAAAGGACCGAAGCTGCATCCGAGGTGGCGAGACCCAAAAATAACGGCATCATCACACCCAGGCTGACGTGGGCACAACCCACTAAGCTGGCGTCACAGCAGAACGGGTGAAATTCGAGGGAGTGGGGGGGGGGGGAGAGAAGGAAGAGAGAGAAGAGAAAGCAAAGGGCCAATTTGGGTCACGGGGGAAGAGAAATCAGGAACGGGTAGCCGGAGCCTTGAAAATGGGAGTTTCGGCCAAATTGAGAGCCAAGACAGACACCCCCCCATTGAAAATAGATGCTGTATGGATTTTGTCTGCAACCGACTCTGGAACTGCAATTTCCTTTGTGCTGATTTCAAAATATTCTAAGTATTATTTAAAAAACAAACAAACAAGCAAACAAATGACTCTTTTGAGACGATTTGCAATATATCTGAGAAACTGGCATTGTGCTTTGACAAAAAAAAAGCCCAAACAGATGGCAATAAGAACTACATTACAACATTACAATCAAGATCAAGTGAGGTACTAATACCACTCTATAAAGACCTAGTAAGGCCACACCTGAGTACTGCATCCAATTTTGGTCACCAAACTATAAAAAAGAAGTGGAGACTAGAAAAGGTGCAGAGAAGAGCAACCAGGATGATTAGGGGACTGGAGACTAAAACATATGAAGAACGGTTGCGGGAACTGGGCATGGCTAGTCTAGTGAACAGAAGGACCAGGGTAGACATGATGGCAGTCTTCCAATATTTGAAGGGCTGCCACAGAGAGGAGGAGGGTCAAGCTATTTCCCAAGGCACCTGAAAGTCAGACAAGGAACAATGGATGGAAACTGATTAAGGAGAGATTCAACCTGGAAATAAGGAGAAATTTTCTGACAGGGAAAACAATCTACCGATGGAACAGAAGATGCCTTCGGAAGTTGTGGGAGTTTCCTCACTGGAGGCTTTCAAGAAGAGACTGGACTGGGGGAGGGAGCAATATTGAAAAGACTCAGGTCACAAAAATAAATATATCTGGAATATCATTCTAATTGTTGATATATTAGAAAGTGGCAAAAGAGATGATTGAACACATGGTTGATACAATGTATAATAAGATGCTGTTTCTGCTTATCTTTTATCTTTTGGGTTTTTTTTCTGTAAAAAGTTTTGAGAATTGGAGAGATTCCTACCTCTAGCATGATGGAGCTGCCAATTTTTTTTTTTTTTTTTTTTTTGTATATCCACCTACCCTTTTCCCCCAAAATTTTTAAAAACCAATAAAATTCTTTTAAAAGAAAAGAAGAGACTGGACTGCCGTTTGTCAGAAATGGTGTAGGGTCTCCTGCTTGGGCGGGGGGTTGGACTAGATGACCAATAAATTCCCTTCCAACTCTGTTAATCTGTTAAACAGCAATCTCTGGATGTTTGACAACCGCTCATTTCTAAACCAGGGTTTAACACTGATTACCAGATTACACAAAACTGGCTTAGGTACATAAACCCAAGGGCCGGTTTGGTGTATGGTTAAGGCGCCAGGATAGGAAGCAAGGGAGCGGTGAGTTCTAGTCCTACCGTAAGCATGAAATCCGCCTGGTTGAGTTTGGAACCAATCACCAGGAGACAGTGAGTTCTAATCCAGCTTTAGGCATGGAAACCATCTCGATGACTTTGGGTCAATCAGCAGGAGGTTGTGAGTTCTAGTCTTGCCTTAGGCATGAAAATCATCTGGGTGACTTTGGGCCAGTCCCTCTCTTTCAGCCCAGCCAATCCCACAGGGTTGTTTTTGTGAGGAAAACAGGAGGAGAAAGCTGTGTTGGATATGTTCACCACCTTGAGTTATTTGTAAAAATGAATAGGTATGGGTATATAAACTAGACATGGGTATGTCTAGTTTAATAAAAAGGACTAGGGGAGACATGATAGCAGTCTTCCAATATCTCAGGGGTTGCCACAAAGAAGAGGGAGTCAAACTATTCTCCAAAACATCTGAAGGCTGGACAAGAAGCAATGGATGAAAACTAATCAGGGAGAAAAGCAACCTAGAACTAAGGAGAAATTTCCTAACAGTGAGAACAATTAACCAGTGAAACAACTGGCCTCCAGAAGTTGTGATTGCTCCAACACTGGAAGTTTTTAAGAAGATGTTGGATAGCCATTTGTCTGAAGTGGTGTAGGGTATCCTGTCTAGGCAGGGGGTTGGACTAGAAGATCTCCAAGGTCCCTTCCAACTCTGTTATTCTATATTCTAAAGGCGGGATATAAATAAACAAAGAACCCATATGAAGTCAAAATCAAAACCCCAATTACATATGCCAAGGATGTTCAACTTTGCCAAGGATGTTCCCAGATACTGTTGGTAAAAGACTCGACTTACGACCACGATGGGAGCCCAAAATTTGTGTGGAGACATTTGAGTGAGCTTTGCCTCATTTTATGACTTTTCTTGCCACCGTTGTTAAGTGGATCCCTGCAGTTGGTAAGTTAGCACCAGGGTTGTTCAGTAAATCTGCCTTCCCCATTCTCGTCCTCTCCAAAGAGACTGAACACACGCCAATTGTTGCTTGAAAACTAATAAAGGAGAATATTTGTAGCTCAGGGTTAAAATGAGGGGTCCTTGGTGCTCTCCGAGCTTGGCTGCTTTTTTGCAGACGTCTCATGACCAAACCTAGTTTGGATAATGAAAACGTTTGCAAGACTCTAGAAAACAGTGCAGAGAAGAGCAACAAAGAGGATTAGGGGACTGGAGACTAAAACATATGAGGAACGGTTGCAGGAACTGGGGATGTTTAGCTTAAGAGAAAGAAGGACTAGGGGAGACACGATAGCAGTCTTCCAATATCTCAGGGGTTGCCACAAAGAAGAGGGAGTCAAACTATTCTCCAAAGCACCTGAGGGTAGAACAAGAAGCAATGGGTGGAAACTAATCAAGGAGAGAAGAAACTTAGAACTGAGGAGAAACTTCCTGGCAGTTAGAACAATTAATCAGTGGAACAGAATTTGCCTCCAGAAGTTGTGAATGCCCCAACACTGGAAGTCTTTAAGAAGATGTTGGATAGCCATTTGCCTGAAACGGTACAGGGTTTCCTGCCTAGGCAGGGGGTTGGACTAGAAGGCCTCCAAGGTCCCTTCCAACTCTACTATTGTATTGTATTGTAAACAACCAAGCTCAAAGAGCACCATGGACCTCTTATGTCTGAACACTTACGACATTTGAAGTTAGCCATTTCTTTTCATGCACAATGCACGCACCCACTAAACCCTGGATGGCCCCATGAGGAGCGTCCATTTACCCTGGTCAAGAAACAAGAGACTGTTTTGATTTTAGATGCATTGGTTTCGCCCTGCATCCGCTGTATTTTGTAAAGATGACAAGCTGATTCCAGGAGTCATAATTGAAAAAAAAAAAACCAACAACAGAAAAACCGAGGAATAACATAGGACCTTTTGGCCTGACCTTCTGCTTTAATCGGTGATCGTTAATTGTCAAGCTTTAGTCACAATTTCTGTACAGACCGAATGAAGAGAAGGAAGGATGAGGAGAGATCCAGAGCTGAAGGAGGCCACTTTCTGAAGCAACAGTGGTGGGATTTTCTGTAAGGGAGAAAGAGAAGGAAGATCAGGACATTTTACAGCCAGGATTTGCGTGGCTCAGGTGTTGCAAGTTGACCCCGGCTATTTGCTTTCTGGGTTTGGAACAGAAATTAGACAAAAAAAACCAACAACTTTACTGCCGCTCAAGTCCTGAACCCCCCCCCCCCTCACCCAATGACAGGCTGAAGCTGTATAATTCCACTTCCCCATAGCGACAGGCCCGGTGGTAAAACACCTGCTCTACATACAGAAGGTCCCGTGCTTAACCTCCATTAGGACTGACTGGGGGAAAACCTGTCTAAACCTTTGCAGAGCTTCTGCCAATCAAACCAAGTCCGGCACAGGCAAGATTTGCCAATCAGCACCGTTCTTGTTTGGGCAGCAAGAGTGAATTAATTCCTACCCCAAGATGACAATGCCATTCTTTTAGAAATGCTGCTAGAAGTAAATGCCCTTCAGTGGTGGTGGTTCAATTCTCATAGCTGCAATCTTTCCAAGGATTAAAGAGGAGCAGACGGAAAGATCGTTATCTAATTAATATAAGGGAATATTTGTAGCTTGGGGTTGAATTGTGGGGTTCCTTGCTGCTCTCCGAGCTTGGTGGTTTCCTTGGAGAAGTTTCACTATCCAACTAGGTAACATCGGCAGTTAATTAGTGAATTTCGCTGTATGCGTATACTGTGTACATACGTACAATGACCATAAAGTAACTAGCAACCAATTTCGTTGTATTTAAGTACAATGACAATAAAGATTATACTTATAAATGTATCTGAACAGTGATGGTAATGGCTAGAATGCAACACTGCAGGCTAATTCTACCTACTGCCAGGTGGTCGATTCTGGTGGGCTCAAGGCTGACTCAGCCTTCCATCCTTCGGAGGTCAGTAAATGAGGACTCAAGACTGTTGTGGACAAGATGCTGACACTGTAAACCGCTTAGAGAGGGCTGTAAAGCACTGTGAAGCAGTATACATGTCTTAGGTGCTATGAGAAGGAAGGACTCCCTGGAGAAGAGCCTGATGCTGGGAAAGATGAAGGGCAAAAGAAGAAGGGGACGACAGAGAATGAGGGGGATGGATGGAGTCACCGAAGCAGTTGGCGTGAGCTTAAATGAACTCCAGAGGATGGCAGAGGACAGGAAGGCTTGGAGGAACGTTGTCCATGGGGTCGCGATGGGTCGGACATAACTTCACAACTAACAACAACATGGTCGCTGAGTGAATCCAGCTTACGCCTCCGTCCATTGGCTTTTGTGGCCACAAGCTGGCTTGGATGGTCACAAATGGCAAACACACGGAGTAGGATTTATATTCTAATACAAAAAAACTCTTCAAGTGAATATAAAGATAAAACCAGACACTTTTCTTTTGGGCTTTGTGGAACTTTGAGCTTATATGGACTCCAGAAGATGGTAAAGGACAGGAAGGCCTGGAGGAACGCTGTCCATGGGGTCGTGATGGGTCGGACACGACTTCACAATTAACAACAACTGCAAGCTATTTCTGCTAACTGCTGGCTGCTGCAATTTGGCAGTTCAAATCTCACCAAACTCAAGGTGGACTCAGCCTTCCGTCCTTCTGAGGTGGGTAAAATGAGGAGCCAGATTGTTGGGGCCAATGTGCTGACTGTAGAACCCGCTTAGAGAGGGCTGTAAAGCACTGTGAAGCGGTATATAAGTCTAAGTGCTGTTGCTATTGAGGACAGGAAGGCCCAGAGGAACGTTGCCCATGGGGTCGCGATGGGTCAGACATGACTTCGCAACTAACAACAAGAAGTACTTCTATTTGCATGCAGTTTGGCCACTCATTTTTTACAAGAACTTTTCTATACTAAGTGATGGTTTGGGGCTTCTTTCTCCACATTGGACATTTAATGGCATGGATTCAAATATAGGTGGTCCTCAACTTATGACCACAACTGAGCCCACATCAGCGATCATGAGGGTCGTAAAGCGGGTCACCAAGTCGCCCTGTCCAATTTCAGACCCTTTTTTTTTTCTGGCAGCCGTTCTGCAAATGTGGCAGTCCCCAAACCAAAACGCCACGGTCATTAAGGGAACCCGTCGTTTGCTATGGGGTGCCTTTGTCTGGAAAATGGCAGCAAAGGTGGACTTCCGGCAAAAAACATTTTTAAAAATTGCACTCCTGGGACTGTGCTGCAAACGGCCGTAAATGCAGATCGGCTGTTGAGCACCCAAAATGTAGTTTGCATAACCATCCTCAGCCGGATGTCGTAACTTCAAATCTGGATTGCAAGTAGCTTTTTTTCCGAGGTCCATCATAACTTTCAACCCTCGCTTAGCAATTGGTCGTAAGTTGAGGACTAACCGCACTGAAACTCAAAGTGCATTCAGTTTAAGTTCTTATCAGGAAGATGGCATGCCTCAATGCATGTTTCTTATCCTGATGCGCCACCTAGTGGCAATGGGATGCCGAGCAACACTCCCAATGCTTTACCTCCCCAGAGACGCAGAGTGAACATTTATAATCTGAGCAGACTCAGGTTATCTAACATGGCTTGCCAAGAAACTGAATAACCCAGAGGAAATGTGATTATGCCCTTGCTAGCAAGCAACGTAGACCAGGGATCTCCAACCTTGGCAACTTTAAGCCTGGAGGACTTCAACTCCCAGAATTCCCCAGCCAGCTGGCTGGGGAATTCTGGGAGTTGAAGTCCACCAGGCTTAAAGTTGCCCAGGTTGGGGATCCCTGGTCTAAGACATCTCCTAAGTCTAAGCCCTACCATCTGATTAAGTTTCTACAGCCCCCAGCCTCAGCAACTCTGGCTGTGGAATTCTGGGAGATGAAGTCCACGCATCTTCAGGTTGGCGAAGATGAGAAACACACTCGTCTATCTTGAGGGCTTCTTTGCAATTTCCTTCGAATGCAGCATTCTCTCGGCCGGGCACCCTCCAAAAACACTGGGCCCGAGCTCCTGACATGCGCAGAAAACATACTGCTGAATCCTGGCAGTTGTGAACCTATCTACCTGGAAGATGCTAAGCCGGGGAAGGAGGAAAGCATGCTAAAAAAAGAGAGAAAATGTAACTGGTGTCGAGGGAAGGCTGTACTGGGTAGCCAGAGGTGGATTTTTCAGCATTCTCTTTTCAGACAGAAAGCACCCGGGCACTCATAATTGCTGCATTCACACCAGGGGTGATATTCACTTACTTTGCCTACTGGTTCGCAAATGTGTTGTGGCCTGCCAGATTCAGACAGTGAGGAGGTTGGGGAGGAACATGGGTCAGTCCTGGAGTCTGGGGAAGGCTCTGATGAGGGCTCTGTGTCGGAGGCAGAGAGGGGGCCAGAGCCGTATGCCAGTTATCAGCTGCCTTCAGAATCAGACATCAATACAATACAATACAATACAATACAATAGTAGAGTTGGAAGGGACCTTGGAGGTCTTCTAGTCCAACCCCCTGCCTAGGCAGGAAACCCTATACCGTTTCAGACAAATAGCTATCCAACATCTTCTTAAAGACTTCCAGTGTTGGGGCATTCACAACTTCTGGAGGCAAGCTGTTCCACTGATTAATTGTTCTCACTGTCAGGAAATTTCTCCTCAGTTCTAAGTTGCTTCTCTCCTTGATTAGTTTCCACCCATTGCTTCTTGTTCTACCCTCAGGTGCTTTGGAGAATAGTTTGACTCCCTCTTCTTTGTGGCAACCTCTGAGATATTGGAATAATGCTATCATGTCTCCCCTAGTCCTTCTTTCTCTTAAGCTAAACATACCCAGTTCCTGCAACCGTTCTTCATATGTTTTAGTCTCCAGTCCCCTAATCATCTTTGTTGCTCTTCTCTGCACTCTTTCTAGTCTCCACATCTTTTTTACATCGTGGCGACCAGAACTGAATGCAGTATTCCAAGTGTGGCCTTACCAAGGCATTATAAAGTGGTATTAACACTTCACGTGATCTTGATTCTATCCCTCTGTTGATGCAGCCTAGGGGGATCAGTGAGGCAGAGGAACAGCTGGAGCCTGTTACCAGTGTGTGAATGCACAGAGTTGCCAGACAAAGAGAACAGCTAAAGAACAGGGGTCGATTTGGGAGTAAGAGTAAGGTGGATGATGAATGGCTCTCCCAAAGGAAATAAAAGAGGAGCGAAAGGGGAGTGGAGTTTGCAGGAGACAATTAGTTCACTTAATTGGTTCGTGACTCTCCGAGACTCCTTGCCAAGTTGTGCAGATCTCGGCCTGGCAACTCTCCAAGCCAGAGAAGGTCTGTGACTATAAATCCTCCCCTGAAAGACTTTGCTGGATGTGAATGAGCTGAATTCACAGTAATAAAAGGAGTTTTTTGTCAGGACAAGGAATCTGCTTTATGCTCTCAGGAAGCCTGGGTCAGAACAAAACATGACCACCATGCGCTCAGCCTTCCGCGCATGCACTTTGATCGTGCATGCGGCTCGCACACATGCACATGTCTTGAATATGTACCTAAATAGGACGGCATAGAGCCGGGGCAGGTTAGTGGGATTTCCACTACCCGGTTCAAGCAAAGCGGTCGGAATCGGCTGAATACTACCTCCGATTCACACGATAGGCTTTGCCCAAATGCATGACTCAGATGATGGCTTAGCATGAGGACCTAGATACGATCAGGCTGGGTTTCCCCCACTCAAAGTTAAAGTCTTCCTTGGGTGGACCCCGAACCTTGGTGATTTCATGAACAAGCCTGTGCAATTGTATTGGCTCGGTTACAGCAATACAGTGTTGCCTTCATTTTAAATTTCCCAGACTAGCTGACTGTCTCCTCTCCAGGTATCAAGCCAGGTATCTGACCTTACCAGGCCCTGCTGCCCGCAGAAAGCCCCCCAATATCCCCAATCCACAAATTCATCCACACTTTTAACAAGCTGTGTGAACCCAGCCGGCAATTCCTTTTTCAACCGGACAGTGAGAAATCTTCAATCTTTGGACTCTGGGTGTCCACCAGGGGTGCTCATTGACGGAAGCTGTTTTGTTCCAGGGTTGAGCCGAAGAAAAGGCTCGCGGATGGATCATAGAGCGGAGAGGAAATTGGAAGAGAAGAGGGACAAAAAAAGACTAAGTGCTGAGTGATCACACTTGGCAGGTTACGATCAAACCACAGGACGCCTCTGAGGCGGCTGCCACATCTCACCTGAGCATGGACTTTCTTAATGCTTGAGTCTACCTAGGTGGCATGGGGTCCTTATGTATGGCTGCTTCTTTCCTCCCTTCTATTTCTCCTTCCTTCCTTCTCGTTTTTATCTTCTTTCCTCCCTCCATTCCTCCCTTCTTTCTTTCTCCTTCCTTCTCCCTCTTTCTCTTTCCTTACCATCTTTTTCTCCTTTTCCTTCCTCCCTTCGTCTGCCTTTTTTCCTTTTTCCTCCCTCTTTCTCTTCCCTTGCACTAACCATGATGGTAAGATATGTAGAGGTCCGTGACGGCGAACCGGTGGCACACAGAGCCCTCTCTGACGGCACGCGGGCTGTTGCCCCAGTTCAGCTCTGCTGAGCATGTGCGCGCACCTCCCGCCAGCCAAATGGTCTTAGAGTCTCTGCCGTGCATGCATGGGGACAGGGTGTGTGCGGGGTGGGCACATATGCACGGGGGCTGCACGCACATTGCATTTTGGGGGTTGGGGCACACGCATTTGCGCATGTGTGCTTTGAGCACATGGTCCGGAAAAGGTTAGCCCTCACTGGTATAGGTATTCATGGATTTGCAATCAGTTGCCTAGTGACTGTTGAAAGTTTCGTTGGACCTACTTGGGGTTACTTACAACCCCAATCCAAAGTTCTGTAGGTTTCCCTATCGCCATAGCCATGTCTCTTCACTTTGGGCAACCAGGCTGCGTTTACCGCCATTTTCAGCATCCCACCGTTATGCGACTACATTTTATGACGGTTTTCGTGGAAATCCGGCATTGCCTTCCAGTTTCTGGCAAAAGCGTGCTCACGCAATACTATTGGTTTGCTTAATGACCGTGGATTTGCTGATGCTGAAAACCAGAAGTGACCCTCAAACCCCTAGTTCAGATTGGTTGTAACTTGTAAGTCTTGGGAGTCTTGTACGAAGCTTTAAATGTCCTGAACTGCGTCCGAAAATGGCTATTTAAGCCAAGAAACATTAATTAGTTATATAGAGAACAATCCTGGTTGTGTATAGATGTATCTAATTTAATTTAAAACCCCTATTAAAAGGAAAAGAGTTGCAGTCCTTTACAAGGACAACCATCCAACTTATAACAGAATAACAGAGTTGGAAGGGACCTTGGAGGTCTTCTAGTCCAACCCCCTCCTTAGGCAGGAAACCCTAAACCACTTCAGACAAATGGTTATCCAATCTCTTCTTAAAACAGTCATTAAGTAACCCAGTCATGAGGACTACCTGCATATGACTCTAAAAATATTTTGGAGCCCAGCTTACAGCTCCACACTCAAGAGCAGTATCTTGACAGGTAGTCCTCACCTTACAATCATTTTGATCGGTGACTGTTCAAAGTTACAACAGCACTGGGGGAAAAAAGTCATATTTTCACACTTATGACCGTTTTACAGCATCCCCACGGTCGTATGATCAAAACTCAGACTCCTGGCAACTGACATGTATTTATGATGGTTGCAGCGTCCTGGGATCCTGCGGTCACATTTTGTGACCTTCTGACAAGTAAAGTCAATGAGGAAACCGGATTCACTTAACAACCGTGTTCCTAACTTAATAATTTCAGCGATTCACTTAATGACTGTGTCAAGAAAAATAGTTAAATATGGCAAAATTCACTTAACTGCCTTGCTTTGCAATGGAAATTATGGCCTCCACTGTGGTTTTAAGTTGAGGACTATCTGTATTGCCTGACCAGGAAAAAAAAACCTGGTGCCCCTCGATTTTAAATCCTCAAATGCCAGCTGGAGACCGAATAGAAAGATCTAAGCAGGTGTAGAAGCAGAAACGAGAATTACTTACCTGCTCACTCCAAAGCTTTCACAATTGCTTCGTTGGCTTCCACATTGATCTGTGCCTCTGCTTTTGCTACCTCGTCGGGGGCCGATGCGAGTTCCGACAAGGCTTTGTCCAAGTTTGACTTGGCCGTCTGTGTACAGAAAAAAAGCCATCAGGGTTTAAGGCAAAAGAAGCAACATCAGGAGATGTGGGTCCATGTGGGGAGAGAGAAATGGATGTGGACTGAAAGGCACACACTTGCTGTATAGAGTGCTGTGAAAATATTTACAGACCCCTCACACCCTGGACATAGTTTCAACTCCTACCCTCAAAATGACGCTATAGAGCACTTCACACCACGACAACTAGACACAAGAACATTTTTGCCCCCCGGCCATCACTCTGCTAAATAAATAATTCCCTCACCACTGTCAAACTATTCACTAAGGCATTATTATTATTAGCCTTTTCATCATTCCTATTACCCATCTCCTCCCACTTATGACTGCATGACTATAACTTTGTTGCTTGTATCCTTATGATTTATATTGAGATTGATTGTTTCCTGATTGCTTATTTGTACCCTATGACTATCATTAAGTGTTGTACCTTATGATTCTTGACGAATGTATCTTGTCTTTTTATGTACACTGAGAGCTTATGCACCAAAGACAAATTCCTTGTGTGTCTACTCATACTTGGCTAGTAAAGAATTTTATTCTATTCTATTCTATTCTATTCTACTTTATACTGTAGTGTTCCTCAACCTCAGGAACTTTTAAGATGCAGGGACCTCAAGTCCCAGAACTGCTAACCAGGGTCAAGCCTGGAAGCCATCTTTTACATTGGGCCTTCTGGCCTTTCTCAGAGAGTCAAGGACACCTTGCCCTGCACCTGGAGTGGCGTGACTGGGAGGCATCTCCAGTTGGGACAGGGCCTGACTGGACCATGTGATGGACATGTGGGTGCTGGGCAGGGACTTGAACTTTTACTTGAGTGGGGAAAACCTGGAAGCTTTCAGATTCGGGCTGCAAAGATTACTACTTCTTTAACCAAAGCATTTTTAAAAAACTTTAAATACTGACTGAAATGGTAATTGAGCTGCAGCAGAATTGATTTTTTTTTAAAAAAGAAAGCGAACTGCAGTGCTGCTGAGTCAGCATGCTGCAGAGAAATCCCTTCCTAATTTGGCAGCCGAGCGAGGATTGTCCGCAGAGGGAGGTGAAGGGAAGAAATGACAAGACAAGACAAATACTCACTGCAGCGTCGAGCTGATCCAATAAAGCCACTTCTTCGGCTAACAGCTGGACAGAGGAATCTGCATTCACCGTGAGAGAACCGCTGCTGACTACACAATTGCAAAGAAATGGTGTAATCAGTCAGTGACAAAGGCCCCAAGTGATTAGAATTCCCTCCTTATAGAGATCTGCTTATTTCATTCTTTTTCCAGATAGGCGGTGATGGATGTTCTCTGGGTGACGCCTGGCTAATGATATGCATGAGGTGGAAAACTACAATCGATGATGGTGGGAGGACCAGCCAGAGGTCAGAAAATGCAGACAGAAAATAACAAACCCAAGGCAAAATCACCAGCAAAATAGAGCCAACCACAAATCCTCTAATTATTTAGAACTAGCCGATAACCCGGTGTTGCAGGGGTATTGATTTATAGGGGGAAAACATCTGGACCAAACCTAATAACATCTGGACCAAACCTAATTTCTAATGTTGGATTTTCCCCCTTACAAGAGGGAGCCCCCTTGTGATTACTATGAAGCTGGTACCACGGCAACTCTACTGCATTGTACAGTAGAAGCCATTTTACGGCAGTACAGTAGAAGCCGTTTTAAAGCACAAGCGGTATTATTTGTCCTGACCTTGATGCTATTATCATGATTAATCTTTGGAAGTTAATAGCTAGTCAATATTTAGAATAGAATAGAATAGAATATAGAATAACAGAGTTGAAAGGGACCTTGAAGGTCTTCTAGTCCAACCCCCTGCTTAGGCAGGAAAACCTACACCACTTCAGACAAATGGTTATCTAGCATCTTCTTAAAAACTTCCAGTGTTGGAGCATTCACAACTTCTGGAGGCAAATGTTCCACTGATTAATTGTTCTAACTGTCAGCAAATTTCTCCTTAGTTCTAAGTTGCTTCTCTCCTTGATTAGTTTCCACCCATTGTTTCTTGTCCTGCCCTCAGGTGCTTTGGAGAATAGCTTGACTCCCTCTTCTTTGTGGCAACCCCTGAGATATTGGAAGACTGCTATCATGTCACCCCTAGTCCTTTTTTTCATCAAACCAGACATACCCAATTGCTGCAATTGCTCTTTATCTATTTTAGCCTCCAGTCCCCTAATCATCTGTTACTCTTCTCTTCACTCTAGTTTCTAGAGTCTCAACATCTTTCTTTTTTTTGCATCTTTTACATTTGGAAGAAAGAGAACTAATTTAGGGAGGTGAATGAGTCCTTTCTCTTTCGCTGTGAACAATTGTTTTGCAAAATATGAGAATGTTTTCATTCGAAGAATAGTTTGTGCTCAGAAACACTTCCGCATTTACTTTAGCTAACTGACATAAATTAGTGATGGTTCTCAAACCCAGTTTGCAGATCCTCGGGAAAACTGGACTGCAGATATTTTCTGAAAGATAACCCTCAGCTAAGATCATTTCCTATACTTTCACCAGCCATCATTTTCACACGCACCAAAGTATTTTTTGAAGGAGCCATCCTCATCAAAGACGGTTACAACGCCAGGTCTCAGGACTTGCAGAGTGGGAACGTGAGCGGCCAAGATGCCAAAGGATCCACTTAAGGTGGGAACATCCACCTGTTTCACAACGGCAGCGTTGTAGTAAATCTGTAGGGGAAAAAAATGGGAAAGAAAATAGGGGTAGTTTTCAACTTACAACAGTTCATTTAGCGAGAGTTCAAAGTTACAACTTAGCACTGAAAAAAGTGATTTATGACCATTTTTCACACTTATGATCATTGCAGCATCCCCATGGTCACATGATCAAAATCCAGTCAGGAACTGACTCACATTTACGACCGGTGTAGTGTCCTGGGGTCATGTGATCCCCTTTTGGGATTGCCTTACAAAGTCAATGGGAAGAAAACCAGATTCACTTAACAACCGTGTTACTAAGTTAACGATTGCAGTGATTCACTTAACAACTCTGGCAAGGAAGCTCATAAAATGGGGGAAAATTCACATAACAATAATTTTGGGCTCAATTGTGGTCGTTAAGTCAAGAACTACCTGTAAAGTTATATTTCCCCCCCCCCCAACCTGAAAAGGAGTAGAAGCTCTGCACCAGGATTTTTTTAAAAAATAGAAAGCAAAAAGAGAAGAGATGGAGCTGATAATTATTTTTCTTGATTGGTATGAAGGATACCTTTATGCTGCCCAGAGTTGCTGACAATCAAAAGATATACAAATTAAAAAAATAATTATTATTTCTCTGGGTACAGAACCCATGGCCACCAAAAATGTGAAACTATGTCCTCCAGCTCCAATCCAGGAAGCCCAATACACAGAGTCCTCGAGTTATGACCAGAATGGGGACTCCAATTTCAATTGCTAAGCCAAGGCGGCTGTTAAGTGAGTCATGCCCAATTTCAAAGCCTTTCCCCCCCATGGGTTGTTAAGTGGATCATGTAGTTGTTAAGCGAATCCAGCCTCTTCCTCCGTCTATGTTACCTGCTTGCATCTCGATCTGGTTAACCTGGAACTCTGCCCCATGTTCACACAACAGACTAAACCCGGGTTAACAAAACAAGCGAATTCCGAACGACGAACGCGCGACCCAGCAGCGGGTTCCGACACTGCCGCCCCGAGGCCCACATGTCGGCCTCAGTTCGGTTGCCATGACAATACCTGAGAGGGCGAGGCGAAGGTGAAGGCCAGCTGTGCAGGGCCCGTAGCAGCTGCCGCCGCCGCTTCGGCATAATGACGGGACGGGGACCGGGACCCCAACACCAAAGCGCGGGCGAGAAAACGACCGACGAGGAACATGGCGAAGCCAAGGGCAGAGAGGAGGAGAAGCAGAGAGGTCGACCGGCAACCAGGCCTGGCCTACAACTCCCAGCAGGCTCCGCGCGGGGGGAAAAGGGGGGGGGGTTGCCGCGGGGCATGACGGGAAGCACGGCGACCTCAAGGTACTCTTTTGAGATATTTTCCCAAGAAGCACCGCGGCATAAACGCCACCCGCTCCAAAAGGAAAACGTTGCTCAACTGCCGAACTGCATTTCCCAGCAGATCATAGCAACAGCCTGATACGTCGCTTCTGACAACGCCCCTCCCCCTTTCCGGTGATGGATGGGAAAATTGACCAATAGCCATTGAAGCTCGCTCAGGCGGCGGTGCTACGTGGGAACTGTAGTCCCGATTTTTGTAGTCCCGAGTCGACCCGATCTCTTTTATTTAGCCCTGTGCGGATTTTTCTCTCCTTATTTTAGGTTTAAGATATTCGGATTCCGCTTTTGACTATCTCCATTCACGGCTTCAAGAACAAGGCAATTCCCGTTAGAAATCGGGAAATTGGGCCTACTTTCCCAATTGAGGTAAAGAACCGGAAGTTGGTCCGATGCTGCACTGCGTCCCTCCCGGCGATACTTCCGGTCCTGGCCGCTTTTCCTCAGAATCGGCGTTTGCCGATCCGAATGGCGGCGACTGGCTTCGTTTGGCCGCTGGCGCTTTGGATGGTAGTAGTCGCAGCGGCGGACTCGAATAAGACGGAACCCGTCGACGCCGCGTCTCTCTCTCCTTCCCTGCCGCCGAAAGAGAAAAGCCCCGAGAGTGTTTCCCGGGCCGCTTCCACCGCCACAACGACATCCGGGTCCCCGTCGTCGGGGCTGTCGGGATTGGGCCTGCCGGCCCTTCACCGCGCGCTGTACGTCGTGGCCGGCCTGGCGGGCATCGGCCTCTTCTATTACCTCGGAGGCCGCAAGTTCCGGTGAGGAAGGCCGGGGCGCCCCTACGGGTGGGGTGGGTCTTGATGACCTCTAGGGATGCCAATCCAATTTGGCCGCCTTTTATAGGCTAAGGGAGGAAGGACCTGCTTCAATCGGGCGTCCTCCGCAAGTTGTGATCTTCATCTTCCACCCAGCCCGTCAGTTGGCATGCTGGCTGGAGTGGATAGAGAGAGTAGCCTCAGAGCATCTGAAGAGTACGAACTGAGAGCAAGCTTGCTCTCTTTTATTCAGTTCCTAATAGAGATCTCCTAGAAGAGATCAACCCTGACTGCTCTTTAGAAGGCCAGATCCTGAAGATGAAACTCAAATACTTTGGCCACCTAATGAGAAGGAAGGACTCCCTGGAGAAGAGCCTCATGCTGGGGGAAGATTGAGGGCAAAAGAAGAAGGAGGGGACAACAGAGAATGAGGTGGCTGGATGGAGTCACTGAAGCAGTTGGCATGAGCTTAAATGGACTCTAGAGGATGGTAGAGGACAGGAAGGCCTGGAGGAACGTTGTCCATGGGGTCGCAATGGGTCGGACATGACTTTGCAACTAACAAACAACAAAAAGAGAAACTATTAGTAGTCAAGCAAGCATCTTATCTCTGAAAAGCACTGGTTCAGTATGATAGTTATTCAGTATTAACAGGAAGTGTTAAGATTGATAATAAATACAGGTTGTCTTCGAGGTAGGACCAAAATGAAGCCCAGAATTAATGTTGCTAAGTGAGAAATTTGTTCTGCTCCCATTTTAGGACTTTTCTTGCCACATTTGTTCAATGAATGCTGCAGTTGCTAAATTAGTAACGTGGCTGTTGAGTGATTTTGACTTTGCTTGTTGGAAGGTTTCAAAACCTCATTCTGGGACACTGCAACTGTCATAAATGGAAACCAGTTGTCAAGCATCCGAATGTAAACCACATGTCTGTGGGTATGCTGCAATGGTCATAAATGTGAAAAATGGTCATAAGTCACATTTTCAGCGCCGTTGTAACTTTGAACGGTCAGCTAAACAAACTGTTGTAAGTCAAGGACTACCTGTAGTGGCAGTTCTCTGAGGGAAACTGCGAGGAGTTCTTCAATATGACAACTGCATGTGGAACCAATTTTATATCTAGGTAGTCCTCGACTTAAAGCAGTTCATTTAGTGACTGTTCAAAGTTGCAACAGCACTGAACAAAGTGGCTTGGGACTGTTTTTTACACCATTGCAGCATACCCAGAGACATGTGGTTTACATTTGATGCTTGACAACTGGTTCATATTCATGATGATTGCAGTGTCCCAGGATCATGTGATCCCCTTTTGTGACCTTCTCTCAAGCAAAGTCAGTGGGGAAGCCAGATTCACTTAACAACCGTGTTACTAACTTAACTGCAGTGAGTCATTTAACAACTGGCAAGAAAAATCACAAAATGGGGCAAAACTCACTTAACATTTTGGTTGTAAGTCAAAAACTACCTGTGTTGTATTTGATATCTATTTGTTGTTACTCAGGACACATCGATTCGTGTAATAAATCTAATATAATAATATACAGATAAAATCAGGGGCCTGGCCTTTGCTCAGTTGCCTGAGACTGCCTTTCCTCTGGAGATATCAGCCACAGTGGAAATCTGTTGTTAAGTCACTAAATGGGCCCAACACTGCCTATTAGCCTGCTAAACTTGATTTAATATTGCCTTTAAGGGGGAATCCTCTTAAACTGGCAGAAGTAATAAAGCAATGGTACCAAAAGGCTTCTGGATCTGGATACTTTCCATTAACTAGTTCTGGATGGGATTCTACTCTCTTAGATTAAGGTGGGCTAAAATTTGGAGATGCTCCTAGTTTCGTGGTTGAGTCTTAAAGAGCAGATGCCAGCTGTGGTCAGGAGGCTTTTCAGCAACTCTTCTCTAGTTGTACATGTATCGAGAGGCTGCACTCAGAGTCACACATGCCTTCGTCACTTGCTGGTTGGACTATTGCAATATGCTCTACATAAAGCTGCCTTTGAAAAGCAGCTGATCCAGAATGTGGCAGCATGGACAGTTTTGGGGGTGCCACTGTGCACCCATATCACCCCACTATTATTGAAGCTATTCTTGCTTTCAGTACATTTCCAGGTACAATGTAAGGTGCCAGCTTATGGTATGGGGCCAGGATTCTTGAGCGATCAATAGTCTCCCAATTGTCTCACTAGATATAGCAAAATGGGCCTGCTCCAAGGCATTCTGTAAAGCGGTGTCATTTTATGGAACAGTTGTCATTTTATGTTGTGCCTTCTTAGTCAAATCACCGGCCCTGTGGAACAGCTTCCCCCTTAGTTGAGGAAGATGGCCAACCCTACGGATTTGTGAACTCAGTTTGTGAATAAATTCTGCGGCTGATTACAGACTTATCTTGCAGGACAAGGAAACCTCCACGGAAAAAATACGGACTTCTCTCCAACTCGGAAGATCCCATGGAGATGGCTTCTCTGGAGAGTGACGAAGATACGGTATTTGAAATAAGGAATGTGAGACGGTGAGAATCAGTTGCGTTGTGTGTCCTTTGGTTTGCTGCAGCAACACAAATGACTCCTAGGGACAGGGCGGCAGGATAGTGTGACTGGATTGCAAGGAATTATAGATTCTTTGCATATTAATTACTTTTTGCCTATTTTGTTCAGGGCTAGAGACCTTAAGGCCCTTCTGATTATGTTTGCATCATCCGTTGCAAGCCTGGATTATGATGCTTAATTCAATGGCTTCAGTACTTGAACAGAATTTAATATGTATTGGTTTCCTGGACATTCTTTATCTGGCTTGGTTGTACTATTTTTTTGTAATTGTTAAATTGTAAGCTGCCCAAAGTTAGCCAACTGAGAAGGGCAACTGTATAAATCAAACAAGCCAGGCAATTTGAAATCAAGGAGAAAACATGCAAATGTAATGCTATGGATATTGACTCTGAAGTTAATTCTGTGGAAACCTCATGTTTAACCATAGTCAACCTATAGAAACTGTTTTATGTCTGTTCTGTTGACCTATGTGTTTATATCCTTTATTTCTCTGGTCAACTTATAGACTTGGGAGTTAACTTCAGTTAATTAGTTAAATCTGTCCAGAGTAATTTATTGAGCCAGGTGGCGCAGTAGTTAGAGCGCAGTACTGCAGGCGACTTCTGCTGCCTGCCAGCTGCCTGCAATTTGGCAGTTCGAATCTCACCAGGCTCAAGGTTGACTCAGCCTTACATCCTTCTGAGGTGGGTAAAATGAGGACCCAGATTGTTGGGGGCAATAAGCTGACTCTGTAAAAGCACTTAGAGGGGGCCGTAAAGCACTGTGAAGCGGTATATAAGTCTAAGTGCTATTGCTATTTCAAGTTTTTTAACTGATTTGTTCCTTGTATTGCCATGATGTGGATGGATCTGTAATTTCTCTTCTTCCATATTGAATGTTGGCATTTTAAGAATTTATTAAACTTACATACTCCCCAATTCCCAGCAACTCTTATAAATAGTATTTAAACTTTAAATAATGTAAGATTTTAGTATTTAAAGTTTAAAGGGGAGTTAATAGGACATGAACACCAGCTGGGTGATTTTGGACTAATCACCAGGAGACTGGGAGTTCTAGTCCGGCTTTAGGCATGAAAGCCAGCTGAGTGACTTGAGCTAGTCCCTCTCTCAGCTAACCCACTTAGGTTGTTGTTGTGGGGAGAATAGAAGGGGGAAGGAGTATTAAATATGTGGAAGGAAGGAAGGAAGGAAGGAAGGAAGGAAAGAAAGACAGAAACACGGCAAGTTGAGAGTCGGAATCTCTTCCTACTACTTTTGCTTTCTCTGTTCCTGTTCCCTCTTTCCGCCTTCTCAAGGCTAGAGCTAAATTAAGCCCTCCTGAAAAATTCTATTAATCCTCAGAGTAATCTGAGACTGAAAAAAATTATGCAGTGAGAGGGTAGTAATCCAACTAAAGAGAGGCGCATTTATTCAAATTAAGAATCTGATCGATTTGAATATTATCTGATATTATTAAATGTAAGTGAAATAATATACAGAGTTGCAACTGTAGCTAATTATCTGGCTTCCTGCGGTGAACTGAAATCTCCTTTAGGCAAGGAAGCTTTACAGTAAATGGCAGCTTTTAACAAATACGATTACATACCCAAGGTAAATTTTGGTGGAAATATGCTTTTTTGCTTTTCTGGCTTTGACTTAAACTATCTGCTACCAAGATGCATAGCTAGGGTAATGAAATATATATAAGCTGTCTGGTTTGATTGTTTTTTAATTTTTTATGTAAGCTATATATATATAGCTAGCTGATGAGAGCTAATTAGCTCGAAATAGATCTATACTAGTCTCCCTTTATTTATTTATCAGTACAAATAGAACACAAATATAAAAAGGCAACATTAAAAATAAAAATATGGTTTTCTGCCTGCATGGTCTTCTGTGATGAGCCGAAGGACAGAAAGGGAGTAGTGACCTTCCTCCCATATTTAGGCATACCAGGGGTTGTAACACAAATACATACCTATTTCCCTGGCTCAACTGATAAGGAGGCGAGCCTGTGGCTTAGTGGCTAAGACTCCTGCCTAAGATATAATACAGCCCAGGTTCAAATCCCAGTAAGGGTATGGCTAGCTGATGAGAGCTAATTAGCTCGAAATAGATCTATACTAGTCTCCCTTTATTTATTTATCAGTACAAATACAACATATATAATTTTGTTTGTAGAAGTATTTGTATGCTGTCTTTTAGGGACACATGGCCTTGTCACACAGCTTACATTAAAAAAATTAAAACACAATCAAACCAGACAGCACCTCAACAATTAAGATCGCCCGCTTAAAGCATTGCAACTGTTGTGCCTCTTGACAAGCCAAGCCACCTTTGGATTATTGATGTTAAGACTAGAAAAATGGGGGGGGGGGGGAAATGACAAAAAAAATAACTAAATACTGTTTAAATGTTGGCAAAGGAAGTATCTCAGCGGGAACAAAATTCCACAGAATTCCTGAGTTGAAGAGTTACCCCCGTGCTATACAGATAGTCTTCGACTTACAATTGGTCGCTTAGTGACTGTTTGAAGTTATGGTTGGCCTATCGGCGGGCTACTTATTAGCTGGATTCGAAGTTACCACAGTTCCCTCTCCTGTGGTCACATGACTGGACGTCAAGTGCGTGGCAGCTGGAGCACCTTTATGGCTGTTGGTAGCATCCAGTGATCACGTGGCCTTGCTTTATGATGGGTTTTGCCATCATAACTGTGCCAATAGCAAATCATTGGTCCAGTTAACGAGTACGGCAGCCACTTTATGACTGCGGTATTTGCTTAATGACTGCTGTAAAAAAAAAAGGTCATCGAGTGGATCAGTTATGTGTCTGACCCGTTTTATGACTCTCACAAGTTACGACCGTGATGGGCAGGCTCCATTATGGTCCTAAGTCAGTGACTATGTAGTATGTGCTCGCTGAATTAATCTTACAGGAACAAGAAAGATCTTTGAGGCAGATCCTGAGGTTTAAGTAGGGACATCTCAGTTGCAATGGTCAAATAATCTGATCCTTTTTTTAAAAAAAAATTGGGTTGAAAGGTGTAACTGCAAATTTCTGCTTCTGTAAGCAGTCAAAGTGGCTGTTTTGAGGCACAATTGTCTCCTGACAATCTGCATATTTCAAAATAAGGTCTAAAGCCACAAACCAATCCACTCTACCAACTGAAAGTAGGACTTTGACTTACAAAACTCAATGTCAGCTGGGCACATTTAGTCCAGCTGAAACTAAAACCGAACTTACTTTAAAAGGCAGCCAGCTACAGGTAGTCAGTCCTCAAGTAACGACCACAATTGAGCCCAAAATTTAGGTTGCGAAGTGAAACGTTTGTTAAATGAGTTTGCCCCCGTTTACGACTTTCCTTGCCACAGTTGCTAAGTGGATCGTTGCATTTGTGAAGTTAGTAACAGGTTGTTAAGTGAATCTGGATTTCCCATTGATTTTGCTTCTCAGAAAGTCACAAAAGGGGATCACATGATCCCCAGGACACTGCAGCCGTCATAAATACGAACCAGTTGCCAAGCGTCTGGATTTTGATGGGGATGCTGCAATGGTCATAAATGTGAAAAACAGTCATAAGTCACTTTTCCCCCTGTGCCGTTGTAACCTTGAAAGGTCATTGTCCAGAATTGAGTACAGCAATTGTACTGAATTGAGTACAGCAATTGAGCCTTAATGCTGTTGTTTTGTTCTCTAGGTGATAACAGGACTCGTGGGTTTTCCAGCTGGACCAGAGAAGAAGCAGTCTCACCAAGGGAAGAAGAAACTCAAACCTCTGTTAACTTTGAAAAGAAAAAAAAAAATCCCTGAAGCTCCTTGCGACGTGAAAGCCCAGCAGTGTGAAACTTTCTCTTCCAGGCCCCTCGAACAAGAGAACAGTCGTACAGCCACAACAGTGAATGTATTCTGCCTGGAGTTGCAAAATCGCAGGGGGAAAAAAATTACGAGGGATTCCTTGGGGTGGTGAGTCTTTCTACCTTGGAAATTTGGAACCAGCAGCGAAGATGCAAAGCTGCCATTCACAGTTTGAAAGCGGGTACCAGCCGCCGCTGCTTGGGATGGGATCATCTTTCTTCTCGGGAAAGTTGGACCTTCTTACGATTGGAAAATCCAAGGATGCACTTTGCGGCGGGCACCGCCCTGAGTCCAGGAGAGGGGAGGGGTGTGGAACATTGGAGGACACCAAAGCCACCAGATCAAATCATTCACCAGCTTCTGCGTTAAGGAACTGCAGGCTTCCCACCTCATTTGGCCTCCGCCTGGATTTCCTCTTCTACTTTCCTTTGGTTGTGTCGTTGAGACCAAAAAAAAAAAAAAAAAATTGGCTACCTGCTTTTGAATCTTGGCTGTTGGTGAAGCAATATCATTCCATAAACGGTTGGAGCAAGCAAACATTGCAAGCGGTTTAGTTTGACAACTATAAACAAGGTGCTGGCACCTGGAAATCTTTGCAAAGAAATTTCTTTTCCTTTTTTCAGTTGATTCCATTCCACTGACCCCTGTTTAAGGCTCAACTTGATTCATGTTGACCCATCCCTTCTTCTCCCAGGGAGAAGCAACACAAAACCACCACCGGTTGCTTAGCAATTGGGGGGAAAAAACATGTTTACAAATGAAGGAGAGCAGAAAATGTTCCATTAGCACCTTAAAAATGTAATGAGACAGCAGCTGCACTTGAAGAGAGTGCATGCTAGACCAGTAGCTGCAAACAAAAATTAGTAAAACTTGGCCCTTCTTAGATAGATAGGAAAGATACCCCCCCCCCCCAATAAATTAATCCAGGTCATATTGAACATTTAATTCCATTGCAGTTCTTACCTCCGACGGGATCATATACCAGGGCAAATCAGTTTTAAAGTAATATTTCCAGTTAAATACAGAAGACATTGTTTTGGATAGGATGGTACTTAGGAGAAATAAGAACTGAATGTTTCTTTGTTCAGCCCAAATATGTGGATAATAATTATTATTCTGCTACTGCAGTGTTTCTCAACCTTGGGAATTTTAAGGCACGTGGACTTCAACTCCTAGAATTCTCTAGCCAGCCTTGACTGACTGGGGAATTCTGGGAGTTGAAGTCCACATACTTTAAAGTTCCCAAGGTTTGAGAAACACTGTGCTACTGTATTTGGTCAGTATGTTACACAGAGATATTGTGTCCTCAAGTAAAAACAATATTTTGGGGGGACCCAAGAAATCAGCAATATTTTAATTACTGAACTGAGAGATGATCAGTTCAGACATGGTCCTTTGATTGTTTATTGGGACCAGCTACTGTTAAGTTGGGAGTTTTTAAAAAAAAATGATTTAAATACAGTAAGCTTGTATTAAAACAATGCAATAAAATGTTTTCAGTTTTAAAAACAAAGCAGGCTAAGAGAGCACCTCGATGCTAAACTGGGATGCTTGTAGGATTTTTTTTTTGTGTGTTTTGGTTCCAGAGGGAGGAAAAAAAACCTCCAAAAATTCTTGAGTTGAGTAAACCTTCCTCTCCTGCTTGTTGTGTCTCATTCAAACCTGGGAATAAAAACTGCGTTTTGTGGATTTACAGTGAGCTGATTGTCTTTATTGCATTCGTGAAAAATGACCTTGAACTCTCGATGTGTTGGGCTGCAACTTTTTCCCCAGCTGAATGTACAGGTAGCCCTTGACTTACAAGTATTCGTTTAGTGACCATGTGAAATTACAATGGGGAAAAAGTGACTTGGCACCGTTTTTCATACTTACAACCAATGCAGCATCTCTATGATCATGTGATCAAAATTAGGATGCTAGGCAATTGGCTCGTATTTATGACGGTCGTGTGTCCTGGGATCATCTGATCACCTTTTGCTACCTGACAGAAGTCAATGGGGAAGCCAGATTCACTTAACAGCTGAGTGATTAACTTACCAACTGCAGTGATTCACTTAGCAACTGTGTCAAGAAAGGTGGAAAAATGGGGCAAAACTCACTTAACAGCTGTCTCACCTAGCTACAGAAACCCGGGGCTCAGTTGTGGTCGTAAGTCGAGGACTACCTCTAGTCAAATTCCTTTTCTGCGATGGACTTGGGCCAATGTTTCTCATCCTTCCCAGCTTTAAGAAGAGTGGACTTCAAACTACCTGTAATTCATGAGCCAATATTTTGAGGACTTCAGTCTCACAAAGGGACGCGGTGGCTCAGTGGCTAAGACGCTGAGCTTGTGGATCATCTCTTTTTAACAAGATGCCCTCTCTTTATGGGCCCTTCCATGTTCTAATCCAGTGTTTCTCAAACTTGGCAACTTTAAGTCCTGTGGACTTCAACTCCCAGAATCCCCCAGCCAGCATAGCTGGCTGGGGAATTCTGGGAGTTGAAGTCCACAGGACTTAAAGTCGCCAAGTTTGAGAAACACTGTTCTAATCCATGCTTTTTAATAAAAACCACTAGAGGGTGATGACAGCCAGTGGATTTCCTTTAGAAACCTACCAAAACATTGCTGCTGATAGTGTGAAGGTCCCGGTGCCCTGACTTAACCTCCCTAGAGGTTGTGATTTCAACTTTGTTATTGTGGATGATACAGCTTCCCATGCAGGTAGTCCTCGACCACAATTGAGCCCAACATTTCTGTTGCTAAGTGAGATATTTGTTGAGTTTTGCCCCTTTCTTGCCACAGTTGTTCAGTGAATCAGATTTAACAAGAGTTGGAAGGTCCCACCCACCCACTACCCAAGCAGGAAATCCTACACCATTTTTGACAGTCTCTTCTTGAGAGCTTCCAGTGATGAAGCTCCCACAACAATCGCTACAAGTGTTAAATTGGTAACAACGGTTGTTAAGTGAATCTGGCTTCCCCGTTGACGTCGCTTGTCAGAAGGTCGCAAAAGCGGATCCTGTGACTGAGAGACACAGCAACCGACATAACTAAGAGCCAGTTGCCCAGCGTCTGAATGTTCAGTGCTGCCGTAACTTTGAACCAAATGAACTGTTGTAAGTCGAGGACTAACTGTGGGATCATTTGGTCAAATGCTTCCTGTGTTTCAAAATCCTTAAAAAGTTACTCTT
This sequence comes from Natrix helvetica, assembly GCF_964273705.1. Lineage (NCBI taxonomy): Eukaryota > Metazoa > Chordata > Lepidosauria > Squamata > Natricidae > Natrix > Natrix helvetica. The sequence continues at coordinate 11,487,579 of NC_138548.1, forward strand.
TTTCAAAGGAGCCCGGGTGGTTAGAATGCAGTATTGCAGGCTCATTCTGCCCACAGCCTGGTGTTTGTTCCTGACAGGCTCAAGGTTGACCGAGCCTTACATCCTTCTGAGGTCATTAAAATGAGGACACAGATTATTGCGGGGCCAATATGGAAATAATGCTTACATTGTAAACCAGAGCGAGTGCTCTAAAGCAGGGATTTGCAAACCCCAGTCTCTAGACCAGCACTGGTGTTCTGACTGAGGCTTCCCCAAAAAGCACAAGGCGGAATCCTGGTCCCGACAAAACCCCTTTTATTAAATGAATGTGAATTCCTCTCATTCACATTCAGCCAAGGCCTGGTAAACAGTCTTTCAAAGGAATATTTATGACCACAGACCTTATCTAGCTTGGAAAGCTGCCATGTAAATATTCCCCAAACACTGCAGTGCGAGGAAAGACTTGGCGCAGAGTCTCTGAGATTCACGGACAGATTTTCACACTCCTGAAACGAACGAATGACCGAACGAACGAATTGTTACCTGCAAAAGCCCCCTCCCCTTTCGCTCCTCTTTTATTTCCTATGGGAGGGGCCAATCACCTTCCACCTGTGACTTGACTCCCAAGTTGACCCTGATTTCTTAGTTGTTCTTGTCTTCTGGCAGCTCTGCGCATGCGCACACTGGGAACAGGCTCCAGCTGTTCCTCTGCCTCACTGCTGTCTAGCTCCGAAGGCAGCTGACAACAGCCAGACGGCCTTGGCCCCATCTCTGCCTCCGACACAGAGGCCATTTTAAGGCCGTACAGTGGAAGCCATTTTAAGGCACAACAGGCTGTGTCTTAACAGAACACACACACCCGAGGGGTTATAGCATTTGTCTGAAATGGAATAGGGTCTCCTGCCTGAGCAGGGGGTTGGACTAGAAGACCGCCAAGGTCCTTTCCAAGTCTCTTCTTTCAAAAGCCGCTGTCGGAATTAGCACATTATGCTGTATTATAGTCTAAACCGTAGTTTACCTTCACGGTGGTGCTAAATACAACTGCTTTGTCGCACATCAGGTAATCAGTACTGTGAGTTGTTTGGCTGGCCTAAATATGGTGTGGGGGTTTAAGCAAATGGGGGGCTATCGCAGGAAAGCGATGTGTAGCTTAATATGATGCGGTTTTGAACCTGAATGGCCCTAGCTGAGACTGGAGACATGGCAGTCTCATTCTCCTTTCTCCATCCATTAGAGCCGTGTTTCTCAATCTTGGCAGCTTTCAGATGTGGGGACTTGAAGTCCCAGAATTCCCCAGCCAGCTGGCTGGGGAATTCTGGGACTTGAAGTCCTCACATCTGAAAGCTGTCAAGGTTGAGAAACGCGGATCTTAAAGTATTTGATGAGAAAAGCCAAAGGAGAGAACTAGCTAAACATGGTTTAGTTTTCCTAAAAACTAGCAGGTTAAAAACAATAATAATAATTCGGCTACTTTTAATTCAGCCACACTTTGCTTCTTTCTGGGAAATCTTGCTCTTTCAGCCAAATCAAGAGATGGTCCTTTTTAAAGAGGACTCTGTTCTCTCCTGTCCCCAGAGCTCAAAGCTATTTTCCTAGCTTCAGAAGTGTCTTCTTTTTTTTACTTATTACCCTAATGAAGTCAGGGGAGACCTCGTGCGTCTCTTGCTAAAATAAAATAAAATACAAAATGGGAAGAGGGGGGTGTTGGCTAAAAGAAACACACATCTGCCCTTTTTTTTTGACATTGATTTGTAAAGAGATGATCTGTCTCTGGTTTCTTACTTCTTCCTCCTTTGTTAAATCTCCTTCCTTTCTACCAAGTCCCCATCCACAAACTGAAATATTTTAATGAAATGGAGGATGGGGGGAGGAAGATAAGCAGTGTGTGTGTGAGAGAGAGAGAGTGGGGGAAGAGAAGGAGAGAGGGAGAGAGAGAAGGAAAGAGAGGAAGAGAGAAGTAGGGAGAGAGGGAAGGAGAGAGAGAGAAGGAGGAGGGAGAGAGAAGGAGAGAGGGAGAGAGAGAAGGAGAGAGAGGAAGAGAGAAGTAGGGAGAGAGGGAAGGAGAGAGAGAGAAGGAGGAGGGAGAGAGAGAAGGAGAGAGAGGAAGAGAGAGGGAAGGAGGGGGAGAGAAGTAGGGAGAGGGAAGGAGAGAGGGGAATAGGGAGGGAGGGGGAGAGAGAAGGAGGGAGAGAGGGAGGGGGAGAGGGGTAGGGAGAAGGAGGGAGGATGAGAGGAAGATATGCACAGTGTGTGTGAGAGAGAGGAAGAGGGAGGGAGGGGGAGAGAGAGGGGGGAGAGGAGGGAGAGGAAGATGTGCACTGTGTGTGAGAGAGAGAGGAAGAGGGAGGGAGGGGGAGAGGGTGGAGGGAGGGAGGATAGAGTGGAAAAGAGAAAAGGGGGGAGGGAGAGAAATAGGGAGAGGGGTAGGGAGAGAGATGGAGGATGGAGGAAGAAGATATGCACTAAGTGTGTGTGTGTGTGTGTGTGTGAGAGAGAGAGAGAGAGAGGAGGGAGAGATAGGGAGAAGGAGAAGTATAGAGAAGAAGAGAGAATTAGGGGGAGAGGGAGGGGGGAGAGGAGAAGGATTGAGAGAAAGAGAGATGGAGGATGGGGGGGAGGAAGACATGCAGTGTGTGTGTGTGTGTGTGTGTGTGAGAGAGAGAGAGAGAGAGAGAGAGAGAGAGAGAGAGAGAGAGAGAGAGAATCACCTGTTTTTTCTGCATATTCTCTTTCTTTTTTTGCCTGCACTGAAAAGAAAACCCCGTCCTCCAAATGGCCGCCGTCATTCGTCCTGTAATTAAGAGAGAGTTTTATGAGGTTAATGGACTATCAGGGATCAGGCCTTGGGAGCTCCACAGCTCGCCAGAGCCAGAGAAGGGGGGTGGGGGTGGGGGGGAGAGAGATCGGTGGCTCCTTTGGGTATGAAAACATATTCCCCAATGTTGTAGATTACTGTTGGTTGCAGAGCTCTAAGTCCTCGACTTACAACAGTTCATTTGGTGACCGTTTGAAGTTGTAGCAGCACTGAAAAAAGTGACCCCTGACTTGTTTTTCCACACTTACGACCGTTTCTCACATGTTGCAGCCTCCCCAGGGTCACATGATCAAAATTTCAGAGACTAGCCAACTGATTCGTGTTTATGACGGTTGCTGTGTCCTGGGGTCGCGCGATCCCCTTTTGCAACCTTTTGGCAAGCAGAGTCAATGGGGAAGCCAGATCCACTTAATAACTGCAGTGATTCACTTAACAACCGTGACAGGAAAGGTTGTAAAATGGGGGCAACGTTTATTTAAATGTTTCACTTAACAACAGAAATCCTGGGTTCAATTGTGGTCCTAAATCCAGGACTACCTAACTGTATGTTCACCTCCTTGAGTTACTTCTAAAGTAATAAAGGCAGGATAAAAATCAAACAATAGAATAGAATAGAATAGAATAGAATAGAATAGAATAGAATAGAATAGAATTCTTTATTGGCCAAGTGTGATTGGACACACAAGGAATTTGTTTTTGGTACATAAGCTCTCAGTGTACATAAGGAGAATAAAAATACATTCATCAAGAATAAAAAGATACAACACTTAGTAATAGTCAAGGTTACTAATAAGCTCTCAAATCATACTAGGAAACAAATAAAAACTGTATAAATTGAAAGATACAAGCAACATGGTTATAGTCATAAGTGGGAAGAGATAGATACTAGGAAGGAAGAGGCGAATAATAGTAGCACAGTCTTAGTAAATTATTTGGTAGTGTTGTGGGAATTGGTTGTTAAGCAGAGTGATGGCATTCGGGAAAAAGCGGTCCTTGTGTCTAGTTGTCTTGGTGTGCATTGCCAGATAGTGTCGTTTTGAGGGCAGAAGTTGAAACAATTTATGTCCAGGATGCGATGTAGATATTTTGACAGCCCTCTTTTTGACTCGTGCAGTCAATAAACTTAGTGTTAATGCTATCTTGCCCAAGGGAGTCTGGCACGGCTTTCTTGGCGGTAGAGAACTATGTCCCCTTTATGACTTGTGGACTTCAACTCCCAGAATTCCCAAGCCAGCAGGAACAGTTTCCCCACCTCTGTCCTATAAGATTCTGCTGATAAGACAGCATGAGTGCATTTATTTATTTTCATTTTGTTTACTTTGTCAGGCGTATATATATAAGATAACAGATAAAAAGTATAAACCTGATTTTTGAATACATGAAAAAGAGACGAATAAAAAGGGAAACTGGGACAGGGACTGTAGACACGCTGGTGCGCTTATGCACGCCCCTTACAGACCTCTTAGGAATGGGGTGAGGTCAACGGTAGACAGTCTAAGGTTCAAATTTTGGGGGTTTGGGGATGAAACCACAGAGTCAGGCAGAGCCTTCCAGGCGTTGACCCACTCTGTTGCTGAAGTCGTGTTTTCTACAATCGAGTTTGGAGCGGTTTACCTTGAGTTTGTTGTTTGCTTGTTGTTGTAACTGTGAGTAGTAACTGTGAGAGGGATCTTGGAGTTCTAGTGGACAACCATTTAAATATGAGCCAGCCGTGTGCAGCAGCTGCCAAAAAAGCCAACACAGTTCTAGGCCGCATCAACAGAGGGGTAGAATCAAGATCACGTGAAGTGTTCATACCATTTTATAATGCCTTGGTAAGGCCACACTTGGAATACGGCATTCAGTTCTGGTCGCCACGATGTAGAAAAGATGTGGAGACTCTAGAAAGAGTGCAGAGAAGAGCAACAAAGAGGATTAGTGGACTGGAGGCTAAAACATATGAAGAACGGTTGCAGGAACTGGGTATGTCTAGCTTAAGAGAAAGAAGGACTAGGGGAGACATGATAGCAGTCTTCCAATATCTCAGGGGTTGCCACAAAGAAGAGGGAGTCCAGCTATTCTCCAAGGCACCTGAGGGTAGAATAAGAAGCAATGGGTGGAAACTAATCAAGGAGAGAAGCAACTTAGAACTGAGGAGAAATTTCCTGACAGTTAGAACAATGAATCAGTGGAACAGCTTGCCTCCAGAAGTTGTGAATGCCCCAACACTGGAAGTCTTTAAGAAGATGTTGGATAACCATCTGTCTGAAACGGTATAGGGTTTCCTGCCTAGGCAGGGGGTTGGACTAGAAGGCCTCCAAGGTCCCTTCCAAATCTACTATTGTATTGTATTGTATTGTATTGTTTTGTTTACCTCGCTGTTGTTTGCTTGTGTATTGTTGTGGTTGAAGCTGAAGTAGTCATTGACAGGTAGGACATTGTAGCCGATAATTTTATGTACAACGCTTAGGTCAGACAGAAGGCGGCGTAGTTCTAAGTTGTCTAAGCCCAAAATTTCAAATCTGGTGGCATCAGGTATTTTATTGCGGGTAGAGGAATGGAGGACTCTTCTCGTGAAATATGACGGACGTCTGTCTCAAAAACTTCCCCGTGTGGGCAATGGGAGGGATCAACCCCGGCACCCTTTACCGTGGCAGAGGTAGGCGTAGCCCAGCTAGACCGTAGCCCCTGTGGGACTGGGTGTTGTGAATTCCAGTCATTCCTTCTCCGGTGCTCTGGGTGTATTTTTTCTTCGCATGATTTGCCCCCTCTGTGTTTGATCTGTAACCACCGAAAGTATTGCCGGAGGCGATGACATCCGCAACTTACTGGTTGTCATAGGAACCCCAGCTTCGCGCTCCCATGCGCCTGGGTCTCGGAGGGCCTAAAACCTCCGGCTGTGGGGTAATGAGCCTATGAAGTCTGCGCTGGAAAGGCCCCGGTTACAGCTCCCCTCCCCGTTGCCGGCAAGTCAGCTGGCGCTCACCTGAAAGCCAGCTCCTTCACCCCATCTGTCTCTTTCTGTGCTTTTTTTTTAAATCTTCCCCCCAAGCAGGAAACCTCAGAGGAAAAAGGTTACTAAAGTCAAAATAAAAAAAACCTTTCAGACGGAGAGGCTAAACTGTTATTATATTCACTATCATACCTCCCCTGTTTTCCTTTTTTTTTTTTAACAAAAAAGAGGAACAAACCCTCCCTTTCAGGGTCAAAAGATTTGAATAAGTGCCTTTGACAGCATCCTTTAGTAGGGGGAAAAACAGCCTTTTCTATTTTAAAAGAGAGAAGCTGATAGCACCGATCGCTTCCCCCTATTATTTCCCCATCAGCCTCTGCCCTGCCCTGGCACCCTGCCAATGGCACTACAACTCCCAGCATCCCTTTGGGGAGTCGGGAGTCTTAATGCCAATGAAGGATAAAGTGGTGAAATTCTTTTTTTTTTTTACTATCGGTTCTGTGGGTGTGGCTTGGCGGGCGTGGCAGGAGAAGGATACTGCAAAATCTCCATTCGCACCCCACTCTGGGGCCAGCCAGAGGTGGCGTTTGCCGGTTCTCTGAACTACTCAAATTTTCCACTACCAGTTCTCTGAATTACTCAAAATTTCCACTACTGCTTCTCTGAACTATTCAAAATTTCCACTACTGCTTCTCTGAACTATTCAAAATTTCCTCTACTGGTTCTCTGAACTACTCAAAATTTCCACTACTGCTTCTCTGAGCTATTCAAAATTTCCACTACTGCTTCTCTGAACTATTCAAAATTTCCACTACTGCTTCTCTGAACTACTCAAAATTTCCACTACCAGTTCTCTGAACTACTCAAAATTTCCACTACTGCTTCTCTGAACTATTCAAAATTTCCACTACTGGTTCTCTGAGCTATTCAAAATTTCCTCTACTGGTTCTCTGAGCTACTCAAAATTTCCTCTACTGGTTCTCTGAACTACTCAAAATTTCCACTACTGCTTCTCTGAACTACTCAAAATTTCCACTACCAGTTCTCTGAACTACTCAAAATTTCCACTACTGCTTCTCTGAACTACTCAAAATTTCCACTACTGGTTCTCTGAACTATTCAAAATTTCCACTACTGCTTCTCTGAACTATTCAAAATTTCCTCTACTGGTTCTCTGAGCTACTCAAAATTTCCTCTACTGGTTCTCTGAGCTACTCAAAATTTCCTCTACTGTTTCTCTGAGCTACTCAAAATTTCCTCTACTGGTTCTCTGAACTATTCAAAATTTCCACTACTGCTTCTCTGAACTACTCAAAATTTCCACTACCAGTTCTCTGAACTACTCAAAATTTCCACTACTGCTTCTCTGAACTATTCAAAATTTCCACTACTGGTTCTCTGAGCTACTCAAAATTTCCTCTACTGTTTCTCTGAGCTACTCAAAATTTCCTCTACTGGTTCTCTGAACTACTCAAAATTTCCACTACTGCTTCTCTGAACTACTCAAAATTTCCACTACCAGTTCTCTGAACTACTCAAAATTTCCACTACTGCTTCTCTGAACTACTCAAAATTTCCACTACTGGTTCTCTGAACTATTCAAAATTTCCACTACTGCTTCTCTGAACTATTCAAAATTTCCTCTACTGGTTCTCTGAGCTACTCAAAATTTCCTCTACTGGTTCTCTGAGCTACTCAAAATTTCCTCTACTGTTTCTCTGAGCTACTCAAAATTTCCTCTACTGGTTCTCTGAACTATTCAAAATTTCCACTACTGCTTCTCTGAACTATTCAAAATTTCCACTACTGGTTCTCTGAGCTACTCAAAATTTCCACTACTGGTTCTCTCAACTATTCAAAATTTCCACTACTGGTTCTCTGAGCTATTCAAAATTTCCACTACTGGTTCTCTCAACTATTCAAAATTTCCACTACTGGTTCTCTCAACTATTCAAAATTTCCACTACCGGTTCTCTGAACTATTCAAAATTTCCACTACCGGTTCTCTGAACTATTCAAAATTTCCACTACCGGTTCTCTGAACTATTCAAAATTTCCACTACTGGTTCTCTGAACTATTCAAAATTTCCACTACCGGTTCTCTGAACTATTCAAAATTTCCACTACCGGTTCTCTCAACTATTCAAAATTTCCACTACCGGTTCTCTGAACTATTCAAAATTTCCACTACCGGTTCTCTGAACTATTCAAAATTTCCACTACTGGTTCTCTGAACTATTCAAAATTTCCACTACCGGTTCTCTCAACTATTCAAAATTTCCTCTACTGGTTCTCTGAGCTATTCAAAATTTCCACTACTGGTTCTCTGAGCTACTCAAAATTTCCACTACTGGTTCTCTCAACTATTCAAAATTTCCACTACTGGTTCTCTGAGCTATTCAAAATTTCCACTACCGGTTCTCTGAACTATTCAAAATTTCCACTACTGGTTCTCTGAACTATTCAAAATTTCCACTACCGGTTCTCTCAACTATTCAAAATTTCCTCTACTGGTTCTCTGAGCTATTCAAAATTTCCACTACCGGTTCTCTCAACTATTCAAAATTTCCACTACTGGTTCTCTGAACTATTCAAAATTTCCACTACCGGTTCTCTCAACTATTCAAAATTTCCACTACTGGTTCTCTGAGCTATTCAAAATTTCCACTACTGCTTCTCTGAACTATTCAAAATTTCCACTACTGGTTCTCTGAGCTACTCAAAATTTCCACTACTGGTTCTCTCAACTATTCAAAATTTCCTCTACTGTTTCTCTGAGCTACTCAAAATTTCCTCTACTGGTTCTCTGAACTATTCAAAATTTCCACTACTGCTTCTCTGAACTATTCAAAATTTCCACTACTGGTTCTCTGAGCTACTCAAAATTTCCACTACTGCTTCTCTGAACTATTCAAAATTTCCACTACTGGTTCTCTGAGCTACTCAAAATTTCCACTACTGGTTCTCTCAACTATTCAAAATTTCCACTACTGGTTCTCTGAGCTATTCAAAATTTCCACTACCGGTTCTCTGAACTATTCAAAATTTCCACTACTGGTTCTCTGAACTATTCAAAATTTCCACTACCGGTTCTCTCAACTATTCAAAATTTCCTCTACTGGTTCTCTGAGCTATTCAAAATTTCCACTACCGGTTCTCTCAACTATTCAAAATTTCCACTACTGGTTCTCTGAACTATTCAAAATTTCCACTACCGGTTCTCTCAACTATTCAAAATTTCCACTACTGGTTCTCTGAGCTATTCAAAATTTCCACTACCAGTTCTCTGAACTACTCAAAATTTCCACTACTGCTTCTCTGAGCTATTCAAAATTTCCACTACTGCTTCTCTGAACTATTCAAAATTTCCACTACTGCTTCTCTGAACTACTCAAAATTTCCACTACTGCTTCTCTGAACTATTCAAAATTTCCTCTACTGGTTCTCTGAGCTATTCAAAGTTTCCACTACTGGTTCTCTGAACTATTCAAAATTTCCACTACTGCTTCTCTGAACTATTCAAAATTTCCTCTACTGGTTCTCTGAGCTACTCAAAATTTCCTCTACTGGTTCTCTGAGCTACTCAAAATTTCCTCTACTGTTTCTCTGAGCTACTCAAAATTTCCTCTACTGGTTCTCTGAACTATTCAAAATTTCCACTACTGCTTCTCTGAACTATTCAAAATTTCCACTACTGGTTCTCTGAGCTACTCAAAATTTCCTCTACTGGTTCTCTGAGCTACTCAAAATTTCCTCTACTGTTTCTCTGAGCTATTCAAAGTTTCCACTACTGGTTCTCTGAGCTATTCAAAGTTTCCACTACTGGTTCTCTGAGCTATTCAAAGTTTCCACTACCGGTTCTCTCAACTATTCAAAATTTCCACTACTGCTTCTCTGAACTATTCAAAATTTCCTCTACTGGTTCTCTGAGCTATTCAAAGTTTCCACTACCGGTTCTCTGAGCTATTCAAAGTTTCCACTACCGGTTCTCTCAACTATTCAAAGTTTCCACTACTGCTTCTCTGAACTATTCAAAATTTCCACTACTGGTTCTCTCAACTATTCAAAGTTTCCACTACCGGTTCTCTGAGCTATTCAAAATTTCCACTACTGGTTCTCTGAACTATTCAAAATTTCCTCTACTGGTTCTCTGAGCTATTCAAAGTTTCCACTACTGGTTCTCTGAGCTATTCAAAGTTTCCACTACCGGTTCTCTCAACTATTCAAAGTTTCCACTACTGCTTCTCTGAACTATTCAAAATTTCCACTACTGGTTCTCTCAACTATTCAAAGTTTCCACTACCGGTTCTCTGAGCTATTCAAAATTTCCACTACTGGTTCTCTGAGCTACTCAAAATTTCCTCTACTGGTTCTCTGAGCTACTCAAAATTTCCTCTACTGGTTCTCTGAGCTACTCAAAATTTCCACTACTGTTTCTCTGAGCTATTCAAAATTTCCACTACTGCTTCTCTGAGCTATTCAAAATTTCCTCTACTGTTTCTCTCAACTATTCAAAATTTCCACTACTGCTTCTCTGAGCTATTCAAAATTTCCTCTACTGTTTCTCTGAGCTATTCAAAATTTCCTCTACTGGTTCTCTGAGCTATTCAAAATTTCCACTACTGGTTCTCTGAGCTATTCAAAATTTCCACTACTGGTTCTCTGAGCTATTCAAAATTTCCTCTACTGGTTCTCTGAGCTATTCAAAATTTCCACTACTGGTTCTCTGAGCTATTCAAAATTTCCTCTACTGTTTCTCTGAGCTATTCAAAATTTCCTCTACTGTTTCTCTGAGCTATTCAAAATTTCCACTACTGGTTCTCTGAGCTATTCAAAATTTCCTCTACTGGTTCTCTGAGCTATTCAAAATTTCCTCTACTGGTTCTCTGAGCTATTCAAAATTTCCACTACTGGTTCTCTGAGCTATTCAAAATTTCCTCTACTGTTTCTCTGAGCTATTCAAAATTTCCACTACTGGTTCTCTGAGCTATTCAAAATTTCCTCTACTGTTTCTCTGAGCTATTCAAAATTTCCTCTACTGGTTCTCTGAGCTATTCAAAATTTCCACTACTGGTTCTCTGAGCTATTCAAAATTTCCTCTACTGGTTCTCTGAGCTATTCAAAATTTCCACTACTGGTTCTCTGAGCTATTCAAAATTTCCTCTACTGGTTCTCTGAGCTATTCAAAATTTCCACTACTGGTTCTCTGAGCTATTCAAAATTTCCTCTACTGTTTCTCTGAGCTATTCAAAATTTCCTCTACTGGTTCTCTGAGCTATTCAAAATTTCCACTACTGGTTCTCTGAGCTATTCAAAGTTTCCACTACTGGTTCTCTGAGCTATTCAAAATTTCCACTACTGTTTCTCTGAGCTATTCAAAATTTCCTCTACTGGTTCTCTGAGCTATTCAAAATTTCCTCTACTGGTTCTCTGAGCTATTCAAAATTTCCACTACTGCTTCTCTGAGCTATTCAAAATTTCCTCTACTGGTTCTCTGAGCTATTCAAAGTTTCCACTACTGGTTCTCTGAACTATTCAAAGTTTCCACTACTGTTTCTCTGAGCTATTAAAAATTTCCTCTACTGTTTCTCTGAGCTATTCAAAATTTCCACTACTGTTTCTCTGAGCTATTCAAAATTTCCACTACTGTTTCTCTGAGCTATTAAAAATTTCCTCTACTGTTTCTCTGAGCTATTCAAAATTTCCACTACTGCTTCTCTGAGCTATTCAAAATTTCCTCTACTGGTTCTCTGAGCTATTCAAAATTTCCTCTACTGGTTCTCTGAACTATTCAAAGTTTCCACTACTGTTTCTCTGAGCTATTAAAAATTTCCTCTACTGTTTCTCTGAGCTATTCAAAATTTCCACTACTGCTTCTCTGAGCTATTCAAAATTTCCTCTACTGGTTCTCTGAGCTATTCAAAATTTCCTCTACTGGTTCTCTGAACTATTCAAAGTTTCCACTACTGTTTCTCTGAGCTATTAAAAATTTCCTCTACTGTTTCTCTGAGCTATTCAAAATTTCCACTACTGTTTCTCTGAGCTATTCAAAATTTCCACTACTGTTTCTCTGAGCTATTAAAAATTTCCTCTACTGTTTCTCTGAGCTATTCAAAATTTCCACTACTGTTTCTCTGGGCTATTAAAAATTTCCTCTACTGTTTCTCTGAGCTATTCAAAATTTCCACTACTGTTTCTCTGAGCTATTCAAAATTTCCTCTACCGGTTCTCTGAGCTATTCAAAGTTTCCACTACTGGTTCTCTGAGCTATTCAAAGTTTCCACTACTGCTTCTCTGAGCTATTCAAAATTTCCTCTACTGTTTCTCTGAGCTATTCAAAATTTCCTCTACTGTTTCTCTGAACTATTCAAAATTTCCTCTACTGGTTCTCTGAGCTATTCAAAGTTTCCACTACTGGTTCTCTGAGCTATTCAAAATTTCCTCTACTGTTTCTCTGAGCTATTCAAAATTTCCTCTACTGTTTCTCTGAACTATTCAAAATTTCCTCTACTGGTTCTCTGAGCTATTCAAAGTTTCCTCTACTGGTTCTCTGAGCTATTCAAAGTTTCCTCTACTGTTTCTCTGAACTATTCAAAATTTCCACTACTGGTTCTCTGAGCTATTCAAAATTTCCTCTACTGGTTCTCTGAGCTATTCAAAGTTTCCACTACTGGTTCTCTGAGCTATTCAAAATTTCCTCTACTGTTTCTCTGAGCTATTCAAAATTTCCTCTACTGTTTCTCTGAACTATTCAAAATTTCCTCTACTGGTTCTCTGAGCTATTCAAAGTTTCCTCTACTGGTTCTCTGAGCTATTCAAAGTTTCCACTACTGGTTCTCTGAGCTATTCAAAATTTCCACTACTGTTTCTCTGAGCTATTCAAAATTTCCTCTACTGGTTCTCTGAGCTATTCAAAATTTCCTCTACTGGTTCTCTGAACTATTCAAAATTTCCTCTACTGGTTCTCTGAGCTATTCAAAGTTTCCTCTACTGGTTCTCTGAGCTATTCAAAGTTTCCTCTACTGTTTCTCTGAACTATTCAAAATTTCCACTACTGGTTCTCTGAGCTATTCAAAATTTCCTCTACTGGTTCTCTGAGCTATTCAAAGTTTCCACTACTGGTTCTCTGAGCTATTCAAAATTTCCTCTACTGTTTCTCTGAGCTATTCAAAATTTCCTCTACTGTTTCTCTGAACTATTCAAAATTTCCTCTACTGGTTCTCTGAGCTATTCAAAGTTTCCTCTACTGGTTCTCTGAGCTATTCAAAGTTTCCTCTACTGTTTCTCTGAACTATTCAAAATTTCCACTACTGGTTCTCTGAGCTATTCAAAATTTCCTCTACTGGTTCTCTGAGCTATTCAAAGTTTCCACTACTGGTTCTCTGAGCTATTCAAAATTTCCTCTACTGTTTCTCTGAGCTATTCAAAATTTCCTCTACTGTTTCTCTGAACTATTCAAAATTTCCTCTACTGGTTCTCTGAGCTATTCAAAGTTTCCTCTACTGGTTCTCTGAGCTATTCAAAGTTTCCACTACTGGTTCTCTGAGCTATTCAAAATTTCCACTACTGTTTCTCTGAGCTATTCAAAATTTCCTCTACTGGTTCTCTGAGCTATTCAAAATTTCCTCTACTGGTTCTCTGAACTATTCAAAATTTCCACTACTGCTTCTCTGAACTATTCAAAATTTCCACTACTGCTTCTCTGAACTATTCAAAATTTCCACTACTGGTTCTCTGAGCTATTCAAAATTTCCTCTACTGCTTCTCTGAGCTATTCAAAATTTCCTCTACTGTTTCTCTGAACTATTCAAAATTTCCACTACTGGTTCTCTGAGCTATTCAAAGTTTCCACTACTGTTTCTCTGAGCTATTCAAAATTTCCTCTACTGTTTCTCTGAACTATTCAAAATTTCCTCTACTGGTTCTCTGAGCTATTCAAAGTTTCCACTACTGTTTCTCTGAGCTATTCAAAATTTCCTCTACTGTTTCTCTGAACTATTCAAAATTTCCTCTACTGGTTCTCTGAGCTATTCAAAGTTTCCACTACTGTTTCTCTGAGCTATTCAAAATTTCCTCTACTGTTTCTCTGAACTATTCAAAATTTCCTCTACTGGTTCTCTGAGCTATTCAAAGTTTCCTCTACTGGTTCTCTGAGCTATTCAAAGTTTCCACTACTGCTTCTCTGAGCTATTCAAAATTTCCACTACTGTTTCTCTGAGCTATTCAAAATTTCCTCTACTGGTTCTCTGAGCTATTCAAAATTTCCTCTACTGGTTCTCTGAACTATTCAAAATTTCCACTACTGCTTCTCTGAACTATTCAAAATTTCCACTACTGCTTCTCTGAACTATTCAAAATTTCCACTACTGGTTCTCTGAGCTATTCAAAATTTCCTCTACTGCTTCTCTGAGCTATTCAAAATTTCCTCTACTGTTTCTCTGAACTATTCAAAATTTCCACTACTGCTTCTCTGAACTATTCAAAATTTCCACTACTGCTTCTCTGAACTATTCAAAATTTCCACTACTGCTTCTCTGAACTATTCAAAATTTCCACTACTGCTTCTCTGAACTATTCAAAATTTCCACTACTGGTTCTCTGAACTATTCAAAATTTCCACTACCGGTTCTCTCAACTATTCAAAATTTCCACTACTGGTTCTCTGAGCTACTCAAAATTTCCACTACTGGTTCTCTGAACTATTCAAAATTTCCTCTACTGGTTCTCTGAGCTACTCAAAATTTCCACTACCGGTTCTCTCACCTATTCAAAATTTCCACTACCGGTTCTCTCAACTATTCAAAATTTCCTCTACTGGTTCTCTGAGCTACTCAAAATTTCCACTACTGGTTCTCTCAACTATTCAAAATTTCCACTACTGGTTCTCTGAGCTATTCAAAATTTCCACTACTGGTTCTCTCAACTATTCAAAATTTCCACTACTGGTTCTCTGAGCTATTCAAAATTTCCACTACTGGTTCTCTGAACTATTCAAAATTTCCACTATTGGTTCTCTCAACTATTCAAAATTTCCACTACTGGTTCTCTGAGCTACTCAAAATTTCCACTACTGGTTCTCTCAACTATTCAAAATTTCCACTACTGGTTCTCTGAGCTATTCAAAATTTCCTCTACAGGTTCTCTGAGCTATTCAAAATTTCCTCTACTGGTTCTCTGAACTATTCAAAATTTCCACTACTGGTTCTCTCAACTATTCAAAATTTCCACTACCGGTTCTCTCAACTATTCAAAATTTCCACTACTGGTTCTCTGAGCTACTCAAAATTTCCACTACTGGTTCTCTCAACTATTCAAAATTTCCAGTACTGGTTCTCTGAGCTATTCAAAATTTCCACTACTGGTTCTCTCAACTATTCAAAATTTCCACTACTGGTTCTCTGAGCTATTCAAAATTTCCACTACCGGTTCTCTGAACTATTCAAAATTTCCACTACTGGTTCTCTGAGCTATTCAAAATTTCCACTACTGGTTCTCTGAGCTATTCAAAATTTCCTCTACTGGTTCTCTGAACTATTCAAAATTTCCACTACTGGTTCTCTCAACTATTCAAAATTTCCACTACCGGTTCTCTCAACTATTCAAAATTTCCACTACTGGTTCTCTGAGCTACTCAAAATTTCCACTACTGGTTCTCTCAACTATTCAAAATTTCCACTACTGGTTCTCTGAACTATTCAAAATTTCCACTACTGGTTCTCTGAGCTATTCAAAATTTCCTCTACTGGTTCTCTGAACTATTCAAAATTTCCACTACTGGTTCTCTCAACTATTCAAAATTTCCACTACCGGTTCTCTCAACTATTCAAAATTTCCACTACTGGTTCTCTGAGCTACTCAAAATTTCCACTACTGGTTCTCTCAACTATTCAAAATTTCCAGTACTGGTTCTCTGAGCTATTCAAAATTTCCACTACTGGTTCTCTCAACTATTCAAAATTTCCACTACTGGTTCTCTGAGCTATTCAAAATTTCCACTACCGGTTCTCTGAACTATTCAAAATTTCCACTACTGGTTCTCTGAGCTATTCAAAATTTCCACTACTGGTTCTCTCAACTATTCAAAATTTCCACTACTGGTTCTCTGAGCTATTCAAAATTTCCACTACTGGTTCTCTCAACTATTCAAAATTTCCACTACCGGTTCTCTCAACTATTCAAAATTTCCACTACTGGTTCTCTGAGCTACTCAAAATTTCCACTACTAGTTCTCTCAACTATTCAAAATTTCCACTACTGGTTCTCTGAGCTATTCAAAATTTCCACTACTGGTTCTCTCAACTATTCAAAATTTCCACTACTGGTTCTCTGAGCTATTCAAAATTTCCACTACCGGTTCTCTGAACTATTCAAAATTTCCACTACTGGTTCTCTGAACTATTCAAAATTTCCACTACCGGTTCTCTCAACTATTCAAAATTTCCACTACTGGTTCTCTGAGCTACTCAAAATTTCCACTACTGGTTCTCTGAACTATTCAAAATTTCCTCTACTGGTTCTCTGAGCTATTCAAAATTTCCACTACCGGTTCTCTCAACTATTCAAAATTTCCACTACTTGTTCTCTGAGCTACTCAAAATTTCCACTACTGGTTCTCTCAACTATTCAAAATTTCCACTACCGGTTCTCTCAACTATTCAAAATTTCCTCTACTGGTTCTCTGAGCTACTCAAAATTTCCACTACTGGTTCTCTCAACTATTCAAAATTTCCACTACTGGTTCTCTGAACTATTCAAAATTTCCACTACCGGTTCTCTGAACTATTCAAAATTTCCACTACTGGTTCTCTGAACTATTCAAAATTTCCACTACCGGTTCTCTCAACTATTCAAAATTTCCACTACTGGTTCTCTGAGCTATTCAAAATTTCCTCTACTGGTTCTCTGAGCTATTCAAAATTTCCTCTACTAGTTCTCTGAGCTACTCAAAATTTCCACTACTGGTTCTCTGAGCTACTCAAAATTTCCAGTACTGGTTCTCTGAACTATTCAAAATTTCCTCTACTGGTTCTCTGAGCTATTCAAAATTTCCACTACCGGTTCTCTCAACTATTCAAAATTTCCACTACTTGTTCTCTGAGCTACTCAAAATTTCCACTACTGGTTCTCTCAACTATTCAAAATTTCCACTACCGGTTCTCTCAACTATTCAAAATTTCCTCTACTGGTTCTCTGAGCTACTCAAAATTTCCACTACTGGTTCTTTCAACTATTCAAAATTTCCACTACCGGTTCTCTCAACTATTCAAAATTTCCACTACTGGTTCTCTGAGCTACTCAAAATTTCCACTACTGGTTCTCTGAGCTATTCAAAATTTCCTCTACTGGTTCTCTGAGCTATTCAAAATTTCCACTACCGGTTCTCTAACCTATTCAAAATTTCCACTACCGGTTCTCTAACCTATTCAAAATTTCCACTACAGGTTCTCTGAGCTACTCAAAATTTCCACTACTGGTTCTCTCAACTATTCAAAATTTCCACTACCGGTTCTCTCAACTATTCAAAATTTCCTCTACTGGTTCTCTGAGCTACTCAAAATTTCCACTACTGGTTCTCTCAACTATTCAAAATTTCCACTACTGGTTCTCTGAACTATTCAAAATTTCCACTACCGGTTCTCTGAACTATTCAAAATTTCCACTACTGGTTCTCTGAACTATTCAAAATTTCCACTACCGGTTCTCTCAACTATTCAAAATTTCCACTACTGGTTCTCTGAGCTATTCAAAATTTCCTCTACTGGTTCTCTGAGCTATTCAAAATTTCCTCTACTGGTTCTCTGAGCTACTCAAAATTTCCACTACTGGTTCTCTGAGCTACTCAAAATTTCCACTACTGGTTCTCTGAACTATTCAAAATTTCCTCTACCGGTTCTCTGAGCTATTCAAAATTTCCACTACCGGTTCTCTCAACTATTCAAAATTTCCACTACTTATTCTCTGAGCTACTCAAAATTTCCACTACTGGTTCTCTCAACTATTCAAAATTTCCACTACCGGTTCTCTCAACTATTCAAAATTTCCACTACTGGTTCTCTGAGCTATTCAAAATTTCCACTACTGGTTCTCTCAACTATTCAAAATTTCCACTACTGGTTCTCTGAGCTATTCAAAATTTCCACTACCGGTTCTCTGAACTATTCAAAATTTCCACTACCGGTTCTCTAACCTATTCAAAATTTCCACTACAGGTTCTCTAACCTATTCAAAATTTCCACTACAGGTTCTCTGAGCTACTCAAAATTTCCACTACAGGTTCTCTGAGCTACTCAAAATTTCCACTACTGGTTCTCTCAACTATTCAAAATTTCCACTACCGGTTCTCTCAACTATTCAAAATTTCCTCTACTGGTTCTCTGAGCTACTCAAAATTTCCACTACTGGTTCTCTCAACTATTCAAAATTTCCACTACTGGTTCTCTGAACTATTCAAAATTTCCACTACCGGTTCTCTGAACTATTCAAAATTTCCACTACTGGTTCTCTGAACTATTCAAAATTTCCACTACCGGTTCTCTCAACTATTCAAAATTTCCACTACTGGTTCTCTGAGCTATTCAAAATTTCCTCTACTGGTTCTCTGAGCTATTCAAAATTTCCTCTACTGGTTCTCTGAGCTACTCAAAATTTCCACTACTGGTTCTCTGAGCTACTCAAAATTTCCACTACTGGTTCTCTGAACTATTCAAAATTTCCTCTACCGGTTCTCTGAGCTATTCAAAATTTCCACTACCGGTTCTCTCAACTATTCAAAATTTCCACTACTTGTTCTCTGAGCTACTCAAAATTTCCACTACTGGTTCTCTCAACTATTCAAAATTTCCACTACCGGTTCTCTCAACTATTCAAAATTTCCACTACTGGTTCTCTGAGCTATTCAAAATTTCCACTACTGGTTCTCTCAACTATTCAAAATTTCCACTACTGGTTCTCTGAGCTATTCAAAATTTCCACTACCGGTTCTCTGAACTATTCAAAATTTCCACTACTGGTTCTCTGAGCTATTCAAAATTTCCTCTACTGGTTCTCTGAACTATTCAAAATTTCCACTACTGGTTCTCTCAACTATTCAAAATTTCCACTACCGGTTCTCTCAACTATTCAAAATTTCCACTACTGGTTCTCTGAGCTACTCAAAATTTCCACTACTGGTTCTCTCAACTATTCAAAATTTCCAGTACTGGTTCTCTGAGCTATTCAAAATTTCCACTACTGGTTCTCTCAACTATTCAAAATTTCCACTACTGGTTCTCTGAGCTATTCAAAATTTCCACTACCGGTTCTCTGAACTATTCAAAATTTCCACTACTGGTTCTCTGAGCTATTCAAAATTTCCACTACTGGTTCTCTCAACTATTCAAAATTTCCACTACTGGTTCTCTGAGCTATTCAAAATTTCCACTACTGGTTCTCTCAACTATTCAAAATTTCCACTACTGGTTCTCTCAACTATTCAAAATTTCCACTACTGGTTCTCTGAGCTACTCAAAATTTCCACTACTAGTTCTCTCAACTATTCAAAATTTCCACTACTGGTTCTCTGAGCTATTCAAAATTTCCACTACTGGTTCTCTCAACTATTCAAAATTTCCACTACTGGTTCTCTGAGCTATTCAAAATTTCCACTACCGGTTCTCTGAACTATTCAAAATTTCCACTACTGGTTCTCTGAACTATTCAAAATTTCCACTACCGGTTCTCTCAACTATTCAAAATTTCCACTACTGGTTCTCTGAGCTACTCAAAATTTCCACTACTGGTTCTCTGAGCTACTCAAAATTTCCACTACTGGTTCTCTCAACTATTCAAAATTTCCACTACTGGTTCTCTCAACTATTCAAAATTTCCACTACTGGTTCTCTGAGCTATTCAAAATTTCCACTACCGGTTCTCTGAACTATTCAAAATTTCCACTACTGGTTCTCTGAGCTATTCAAAATTTCCACTACTGGTTCTCTGAGCTATTCAAAATTTCCTCTACTGGTTCTCTGAACTATTCAAAATTTCCACTACTGGTTCTCTCAACTATTCAAAATTTCCACTACCGGTTCTCTCAACTATTCAAAATTTCCACTACTGGTTCTCTGAGCTACTCAAAATTTCCACTACTGGTTCTCTCAACTATTCAAAATTTCCACTACTGGTTCTCTGAACTATTCAAAATTTCCACTACTGGTTCTCTGAGCTATTCAAAATTTCCTCTACTGGTTCTCTGAACTATTCAAAATTTCCACTACTGGTTCTCTCAACTATTCAAAATTTCCACTACCGGTTCTCTCAACTATTCAAAATTTCCACTACTGGTTCTCTGAGCTACTCAAAATTTCCACTACTGGTTCTCTCAACTATTCAAAATTTCCAGTACTGGTTCTCTGAGCTATTCAAAATTTCCACTACTGGTTCTCTCAACTATTCAAAATTTCCACTACTGGTTCTCTGAGCTATTCAAAATTTCCACTACCGGTTCTCTGAACTATTCAAAATTTCCACTACTGGTTCTCTGAGCTATTCAAAATTTCCACTACTGGTTCTCTCAACTATTCAAAATTTCCACTACTGGTTCTCTGAGCTATTCAAAATTTCCACTACTGGTTCTCTCAACTATTCAAAATTTCCACTACCGGTTCTCTCAACTATTCAAAATTTCCACTACTGGTTCTCTGAGCTACTCAAAATTTCCACTACTAGTTCTCTCAACTATTCAAAATTTCCACTACTGGTTCTCTGAGCTATTCAAAATTTCCACTACTGGTTCTCTCAACTATTCAAAATTTCCACTACTGGTTCTCTGAGCTATTCAAAATTTCCACTACCGGTTCTCTGAACTATTCAAAATTTCCACTACTGGTTCTCTGAACTATTCAAAATTTCCACTACCGGTTCTCTCAACTATTCAAAATTTCCACTACTGGTTCTCTGAGCTACTCAAAATTTCCACTACTGGTTCTCTGAACTATTCAAAATTTCCTCTACTGGTTCTCTGAGCTATTCAAAATTTCCACTACCGGTTCTCTCAACTATTCAAAATTTCCACTACTTGTTCTCTGAGCTACTCAAAATTTCCACTACTGGTTCTCTCAACTATTCAAAATTTCCACTACCGGTTCTCTCAACTATTCAAAATTTCCTCTACTGGTTCTCTGAGCTACTCAAAATTTCCACTACTGGTTCTCTCAACTATTCAAAATTTCCACTACTGGTTCTCTGAACTATTCAAAATTTCCACTACCGGTTCTCTGAACTATTCAAAATTTCCACTACTGGTTCTCTGAACTATTCAAAATTTCCACTACCGGTTCTCTCAACTATTCAAAATTTCCACTACTGGTTCTCTGAGCTATTCAAAATTTCCTCTACTGGTTCTCTGAGCTATTCAAAATTTCCTCTACTAGTTCTCTGAGCTACTCAAAATTTCCACTACTGGTTCTCTGAGCTACTCAAAATTTCCAGTACTGGTTCTCTGAACTATTCAAAATTTCCTCTACTGGTTCTCTGAGCTATTCAAAATTTCCACTACCGGTTCTCTCAACTATTCAAAATTTCCACTACTTGTTCTCTGAGCTACTCAAAATTTCCACTACTGGTTCTCTCAACTATTCAAAATTTCCACTACCGGTTCTCTCAACTATTCAAAATTTCCTCTACTGGTTCTCTGAGCTACTCAAAATTTCCACTACTGGTTCTTTCAACTATTCAAAATTTCCACTACCGGTTCTCTCAACTATTCAAAATTTCCACTACTGGTTCTCTGAGCTACTCAAAATTTCCACTACTGGTTCTCTGAGCTATTCAAAATTTCCTCTACTGGTTCTCTGAGCTATTCAAAATTTCCACTACCGGTTCTCTAACCTATTCAAAATTTCCACTACCGGTTCTCTAACCTATTCAAAATTTCCACTACAGGTTCTCTGAGCTACTCAAAATTTCCACTACTGGTTCTCTCAACTATTCAAAATTTCCACTACCGGTTCTCTCAACTATTCAAAATTTCCTCTACTGGTTCTCTGAGCTACTCAAAATTTCCACTACTGGTTCTCTCAACTATTCAAAATTTCCACTACTGGTTCTCTGAACTATTCAAAATTTCCACTACCGGTTCTCTGAACTATTCAAAATTTCCACTACTGGTTCTCTGAACTATTCAAAATTTCCACTACCGGTTCTCTCAACTATTCAAAATTTCCACTACTGGTTCTCTGAGCTATTCAAAATTTCCTCTACTGGTTCTCTGAGCTATTCAAAATTTCCTCTACTGGTTCTCTGAGCTACTCAAAATTTCCACTACTGGTTCTCTGAGCTACTCAAAATTTCCACTACTGGTTCTCTGAACTATTCAAAATTTCCTCTACCGGTTCTCTGAGCTATTCAAAATTTCCACTACCGGTTCTCTCAACTATTCAAAATTTCCACTACTTATTCTCTGAGCTACTCAAAATTTCCACTACTGGTTCTCTCAACTATTCAAAATTTCCACTACCGGTTCTCTCAACTATTCAAAATTTCCACTACTGGTTCTCTGAGCTATTCAAAATTTCCACTACTGGTTCTCTCAACTATTCAAAATTTCCACTACTGGTTCTCTGAGCTATTCAAAATTTCCACTACCGGTTCTCTGAACTATTCAAAATTTCCACTACCGGTTCTCTAACCTATTCAAAATTTCCACTACAGGTTCTCTAACCTATTCAAAATTTCCACTACAGGTTCTCTGAGCTACTCAAAATTTCCACTACAGGTTCTCTGAGCTACTCAAAATTTCCACTACTGGTTCTCTCAACTATTCAAAATTTCCACTACCGGTTCTCTCAACTATTCAAAATTTCCTCTACTGGTTCTCTGAGCTACTCAAAATTTCCACTACTGGTTCTCTCAACTATTCAAAATTTCCACTACTGGTTCTCTGAACTATTCAAAATTTCCACTACCGGTTCTCTGAACTATTCAAAATTTCCACTACTGGTTCTCTGAACTATTCAAAATTTCCACTACCGGTTCTCTCAACTATTCAAAATTTCCACTACTGGTTCTCTGAGCTATTCAAAATTTCCTCTACTGGTTCTCTGAGCTATTCAAAATTTCCTCTACTGGTTCTCTGAGCTACTCAAAATTTCCACTACTGGTTCTCTGAGCTACTCAAAATTTCCACTACTGGTTCTCTGAACTATTCAAAATTTCCTCTACCGGTTCTCTGAGCTATTCAAAATTTCCACTACCGGTTCTCTCAACTATTCAAAATTTCCACTACTTGTTCTCTGAGCTACTCAAAATTTCCACTACTGGTTCTCTCAACTATTCAAAATTTCCACTACCGGTTCTCTCAACTATTCAAAATTTCCACTACTGGTTCTCTGAGCTATTCAAAATTTCCACTACTGGTTCTCTCAACTATTCAAAATTTCCACTACTGGTTCTCTGAGCTATTCAAAATTTCCACTACCGGTTCTCTGAACTATTCAAAATTTCCACTACTGGTTCTCTGAGCTATTCAAAATTTCCTCTACTGGTTCTCTGAACTATTCAAAATTTCCACTACTGGTTCTCTCAACTATTCAAAATTTCCACTACCGGTTCTCTCAACTATTCAAAATTTCCACTACTGGTTCTCTGAGCTACTCAAAATTTCCACTACTGGTTCTCTCAACTATTCAAAATTTCCAGTACTGGTTCTCTGAGCTATTCAAAATTTCCACTACTGGTTCTCTCAACTATTCAAAATTTCCACTACTGGTTCTCTGAGCTATTCAAAATTTCCACTACCGGTTCTCTGAACTATTCAAAATTTCCACTACTGGTTCTCTGAGCTATTCAAAATTTCCACTACTGGTTCTCTCAACTATTCAAAATTTCCACTACTGGTTCTCTGAGCTATTCAAAATTTCCACTACTGGTTCTCTCAACTATTCAAAATTTCCACTACTGGTTCTCTCAACTATTCAAAATTTCCACTACTGGTTCTCTGAGCTACTCAAAATTTCCACTACTAGTTCTCTCAACTATTCAAAATTTCCACTACTGGTTCTCTGAGCTATTCAAAATTTCCACTACTGGTTCTCTCAACTATTCAAAATTTCCACTACTGGTTCTCTGAGCTATTCAAAATTTCCACTACCGGTTCTCTGAACTATTCAAAATTTCCACTACTGGTTCTCTGAACTATTCAAAATTTCCACTACCGGTTCTCTCAACTATTCAAAATTTCCACTACTGGTTCTCTGAGCTACTCAAAATTTCCACTACTGGTTCTCTGAACTATTCAAAATTTCCTCTACTGGTTCTCTCAACTATTCAAAATTTCCACTACCGGTTCTCTCAACTATTCAAAATTTCCTCTACTGGTTCTCTGAGCTACTCAAAATTTCCACTACTGGTTCTCTCAACTATTCAAAATTTCCACTACTGGTTCTCTCAACTATTCAAAATTTCCACTACCGGTTCTCTGAACTATTCAAAATTTCCACTACTGGTTCTCTGAACTATTCAAAATTTCCACTACCGGTTCTCTCAACTATTCAAAATTTCCACTACTGGTTCTCTGAGCTATTCAAAATTTCCTCTACTGGTTCTCTGAGCTATTCAAAATTTCCTCTACTGGTTCTCTGAGCTACTCAAAATTTCCACTACTGGTTCTCTGAGCTACTCAAAATTTCCACTACTGGTTCTCTGAACTATTCAAAATTTCCTCTACTGGTTCTCTGAGCTATTCAAAATTTCCACTACCGGTTCTCTCAACTATTCAAAATTTCCACTACTTGTTCTCTGAGCTACTCAAAATTTCCACTACTGGTTCTCTCAACTATTCAAAATTTCCACTACCGGTTCTCTCAACTATTCAAAATTTCCTCTACTGGTTCTCTGAGCTACTCAAAATTTCCACTACTGGTTCTCTCAACTATTCAAAATTTCCACTACTGGTTCTCTGAACTATTCAAAATTTCCACTACCGGTTCTCTGAACTATTCAAAATTTCCACTACTGGTTCTCTGAACTATTCAAAATTTCCACTACCGGTTCTCTCAACTATTCAAAATTTCCACTACTTGTTCTCTGAGCTACTCAAAATTTCCACTACTGGTTCTCTCAACTATTCAAAATTTCCACTACCGGTTCTCTCAACTATTCAAAATTTCCTCTACTGGTTCTCTGAGCTACTCAAAATTTCCACTACTGGTTCTTTCAACTATTCAAAATTTCCACTACCGGTTCTCTCAACTATTCAAAATTTCCACTACTGGTTCTCTGAGCTACTCAAAATTTCCACTACTGGTTCTCTGAGCTATTCAAAATTTCCTCTACTGGTTCTCTGAGCTATTCAAAATTTCCACTACCGGTTCTCTAACCTATTCAAAATTTCCACTACTGGTTCTCTGAGCTACTCAAAATTTCCACTACTGGTTCTCTGAACTATTCAAAATTTCCACTACTGGTTCTCTGAACTATTCAAAATTTCCACTACCGGTTCTCTCAACTATTCAAAATTTCCACTACTGGTTCTCTGAGCTATTCAAAATTTCCTCTACTGGTTCTCTGAGCTATTCAAAATTTCCTCTACTGGTTCTCTGAGCTACTCAAAATTTCCACTACTGGTTCTCTGAGCTACTCAAAATTTCCACTACTGGTTCTCTGAACTATTCAAAATTTCCTCTACTGGTTCTCTGAGCTATTCAAAATTTCCACTACCGGTTCTCTCAACTATTCAAAATTTCCACTACTTGTTCTCTGAGCTACTCAAAATTTCCACTACTGGTTCTCTCAACTATTCAAAATTTCCACTACCGGTTCTCTCAACTATTCAAAATTTCCTCTACTGGTTCTCTGAGCTACTCAAAATTTCCACTACTGGTTCTCTCAACTATTCAAAATTTCCACTACTGGTTCTCTGAACTATTCAAAATTTCCACTACCGGTTCTCTGAACTATTCAAAATTTCCACTACTGGTTCTCTGAACTATTCAAAATTTCCACTACCGGTTCTCTCAACTATTCAAAATTTCCACTACTGGTTCTCTGAGCTATTCAAAATTTCCTCTACTGGTTCTCTGAGCTATTCAAAATTTCCTCTACTGGTTCTCTGAGCTACTCAAAATTTCCACTACTGGTTCTCTGAGCTACTCAAAATTTCCACTCTGGTTTTCTGAACTATTCAAAATTTCCTCTACTGGTTCTCTGAGCTATTCAAAATTTCCACTACCGGTTCTCTCAACTATTCAAAATTTCCACTACTTGTTCTCTGAGCTACTCAAAATTTCCACTACTGGTTCTCTCAACTATTCAAAATTTCCACTACCGGTTCTCTCAACTATTCAAAATTTCCTCTACTGGTTCTCTGAGCTACTCAAAATTTCCACTACTGGTTCTTTCAACTATTCAAAATTTCCACTACCGGTTCTCTCAACTATTCAAAATTTCCTCTACTGGTTCTCTGAGCTACTCAAAATTTCCACTACTGGTTCTCTGAGCTATTCAAAATTTCCTCTACTGGTTCTCTGAGCTACTCAAAATTTCCTCTACCGGTTCTCTGAACTATTCAAAATTTCCACTACTGGTTCTCTCAACTATTCAAAATTTCCACTACTGGTTCTCTCAACTATTCAAAATTTCCTCTACTGGTTCTCTGAGCTACTCAAAATTTCCACTACCGGTTCTCTGAACTATTCAAAATTTCCACTACTGGTTCTCTCAACTATTCAAAATTTCCTCTACTG
The DNA here is from genome assembly GCF_964273705.1 of Natrix helvetica. Classification (NCBI taxonomy): domain Eukaryota; kingdom Metazoa; phylum Chordata; class Lepidosauria; order Squamata; family Natricidae; genus Natrix; species Natrix helvetica. The sequence continues at coordinate 11,514,025 of NC_138548.1, forward strand.
GTTCTCTGAGCTACTGAAAATTTCCACTACTGGTTCTCTGAGCTATTCAAAATTTCCACTACTGGTTCTCTCAACTATTCAAAATTTCCACTACCGGTTCTCTCAACTATTCAAAATTTCCTCTACTGGTTCTCTGAGCTACTCAAAATTTCCACTACTGGTTCTCTGAGCTATTCAAAATTTCCACTACCGGTTCTCTCAACTATTCAAAATTTCCTCTACTGGTTCTCTGAGCTACTCAAAATTTCCACTACTGGTTCTCTGAGCTATTCAAAATTTCCACTACTGGTTCTCTGAGCTACTCAAAATTTCCACTACTGGTTCTCTGAGCTATTCAAAATTTCCTCTACCGGTTCTCTGAGCTATTCAAAATTTCCACTACTGGTTCTTTGAGCTACTCAAAATTTCCACTACTGGTTCTCTGAGGTATTCAAAATTTCCTCTACCGGTTCTCTGAGCTACTCAAAATTTCCACTACTGGTTCTCTGAACTATTCAAAATTTCCACTACTGGTTCTCTGAGCTATTCGAAATTTCCACTACTGGTTCTCTGAACTATTCAAAATTTCCACTACTGGTTCTCTCAACTATTCAAAATTTCCTCTACTGGTTCTCTGAGCTACTCAAAATTTCCACTACTGGTTCTCTGAACTATTCAAAATTTCCTCTACTGGTTCTCTGAGCTATTCAAAATTTCCACTACCGGCTCTCTAACCTATTCAAAATTTCCACTACTGGTTCTCTGAGCTACTCAAAATTTCCACTACTGGTTCTCTCAACTATTCAAAATTTCCACTACCGGTTCTCTCAACTATTCAAAATTTCCTCTATTGGTTCTCTGAGCTACTCAAAATTTCCACTACTGGTTCTCTCAACTATTCAAAATTTCCACTACTGGTTCTCTGAACTATTCAAAATTTCCACTACCGGTTCTCTGAACTATTCAAAATTTCCACCACTGGTTCTCTGAACTATTCAAAATTTCCACTACCGGTTCTCTCAACTATTCAAAATTTCCACTACTGGTTCTCTGAGCTATTCAAAATTTCCTCTACTGGTTCTCTGAGCTACTCAAAATTTCCACTACTGGTTCTCTCAACTATTCAAAATTTCCAGTACTGGTTCTCTGAGCTATTCAAAATTTCCACTACTGGTTCTCTCAACTATTCAAAATTTCCACTACTGGTTCTCTGAGCTATTCAAAATTTCCACTACCGGTTCTCTGAACTATTCAAAATTTCCACTACTGGTTCTCTGAGCTATTCAAAATTTCCACTACTGGTTCTCTCAACTATTCAAAATTTCCACTACTGGTTCTCTGAGCTATTCAAAATTTCCACTACTGGTTCTCTGAACTATTCAAAATTTCCACTACCGGTTCTCTCAACTATTCAAAATTTCCACTACTGGTTCTCTGAGCTACTCAAAATTTCCACTACTGGTTCTCTCAACTATTCAAAATTTCCACTACCGGTTCTCTCAACTATTCAAAATTTCCACTACTGGTTCTCTGAGCTACTCAAAATTTCCACTACTAGTTCTCTCAACTATTCAAAATTTCCACTACTGGTTCTCTGAGCTATTCAAAATTTCCACTACTGGTTCTCTCAACTATTCAAAATTTCCACTACTGGTTCTCTGAGCTATTCAAAATTTCCACTACCGGTTCTCTGAACTATTCAAAATTTCCACTACTGGTTCTCTGAGCTATTCAAAATTTCCACTACCGGTTCTCTCAACTATTCAAAATTTCCACTACTGGTTCTCTGAGCTATTCAAAATTTCCACTACTGGTTCTCTGAACTATTCAAAATTTCCACTACTGGTTCTCTCAACTATTCAAAATTTCCACTACTGGTTCTCTGAGCTATTCAAAATTTCCACTACTGGTTCTCTCAACTATTCAAAATTTCCACTACCGGTTCTCTCAACTATTCAAAATTTCCACTACTGGTTCTCTGAGCTACTCAAAATTTCCACTACTAGTTCTCTCAACTATTCAAAATTTCCACTACTGGTTCTCTGAGCTATTCAAAATTTCCACTACTGGTTCTCTCAACTATTCAAAATTTCCACTACTGGTTCTCTGAGCTATTCAAAATTTCCACTACCGGTTCTCTGAACTATTCAAAATTTCCACTACTGGTTCTCTGAACTATTCAAAATTTCCACTACCGGTTCTCTCAACTATTCAAAATTTCCACTACTGGTTCTCTGAGCTACTCAAAATTTCCACTACTAGTTCTCTCAACTATTCAAAATTTCCACTACTGGTTCTCTGAGCTATTCAAAATTTCCACTACTGGTTCTCTCAACTATTCAAAATTTCCACTACTGGTTCTCTGAGCTATTCAAAATTTCCACTACCGGTTCTCTGAACTATTCAAAATTTCCACTACTGGTTCTCTGAACTATTCAAAATTTCCACTACCGGTTCTCTCAACTATTCAAAATTTCCACTACTGGTTCTCTGAGCTACTCAAAATTTCCACTACTGGTTCTCTGAACTATTCAAAATTTCCACTACCGGTTCTCTAACCTATTCAAAATTTCCACTACTGGTTCTCTGAGCTACTCAAAATTTCCACTACTGGTTCTCTCAACTATTCAAAATTTCCACTACCGGTTCTCTCAACTATTCAAAATTTCCTCTACTGGTTCTCTGAGCTACTCAAAATTTCCACTACTGGTTCTCTCAACTATTCAAAATTTCCACTACTGGTTCTCTGAACTATTCAAAATTTCCACTACCGGTTCTCTGAACTATTCAAAATTTCCACTACTGGTTCTCTGAGCTACTCAAAATTTCCACTACTGGTTCTCTGAACTATTCAAAATTTCCACTACCGGTTCTCTCAACTATTCAAAATTTCCACTACTGGTTCTCTGAGCTACTCAAAATTTCCACTACTGGTTCTCTGAACTATTCAAAATTTCCACTACCGGTTCTCTCAACTATTCAAAATTTCCACTACTGGTTCTCTGAGCTACTCAAAATTTCCACTACTGGTTCTCTCAACTATTCAAAATTTCCACTACCGGTTCTCTCAACTATTCAAAATTTCCTCTACTGGTTCTCTGAGCTACTCAAAATTTCCACTACTGGTTCTCTCAACTATTCAAAATTTCCACTACTGGTTCTCTGAACTATTCAAAATTTCCACTACCGGTTCTCTGAACTATTCAAAATTTCCACTACTGGTTCTCTGAACTATTCAAAATTTCCACTACCGGTTCTCTGAACTATTCAAAATTTCCACTACCGGTTCTCTCAACTATTCAAAATTTCCACTACTGGTTCTCTGAGCTATTCAAAATTTCCTCTACTGGTTCTCTGAGCTATTCAAAATTTCCTCTACTGGTTCTCTGAGCTACTCAAAATTTCCACTACTGGTTCTCTGAGCTACTCAAAATTTCTACTACTGGTTCTCTGAACTATTCAAAATTTCCTCTACTGGTTCTCTGAGCTATTCAAAATTTCCACTACCGGTTCTCTCAACTATTCAAAATTTCCACTACTTGTTCTCTGAGCTACTCAAAATTTCCACTACTGGTTCTCTCAACTATTCAAAATTTCTACTACCGGTTCTCTCAACTATTCAAAATTTCCTCTACTGGTTCTCTGAGCTACTCAAAATTTCCACTACTGGTTCTCTCAACTATTCAAAATTTCCACTACTGGTTCTCTGAACTATTCAAAATTTCCACTACCGGTTCTCTGAACTATTCAAAATTTCCACTACTGGTTCTCTGAACTATTCAAAATTTCCACTACCGGTTCTCTCAACTATTCAAAATTTCCACTACTTGTTCTCTGAGCTACTCAAAATTTCCACTACTGGTTCTCTCAACTATTCAAAATTTCCACTACCGGTTCTCTCAACTATTCAAAATTTCCTCTACTGGTTCTCTGAGCTACTCAAAATTTCCACTACTGGTTCTCTCAACTATTCAAAATTTCCACTACTGGTTCTCTGAACTATTCAAAATTTCCACTACCGGTTCTCTGAACTATTCAAAATTTCCACTACCGGTTCTCTGAACTATTCAAAATTTCCACTACCGGTTCTCTCAACTATTCAAAATTTCCACTACTGGTTCTCTGAGCTATTCAAAATTTCCTCTACTGGTTCTCTGAGCTATTCAAAATTTCCTCTACTGGTTCTCTGAGCTACTCAAAATTTCCACTACTGGTTCTCTGAGCTACTCAAAATTTCCACTACTGGTTCTCTGAACTATTCAAAATTTCCTCTACTGGTTCTCTGAGCTATTCAAAATTTCCACTACCGGTTCTCTCAACTATTCAAAATTTCCACTACTTGTTCTCTGAGCTACTCAAAATTTCCACTACTGGTTCTCTCAACTATTCAAAATTTCCACTACCGGTTCTCTCAACTATTCAAAATTTCCTCTACTGGTTCTCTGAGCTACTCAAAATTTCCACTACTGGTTCTCTGAGCTACTCAAAATTTCCACTACCGGTTCTCTCAACTATTCAAAATTTCCTCTACTGGTTCTCTGAGCTACTCAAAATTTCCTCTACCGGTTCTCTGAACTATTCAAAATTTCCACTACTGGTTCTCTCAACTATTCAAAATTTCCACTACCGGTTCTCTCAACTATTCAAAATTTCCTCTACTGGTTCTCTGAGCTACTCAAAATTTCCACTACTGGTTCTCTGAACTATTCAAAATTTCCACTACCGGTTCTCTCAACTATTCAAAATTTCCTCTACTGGTTCTCTGAGCTACTCAAAATTTCCACTACTGGTTCTCTGAGCTATTCAAAATTTCCACTACTGGTTCTCTGAGCTACTCAAAATTTCCACTACTGGTTCTCTGAGCTATTCAAAATTTCCACTACTGGTTCTCTGAGCTACTCAAAATTTCCACTACTGGTTCTCTGAGCTATTCAAAATTTCCTCTACCGGTTCTCTGAGCTATTCAAAATTTCCACTACTGGTTCTCTGAGCTACTCAAAATTTCCACTACTGGTTCTCTGAGGTATTCAAAATTTCCTCTACCGGTTCTCTGAGCTACTCAAAATTTCCACTACTGGTTCTCTGAACTATTCAAAATTTCCACTACTGGTTCTCTGAGCTATTCGAAATTTCCACTACTGGTTCTCTGAACTATTCAAAATTTCCACTACCGGTTCTCTCAACTATTCAAAATTTCCTCTACTGGTTCTCTGAGCTACTCAAAATTTCCACTACCGGTTCTCTGAGCTATTCAAAATTTCCACTACTGGTTCTCTGAACTATTCAAAATTTCCACTACTGGTTCTCTGAGCTATTCAAAATTTCCTCTACCGGTTCTCTGAACTATTCAAAATTTCCACTACTGGTTCTCTGAGCTACTCAAAATTTCCACTACTGGTTCTCTGAGCTATTCAAAATTTCCACTACTGGTTCTCTGAGCTACTCAAAATTTCCACTACTGGTTCTCTGAACTATTCAAAATTTCCACTACTGGTTCTCTCAACTATTCAAAATTTCCTCTACTGGTTCTCTGAGCTACTCAAAATTTCCACTACTGGTTCTCTGAGCTATTCAAAATTTCCTCTACCGGTTCTCTGAACTATTCAAAATTTCCTCTACTGGTTCTCTGAGCTATTCAAAATTTCCACTACTGGTTCTCTGAGCTACTCAAAATTTCCACTACTGGTTCTCTGAGCTATTCAAAATTTCCACTACTGGTTCTCTGAGCTACTCAAAATTTCCACTACTGGTTCTCTGAACTATTCAAAATTTCCACTACTGGTTCTCTGAGCTATTCAAAATTTCCTCTACCGGTTCTCTGAGCTACTCAAAATTTCCACTAGTGGTTCTCTGAACTATTCAAAATTTCCACTACCGGTTCTCTGAACTATTCAAAATTTCCACTACTGGTTCTCTGAACTATTCAAAATTTCCACTACCGGTTCTCTCAACTATTCAAAATTTCCACTACTGGTTCTCTGAGCTATTCAAAATTTCCTCTACTGGTTCTCTGAGCTATTCAAAATTTCCTCTACTGGTTCTCTGAGCTACTCAAAATTTCCACTACTGGTTCTCTGAGCTACTCAAAATTTCCACTACTGGTTCTCTGAACTATTCAAAATTTCCTCTACTGGTTTTCTGAGCTATTCAAAATTTCCACTACCGGTTCTCTCAACTATTCAAAATTTCCACTACTTGTTCTCTGAGCTACTCAAAATTTCCACTACTGGTTCTCTCAACTATTCAAAATTTCCACTACCGGTTCTCTCAACTATTCAAAATTTCCTCTACTGGTTCTCTGAGCTACTCAAAATTTCCACTACTGGTTCTCTCAACTATTCAAAATTTCCACTACTGGTTCTCTGAACTATTCAAAATTTCCACTACTGGTTCTCTGAACTATTCAAAATTTCCACTACCGGTTCTCTCAACTATTCAAAATTTCCACTACTGGTTCTCTGAGCTATTCAAAATTTCCTCTACTGGTTCTCTGAGCTATTCAAAATTTCCTCTACTGGTTCTCTGAGCTACTCAAAATTTCCACTACTGGTTCTCTGAGCTACTCAAAATTTCCACTACTGGTTCTCTGAACTATTCAAAATTTCCTCTACTGGTTCTCTGAGCTATTCAAAATTTCCACTACCGGTTCTCTCAACTATTCAAAATTTCCACTACTTGTTCTCTGAGCTACTCAAAATTTCCACTACTGGTTCTCTCAACTATTCAAAATTTCCACTACCGGTTCTCTCAACTATTCAAAATTTCCTCTACTGGTTCTCTGAGCTACTCAAAATTTCCACTACTGGTTCTCTGAGCTATTCAAAATTTCCTCTACTGGTTCTCTGAGCTACTCAAAATTTCCTCTACCGGTTCTCTGAACTATTCAAAATTTCCACTACTGGTTCTCTCAACTATTCAAAATTTCCACTACCGGTTCTCTCAACTATTCAAAATTTCCTCTACTGGTTCTCTGAGCTACTCAAAATTTCCACTACTGGTTCTCTGAACTATTCAAAATTTCCACTACCGGTTCTCTCAACTATTCAAAATTTCCTCTACTGGTTCTCTGAGCTATTCAAAATTTCCACTACTGGTTCTCTGAGCTATTCAAAATTTCCACTACTGGTTCTCTGAGCTACTCAAAATTTCCACTACTGGTTCTCTGAGCTATTCAAAATTTCCACTACTGGTTCTCTGAGCTACTCAAAATTTCCACTACTGGTTCTCTGAGCTATTCAAAATTTCCTCTACCGGTTCTCTGAGCTATTCAAAATTTCCACTACTGGTTCTCTGAGCTACTCAAAATTTCCACTACTGGTTCTCTGAGGTATTCAAAATTTCCTCTACCGGTTCTCTGAGCTACTCAAAATTTCCACTACTGGTTCTCTGAACTATTCAAAATTTCCACTACTGGTTCTCTGAGCTATTCGAAATTTCCACTACTGGTTCTCTGAACTATTCAAAATTTCCACTACTGGTTCTCTCAACTATTCAAAATTTCCTCTACTGGTTCTCTGAGCTACTCAAAATTTCCACTACTGGTTCTCTGAGCTATTCAAAATTTCCACTACTGGTTCTCTGAACTATTCAAAATTTCCACTACTGGTTCTCTGAGCTATTCAAAATTTCCTCTACTGGTTCTCTGAACTATTCAAAATTTCCACTACTGGTTCTCTGAGCTACTCAAAATTTCCACTACTGGTTCTCTGAGCTATTCAAAATTTCCACTACCGGTTCTCTGAACTATTCAAAATTTCCACTACTGGTTCTCTGAGCTATTCAAAATTTCCACTACTGGTTCTCTCAACTATTCAAAATTTCCACTACTGGTTCTCTGAGCTATTCAAAATTTCCACTACTGGTTCTCTGAACTATTCAAAATTTCCACTACTGGTTCTCTCAACTATTCAAAATTTCCACTACTGGTTCTCTGAGCTATTCAAAATTTCCACTACTGGTTCTCTCAACTATTCAAAATTTCCACTACCGGTTCTCTCAACTATTCAAAATTTCCACTACTGGTTCTCTGAGCTACTCAAAATTTCCACTACTAGTTCTCTCAACTATTCAAAATTTCCACTACTGGTTCTCTGAGCTATTCAAAATTTCCACTACTGGTTCTCTCAACTATTCAAAATTTCCACTACTGGTTCTCTGAGCTATTCAAAATTTCCACTACCGGTTCTCTGAACTATTCAAAATTTCCACTACTGGTTCTCTGAACTATTCAAAATTTCCACTACCGGTTCTCTCAACTATTCAAAATTTCCACTACTGGTTCTCTGAGCTACTCAAAATTTCCACTACTGGTTCTCTGAACTATTCAAAATTTCCTCTACTGGTTCTCTGAGCTATTCAAAATTTCCACTACCGGTTCTCTAACCTATTCAAAATTTCCACTACTGGTTCTCTGAGCTACTCAAAATTTCCACTACTGGTTCTCTCAACTATTCAAAATTTCCACTACCGGTTCTCTCAACTATTCAAAATTTCCTCTACTGGTTCTCTGAGCTACTCAAAATTTCCACTACTGGTTCTCTCAACTATTCAAAATTTCCACTACTGGTTCTCTGAACTATTCAAAATTTCCACTACCGGTTCTCTGAACTATTCAAAATTTCCACTACTGGTTCTCTGAACTATTCAAAATTTCCACTACCGGTTCTCTGAACTATTCAAAATTTCCACTACCGGTTCTCTCAACTATTCAAAATTTCCACTACTGGTTCTCTGAGCTATTCAAAATTTCCTCTACTGGTTCTCTGAGCTATTCAAAATTTCCTCTACTGGTTCTCTGAGCTACTCAAAATTTCCACTACTGGTTCTCTGAGCTACTCAAAATTTCCACTACTGGTTCTCTGAACTATTCAAAATTTCCTCTACTGGTTCTCTGAGCTATTCAAAATTTCCACTACCGGTTCTCTCAACTATTCAAAATTTCCACTACTTGTTCTCTGAGCTACTCAAAATTTCCACTACTGGTTCTCTCAACTATTCAAAATTTCTACTACCGGTTCTCTCAACTATTCAAAATTTCCTCTACTGGTTCTCTGAGCTACTCAAAATTTCCACTACTGGTTCTCTCAACTATTCAAAATTTCCACTACTGGTTCTCTGAACTATTCAAAATTTCCACTACCGGTTCTCTGAACTATTCAAAATTTCCACTACTGGTTCTCTGAACTATTCAAAATTTCCACTACCGGTTCTCTCAACTATTCAAAATTTCCACTACTTGTTCTCTGAGCTACTCAAAATTTCCACTACTGGTTCTCTCAACTATTCAAAATTTCCACTACCGGTTCTCTCAACTATTCAAAATTTCCTCTACTGGTTCTCTGAGCTACTCAAAATTTCCACTACTGGTTCTCTCAACTATTCAAAATTTCCACTACTGGTTCTCTGAACTATTCAAAATTTCCACTACCGGTTCTCTGAACTATTCAAAATTTCCACTACCGGTTCTCTGAACTATTCAAAATTTCCACTACCGGTTCTCTCAACTATTCAAAATTTCCACTACTGGTTCTCTGAGCTATTCAAAATTTCCTCTACTGGTTCTCTGAGCTATTCAAAATTTCCTCTACTGGTTCTCTGAGCTACTCAAAATTTCCACTACTGGTTCTCTGAGCTACTCAAAATTTCCACTACTGGTTCTCTGAACTATTCAAAATTTCCTCTACTGGTTCTCTGAGCTATTCAAAATTTCCACTACCGGTTCTCTCAACTATTCAAAATTTCCACTACTTGTTCTCTGAGCTACTCAAAATTTCCACTACTGGTTCTCTCAACTATTCAAAATTTCCACTACCGGTTCTCTCAACTATTCAAAATTTCCTCTACTGGTTCTCTGAGCTACTCAAAATTTCCACTACTGGTTCTCTGAGCTACTCAAAATTTCCACTACCGGTTCTCTCAACTATTCAAAATTTCCTCTACTGGTTCTCTGAGCTACTCAAAATTTCCTCTACCGGTTCTCTGAACTATTCAAAATTTCCACTACTGGTTCTCTCAACTATTCAAAATTTCCACTACCGGTTCTCTCAACTATTCAAAATTTCCTCTACTGGTTCTCTGAGCTACTCAAAATTTCCACTACTGGTTCTCTGAACTATTCAAAATTTCCACTACCGGTTCTCTCAACTATTCAAAATTTCCTCTACTGGTTCTCTGAGCTACTCAAAATTTCCACTACTGGTTCTCTGAGCTATTCAAAATTTCCACTACTGGTTCTCTGAGCTACTCAAAATTTCCACTACTGGTTCTCTGAGCTATTCAAAATTTCCACTACTGGTTCTCTGAGCTACTCAAAATTTCCACTACTGGTTCTCTGAGCTATTCAAAATTTCCTCTACCGGTTCTCTGAGCTATTCAAAATTTCCACTACTGGTTCTCTGAGCTACTCAAAATTTCCACTACTGGTTCTCTGAGGTATTCAAAATTTCCTCTACCGGTTCTCTGAGCTACTCAAAATTTCCACTACTGGTTCTCTGAACTATTCAAAATTTCCACTACTGGTTCTCTGAGCTATTCGAAATTTCCACTACTGGTTCTCTGAACTATTCAAAATTTCCACTACTGGTTCTCTCAACTATTCAAAATTTCCTCTACTGGTTCTCTGAGCTATTCAAAATTTCCACTACTGGTTCTCTGAACTATTCAAAATTTCCACTACTGGTTCTCTGAGCTATTCAAAATTTCCTCTACTGGTTCTCTGAACTATTCAAAATTTCCACTACTGGTTCTCTGAGCTACTCAAAATTTCCACTACTGGTTCTCTGAGCTATTCAAAATTTCCACTACTGGTTCTCTGAGCTACTCAAAATTTCCACTACTGGTTCTCTGAACTATTCAAAATTTCCACTACTGGTTCTCTCAACTATTCAAAATTTCCTCTACTGGTTCTCTGAGCTACTCAAAATTTCCACTACTGGTTCTCTGAGCTATTCAAAATTTCCTCTACCGGTTCTCTGAACTATTCAAAATTTCCTCTACTGGTTCTCTGAGCTATTCAAAATTTCCACTACTGGTTCTCTGAGCTACTCAAAATTTCCACTACTGGTTCTCTGAGCTACTCAAAATTTCCACTACTGGTTCTCTGAGCTATTCAAAATTTCCTCTACTGTTTCTCTGAGCTATTCAAAATTTCCTCTACTGGTTCTCTGAGCTATTCAAAATTTCCACTACTGGTTCTCTGAGCTATTCAAAATTTCCTCTACCGGTTCTCTGAACTATTCAAAATTTCCTCTACTGGTTCTCTGAGCTATTCAAAATTTCCACTACTGGTTCTCTGAGCTACTCAAAATTTCCACTACTGGTTCTCTGAGCTATTCAAAATTTCCACTACTGGTTCTCTGAGCTACTCAAAATTTCCACTACTGGTTCTCTGAACTATTCAAAATTTCCACTACTGGTTCTCTGAGCTATTCAAAATTTCCTCTACCGGTTCTCTGAGCTACTCAAAATTTCCACTAGTGGTTCTCTGAACTATTCAAAATTTCCACTACCGGTTCTCTGAACTATTCAAAATTTCCTCTACTGGTTCTCTGAGCTACTCAAAATTTCCACTACTGGTTCTCTGAGCTATTCAAAATTTCCTCTACCGGTTCTCTGAACTATTCAAAATTTCCTCTACTGGTTCTCTGAGCTATTCAAAATTTCCACTACTGGTTCTCTGAGCTACTCAAAATTTCCACTACTGGTTCTCTGAGCTATTCAAAATTTCCACTACTGGTTCTCTGAGCTACTCAAAATTTCCACTACTGGTTCTCTGAACTATTCAAAATTTCCACTACTGGTTCTCTGAGCTACTCAAAATTTCCACTACTGGTTCTCTGAGCTACTCAAAATTTCCACTACTGGTTCTCTGAGCTACTCAAAATTTCCACTACTGGTTCTCTGAGCTATTCAAAATTTCCACTACTGGTTCTCTGAGCTACTCAAAATTTCCACTACTGGTTCTCTCAACTATTCAAAATTTCCACTACTGGTTCTCTGAGCTACTCAAAATTTCCACTACTGGTTCTCTGAGCTATTCAAAATTTCCTCTACCGGTTCTCTGAACTATTCAAAATTTCCTCTACTGGTTCTCTGAGCTATTCAAAATTTCCACTACTGCTTCTCTGAGCTACTCAAAATTTCCACTACTGGTTCTCTGAGCTATTCAAAATTTCCACTACTGGTTCTCTGAGCTACTCAAAATTTCCACTACTGGTTCTCTGAACTATTCAAAATTTCCACTACTGGTTCTCTGAGCTATTCAAAATTTCCTCTACCGGTTCTCTGAGCTACTCAAAATTTCCACTAGTGGTTCTCTGAACTATTCAAAATTTCCACTACCGGTTCTCTGAACTATTCAAAATTTCCACTACTGGTTCTCTGAACTATTCAAAATTTCCACTACCGGTTCTCTCAACTATTCAAAATTTCCACTACTGGTTCTCTGAGCTATTCAAAATTTCCTCTACTGGTTCTCTGAGCTATTCAAAATTTCCTCTACTGGTTCTCTGAGCTACTCAAAATTTCCACTACTGGTTCTCTGAGCTACTCAAAATTTCCACTACTGGTTCTCTGAACTATTCAAAATTTCCTCTACTGGTTTTCTGAGCTATTCAAAATTTCCACTACCGGTTCTCTCAACTATTCAAAATTTCCACTACTTGTTCTCTGAGCTACTCAAAATTTCCACTACTGGTTCTCTCAACTATTCAAAATTTCCACTACCGGTTCTCTCAACTATTCAAAATTTCCTCTACTGGTTCTCTGAGCTACTCAAAATTTCCACTACTGGTTCTCTCAACTATTCAAAATTTCCACTACTGGTTCTCTGAACTATTCAAAATTTCCACTACTGGTTCTCTGAACTATTCAAAATTTCCACTACCGGTTCTCTCAACTATTCAAAATTTCCACTACTGGTTCTCTGAGCTATTCAAAATTTCCTCTACTGGTTCTCTGAGCTATTCAAAATTTCCTCTACTGGTTCTCTGAGCTACTCAAAATTTCCACTACTGGTTCTCTGAGCTACTCAAAATTTCCACTACTGGTTCTCTGAACTATTCAAAATTTCCTCTACTGGTTCTCTGAGCTATTCAAAATTTCCACTACCGGTTCTCTCAACTATTCAAAATTTCCACTACTTGTTCTCTGAGCTACTCAAAATTTCCACTACTGGTTCTCTCAACTATTCAAAATTTCCACTACCGGTTCTCTCAACTATTCAAAATTTCCTCTACTGGTTCTCTGAGCTACTCAAAATTTCCACTACTGGTTCTTTCAACTATTCAAAATTTCCACTACCGGTTCTCTCAACTATTCAAAGTTTCCTCTACTGGTTCTCTGAGCTACTCAAAATTTCCATTACTGGTTCTCTGAGCTATTCAAAATTTCCTCTACTGGTTCTCTGAGCTACTCAAAATTTCCTCTACCGGTTCTCTGAACTATTCAAAATTTCCACTACTGGTTCTCTCAACTATTCAAAATTTCCACTACCGGTTCTCTCAACTATTCAAAATTTCCTCTACTGGTTCTCTGAGCTACTCAAAATTTCCACTACTGGTTCTCTGAACTATTCAAAATTTCCACTACCGGTTCTCTCAACTATTCAAAATTTCCTCTACTGGTTCTCTGAGCTACTCAAAATTTCCACTACTGGTTCTCTGAGCTATTCAAAATTTCCACTACTGGTTCTCTGAGCTACTCAAAATTTCCACTACTGGTTCTCTGAGCTATTCAAAATTTCCACTACTGGTTCTCTGAGCTACTCAAAATTTCCACTACTGGTTCTCTGAGCTATTCAAAATTTCCTCTACCGGTTCTCTGAGCTATTCAAAATTTCCACTACTGGTTCTCTGAGCTACTCAAAATTTCCACTACTGGTTCTCTGAGGTATTCAAAATTTCCTCTACCGGTTCTCTGAGCTACTCAAAATTTCCACTACTGGTTCTCTGAACTATTCAAAATTTCCACTACTGGTTCTCTGAGCTATTCGAAATTTCCACTACTGGTTCTCTGAACTATTCAAAATTTCCACTACTGGTTCTCTCAACTATTCAAAATTTCCTCTACTGGTTCTCTGAGCTATTCAAAATTTCCACTACTGGTTCTCTGAGCTATTCAAAATTTCCTCTACTGGTTCTCTGAACTATTCAAAATTTCCACTACTGGTTCTCTGAGCTACTCAAAATTTCCACTACTGGTTCTCTGAGCTATTCAAAATTTCCACTACTGGTTCTCTGAGCTACTCAAAATTTCCACTACTGGTTCTCTGAACTATTCAAAATTTCCACTACTGGTTCTCTCAACTATTCAAAATTTCCTCTACTGGTTCTCTGAGCTACTCAAAATTTCCACTACTGGTTCTCTGAGCTATTCAAAATTTCCTCTACCGGTTCTCTGAACTATTCAAAATTTCCTCTACTGGTTCTCTGAGCTATTCAAAATTTCCACTACTGGTTCTCTGAGCTACTCAAAATTTCCACTACTGGTTCTCTGAGCTATTCAAAATTTCCACTACTGGTTCTCTGAGCTACTCAAAATTTCCACTACTGGTTCTCTGAGCTATTCAAAATTTCCTCTACCGGTTCTCTGAGCTATTCAAAATTTCCACTACTGGTTCTCTGAGCTACTCAAAATTTCCACTACTGGTTCTCTGAGGTATTCAAAATTTCCTCTACCGGTTCTCTGAGCTACTCAAAATTTCCACTACTGGTTCTCTGAACTATTCAAAATTTCCACTACTGGTTCTCTGAGCTATTCGAAATTTCCACTACTGGTTCTCTGAACTATTCAAAATTTCCACTACTGGTTCTCTCAACTATTCAAAATTTCCTCTACTGGTTCTCTGAGCTACTCAAAATTTCCACTACTGGTTCTCTGAGCTATTCAAAATTTCCACTACTGGTTCTCTGAACTATTCAAAATTTCCACTACTGGTTCTCTGAGCTATTCAAAATTTCCTCTACTGGTTCTCTGAACTATTCAAAATTTCCACTACTGGTTCTCTGAGCTACTCAAAATTTCCACTACTGGTTCTCTGAGCTATTCAAAATTTCCACTACTGGTTCTCTGAGCTACTCAAAATTTCCACTACTGGTTCTCTGAACTATTCAAAATTTCCACTACTGGTTCTCTCAACTATTCAAAATTTCCTCTACTGGTTCTCTGAGCTACTCAAAATTTCCACTACTGGTTCTCTGAGCTATTCAAAATTTCCTCTACCGGTTCTCTGAACTATTCAAAATTTCCTGTACTGGTTCTCTGAGCTATTCAAAATTTCCACTACTGGTTCTCTGAGCTACTCAAAATTTCCACTACTGGTTCTCTGAGCTATTCAAAATTTCCACTACTGGTTCTCTGAGCTACTCAAAATTTCCACTACTGGTTCTCTGAACTATTCAAAATTTCCACTACTGGTTCTCTGAGCTATTCAAAATTTCCTCTACCGGTTCTCTGAGCTACTCAAAATTTCCACTACTGGTTCTCTGAACTATTCAAAATTTCCACTACCGGTTCTCTGAACTATTCAAAATTTCCACTACTGGTTCTCTGAACTATTCAAAATTTCCACTACCGGTTCTCTCAACTATTCAAAATTTCCACTACTGGTTCTCTGAGCTATTCAAAATTTCCTCTACTGGTTCTCTGAGCTATTCAAAATTTCCTCTACTGGTTCTCTGAGCTACTCAAAATTTCCACTACTGGTTCTCTGAGCTACTCAAAATTTCCACTACCGGTTCTCTGAACTATTCAAAATTTCCTCTACTGGTTCTCTGAGCTATTCAAAATTTCCACTACCGGTTCTCTCAACTATTCAAAATTTCCACTACTTGTTCTCTGAGCTACTCAAAATTTCCACTACTGGTTCTCTCAACTATTCAAAATTTCCTCTACTGGTTCTCTGAGCTACTCAAAATTTCCACTACTGGTTCTCTCAACTATTCAAAATTTCCACTACTGGTTCTCTGAACTATTCAAAATTTCCACTACCGGTTCTCTGAACTATTCAAAATTTCCACTACTGGTTCTCTGAACTATTCAAAATTTCCACTACCGGTTCTCTCAACTATTCAAAATTTCCACTACCGGTTCTCTCAACTATTCAAAATTTCCACTACTGGTTCTCTGAGCTACTCAAAATTTCCACTACTGGTTCTCTGAACTATTCAAAATTTCCACTACCGGTTCTCTCAACTATTCAAAATTTCCACTACTGGTTCTCTGAGCTACTCAAAATTTCCACTACTGGTTCTCTCAACTATTCAAAATTTCCACTACCGGTTCTCTCAACTATTCAAAATTTCCTCTACTGGTTCTCTGAGCTACTCAAAATTTCCACTACTGGTTCTCTCAACTATTCAAAATTTCCACTACTGGTTCTCTGAACTATTCAAAATTTCCACTACCGGTTCTCTGAACTATTCAAAATTTCCACTACTGGTTCTCTGAACTATTCAAAATTTCCACTACCGGTTCTCTGAACTATTCAAAATTTCCACTACCGGTTCTCTCAACTATTCAAAATTTCCACTACTGGTTCTCTGAGCTATTCAAAATTTCCTCTACTGGTTCTCTGAGCTATTCAAAATTTCCTCTACTGGTTCTCTGAGCTACTCAAAATTTCCACTACTGGTTCTCTGAGCTACTCAAAATTTCCACTACTGGTTCTCTGAACTATTCAAAATTTCCTCTACTGGTTCTCTGAGCTATTCAAAATTTCCACTACCGGTTCTCTCAACTATTCAAAATTTCCACTACTTGTTCTCTGAGCTACTCAAAATTTCCACTACTGGTTCTCTCAACTATTCAAAATTTCTACTACCGGTTCTCTCAACTATTCAAAATTTCCTCTACTGGTTCTCTGAGCTACTCAAAATTTCCACTACTGGTTCTCTCAACTATTCAAAATTTCCACTACTGGTTCTCTGAACTATTCAAAATTTCCACTACCGGTTCTCTGAACTATTCAAAATTTCCACTACTGGTTCTCTGAACTATTCAAAATTTCCACTACCGGTTCTCTCAACTATTCAAAATTTCCACTACTTGTTCTCTGAGCTACTCAAAATTTCCACTACTGGTTCTCTCAACTATTCAAAATTTCCACTACCGGTTCTCTCAACTATTCAAAATTTCCTCTACTGGTTCTCTGAGCTACTCAAAATTTCCACTACTGGTTCTCTCAACTATTCAAAATTTCCACTACTGGTTCTCTGAACTATTCAAAATTTCCACTACCGGTTCTCTGAACTATTCAAAATTTCCACTACCGGTTCTCTGAACTATTCAAAATTTCCACTACCGGTTCTCTCAACTATTCAAAATTTCCACTACTGGTTCTCTGAGCTATTCAAAATTTCCTCTACTGGTTCTCTGAGCTATTCAAAATTTCCTCTACTGGTTCTCTGAGCTACTCAAAATTTCCACTACTGGTTCTCTGAGCTACTCAAAATTTCCACTACTGGTTCTCTGAACTATTCAAAATTTCCTCTACTGGTTCTCTGAGCTATTCAAAATTTCCACTACCGGTTCTCTCAACTATTCAAAATTTCCACTACTTGTTCTCTGAGCTACTCAAAATTTCCACTACTGGTTCTCTCAACTATTCAAAATTTCCACTACCGGTTCTCTCAACTATTCAAAATTTCCTCTACTGGTTCTCTGAGCTACTCAAAATTTCCACTACTGGTTCTCTGAGCTACTCAAAATTTCCACTACCGGTTCTCTCAACTATTCAAAATTTCCTCTACTGGTTCTCTGAGCTACTCAAAATTTCCTCTACCGGTTCTCTGAACTATTCAAAATTTCCACTACTGGTTCTCTCAACTATTCAAAATTTCCACTACCGGTTCTCTCAACTATTCAAAATTTCCTCTACTGGTTCTCTGAGCTACTCAAAATTTCCACTACTGGTTCTCTGAACTATTCAAAATTTCCACTACCGGTTCTCTCAACTATTCAAAATTTCCTCTACTGGTTCTCTGAGCTACTCAAAATTTCCACTACTGGTTCTCTGAGCTATTCAAAATTTCCACTACTGGTTCTCTGAGCTACTCAAAATTTCCACTACTGGTTCTCTGAACTATTCAAAATTTCCTCTACTGGTTTTCTGAGCTATTCAAAATTTCCACTACCGGTTCTCTCAACTATTCAAAATTTCCACTACTTGTTCTCTGAGCTACTCAAAATTTCCACTACTGGTTCTCTCAACTATTCAAAATTTCCACTACCGGTTCTCTCAACTATTCAAAATTTCCTCTACTGGTTCTCTGAGCTACTCAAAATTTCCACTACTGGTTCTCTCAACTATTCAAAATTTCCACTACTGGTTCTCTGAACTATTCAAAATTTCCACTACTGGTTCTCTGAACTATTCAAAATTTCCACTACTGGTTCTCTGAACTATTCAAAATTTCCACTACCGGTTCTCTCAACTATTCAAAATTTCCACTACTGGTTCTCTGAGCTATTCAAAATTTCCTCTACTGGTTCTCTGAGCTATTCAAAATTTCCTCTACTGGTTCTCTGAGCTACTCAAAATTTCCACTACTGGTTCTCTGAGCTACTCAAAATTTCCACTACTGGTTCTCTGAACTATTCAAAATTTCCTCTACTGGTTCTCTGAGCTATTCAAAATTTCCACTACCGGTTCTCTCAACTATTCAAAATTTCCACTACTTGTTCTCTGAGCTACTCAAAATTTCCACTACTGGTTCTCTCAACTATTCAAAATTTCCACTACCGGTTCTCTCAACTATTCAAAATTTCCTCTACTGGTTCTCTGAGCTACTCAAAATTTCCACTACTGGTTCTTTCAACTATTCAAAATTTCCACTACCGGTTCTCTCAACTATTCAAAGTTTCCTCTACTGGTTCTCTGAGCTACTCAAAATTTCCATTACTGGTTCTCTGAGCTATTCAAAATTTCCTCTACTGGTTCTCTGAGCTACTCAAAATTTCCTCTACCGGTTCTCTGAACTATTCAAAATTTCCACTACTGGTTCTCTCAACTATTCAAAATTTCCACTACCGGTTCTCTCAACTATTCAAAATTTCCTCTACTGGTTCTCTGAGCTACTCAAAATTTCCACTACTGGTTCTCTGAACTATTCAAAATTTCCACTACCGGTTCTCTCAACTATTCAAAATTTCCTCTACTGGTTCTCTGAGCTACTCAAAATTTCCACTACTGGTTCTCTGAGCTATTCAAAATTTCCACTACTGGTTCTCTGAGCTACTCAAAATTTCCACTACTGGTTCTCTGAGCTATTCAAAATTTCCACTACTGGTTCTCTGAGCTACTCAAAATTTCCACTACTGGTTCTCTGAGCTATTCAAAATTTCCTCTACCGGTTCTCTGAGCTATTCAAAATTTCCACTACTGGTTCTCTGAGCTACTCAAAATTTCCACTACTGGTTCTCTGAGGTATTCAAAATTTCCTCTACCGGTTCTCTGAGCTACTCAAAATTTCCACTACTGGTTCTCTGAACTATTCAAAATTTCCACTACTGGTTCTCTGAGCTATTCGAAATTTCCACTACTGGTTCTCTGAACTATTCAAAATTTCCACTACTGGTTCTCTCAACTATTCAAAATTTCCTCTACTGGTTCTCTGAGCTACTCAAAATTTCCACTACTGGTTCTCTGAGCTATTCAAAATTTCCACTACTGGTTCTCTGAACTATTCAAAATTTCCACTACTGGTTCTCTGAGCTATTCAAAATTTCCTCTACTGGTTCTCTGAACTATTCAAAATTTCCACTACTGGTTCTCTGAGCTACTCAAAATTTCCACTACTGGTTCTCTGAGCTATTCAAAATTTCCACTACTGGTTCTCTGAGCTACTCAAAATTTCCACTACTGGTTCTCTGAACTATTCAAAATTTCCACTACTGGTTCTCTCAACTATTCAAAATTTCCTCTACTGGTTCTCTGAGCTACTCAAAATTTCCACTACTGGTTCTCTGAGCTATTCAAAATTTCCTCTACCGGTTCTCTGAACTATTCAAAATTTCCTCTACTGGTTCTCTGAGCTATTCAAAATTTCCACTACTGGTTCTCTGAGCTACTCAAAATTTCCACTACTGGTTCTCTGAGCTATTCAAAATTTCCACTACTGGTTCTCTGAGCTACTCAAAATTTCCACTACTGGTTCTCTGAGCTATTCAAAATTTCCTCTACCGGTTCTCTGAGCTATTCAAAATTTCCACTACTGGTTCTCTGAGCTACTCAAAATTTCCACTACTGGTTCTCTGAGGTATTCAAAATTTCCTCTACCGGTTCTCTGAGCTACTCAAAATTTCCACTACTGGTTCTCTGAACTATTCAAAATTTCCACTACTGGTTCTCTGAGCTATTCGAAATTTCCACTACTGGTTCTCTGAACTATTCAAAATTTCCACTACTGGTTCTCTCAACTATTCAAAATTTCCTCTACTGGTTCTCTGAGCTACTCAAAATTTCCACTACTGGTTCTCTGAGCTATTCAAAATTTCCACTACTGGTTCTCTGAACTATTCAAAATTTCCACTACTGGTTCTCTGAGCTATTCAAAATTTCCTCTACTGGTTCTCTGAACTATTCAAAATTTCCACTACTGGTTCTCTGAGCTACTCAAAATTTCCACTACTGGTTCTCTGAGCTATTCAAAATTTCCACTACTGGTTCTCTGAGCTACTCAAAATTTCCACTACTGGTTCTCTGAACTATTCAAAATTTCCACTACTGGTTCTCTCAACTATTCAAAATTTCCTCTACTGGTTCTCTGAGCTACTCAAAATTTCCACTACTGGTTCTCTGAGCTATTCAAAATTTCCTCTACCGGTTCTCTGAACTATTCAAAATTTCCTGTACTGGTTCTCTGAGCTATTCAAAATTTCCACTACTGGTTCTCTGAGCTACTCAAAATTTCCACTACTGGTTCTCTGAGCTATTCAAAATTTCCACTACTGGTTCTCTGAGCTACTCAAAATTTCCACTACTGGTTCTCTGAACTATTCAAAATTTCCACTACTGGTTCTCTGAGCTATTCAAAATTTCCTCTACCGGTTCTCTGAGCTACTCAAAATTTCCACTACTGGTTCTCTGAACTATTCAAAATTTCCACTACCGGTTCTCTGAACTATTCAAAATTTCCACTACTGGTTCTCTGAACTATTCAAAATTTCCACTACCGGTTCTCTCAACTATTCAAAATTTCCACTACTGGTTCTCTGAGCTATTCAAAATTTCCTCTACTGGTTCTCTGAGCTATTCAAAATTTCCTCTACTGGTTCTCTGAGCTACTCAAAATTTCCACTACTGGTTCTCTGAGCTACTCAAAATTTCCACTACCGGTTCTCTGAACTATTCAAAATTTCCTCTACTGGTTCTCTGAGCTATTCAAAATTTCCACTACCGGTTCTCTCAACTATTCAAAATTTCCACTACTTGTTCTCTGAGCTACTCAAAATTTCCACTACTGGTTCTCTCAACTATTCAAAATTTCCTCTACTGGTTCTCTGAGCTACTCAAAATTTCCACTACTGGTTCTCTCAACTATTCAAAATTTCCACTACTGGTTCTCTGAACTATTCAAAATTTCCACTACCGGTTCTCTGAACTATTCAAAATTTCCACTACTGGTTCTCTGAACTATTCAAAATTTCCACTACCGGTTCTCTCAACTATTCAAAATTTCCACTACCGGTTCTCTCAACTATTCAAAATTTCCACTACTGGTTCTCTGAGCTACTCAAAATTTCCACTACTGGTTCTCTGAACTATTCAAAATTTCCACTACCGGTTCTCTCAACTATTCAAAATTTCCACTACTGGTTCTCTGAGCTACTCAAAATTTCCACTACTGGTTCTCTCAACTATTCAAAATTTCCACTACCGGTTCTCTCAACTATTCAAAATTTCCTCTACTGGTTCTCTGAGCTACTCAAAATTTCCACTACTGGTTCTCTCAACTATTCAAAATTTCCACTACTGGTTCTCTGAACTATTCAAAATTTCCACTACCGGTTCTCTGAACTATTCAAAATTTCCACTACTGGTTCTCTGAACTATTCAAAATTTCCACTACCGGTTCTCTGAACTATTCAAAATTTCCACTACCGGTTCTCTCAACTATTCAAAATTTCCACTACTGGTTCTCTGAGCTATTCAAAATTTCCTCTACTGGTTCTCTGAGCTATTCAAAATTTCCTCTACTGGTTCTCTGAGCTACTCAAAATTTCCACTACTGGTTCTCTGAGCTACTCAAAATTTCCACTACTGGTTCTCTGAACTATTCAAAATTTCCTCTACTGGTTCTCTGAGCTATTCAAAATTTCCACTACCGGTTCTCTCAACTATTCAAAATTTCCACTACTTGTTCTCTGAGCTACTCAAAATTTCCACTACTGGTTCTCTCAACTATTCAAAATTTCTACTACCGGTTCTCTCAACTATTCAAAATTTCCTCTACTGGTTCTCTGAGCTACTCAAAATTTCCACTACTGGTTCTCTCAACTATTCAAAATTTCCACTACTGGTTCTCTGAACTATTCAAAATTTCCACTACCGGTTCTCTGAACTATTCAAAATTTCCACTACTGGTTCTCTGAACTATTCAAAATTTCCACTACCGGTTCTCTCAACTATTCAAAATTTCCACTACTTGTTCTCTGAGCTACTCAAAATTTCCACTACTGGTTCTCTCAACTATTCAAAATTTCCACTACCGGTTCTCTCAACTATTCAAAATTTCCTCTACTGGTTCTCTGAGCTACTCAAAATTTCCACTACTGGTTCTCTCAACTATTCAAAATTTCCACTACTGGTTCTCTGAACTATTCAAAATTTCCACTACCGGTTCTCTGAACTATTCAAAATTTCCACTACCGGTTCTCTGAACTATTCAAAATTTCCACTACCGGTTCTCTCAACTATTCAAAATTTCCACTACTGGTTCTCTGAGCTATTCAAAATTTCCTCTACTGGTTCTCTGAGCTATTCAAAATTTCCTCTACTGGTTCTCTGAGCTACTCAAAATTTCCACTACTGGTTCTCTGAGCTACTCAAAATTTCCACTACTGGTTCTCTGAACTATTCAAAATTTCCTCTACTGGTTCTCTGAGCTATTCAAAATTTCCACTACCGGTTCTCTCAACTATTCAAAATTTCCACTACTTGTTCTCTGAGCTACTCAAAATTTCCACTACTGGTTCTCTCAACTATTCAAAATTTCCACTACCGGTTCTCTCAACTATTCAAAATTTCCTCTACTGGTTCTCTGAGCTACTCAAAATTTCCACTACTGGTTCTCTGAGCTACTCAAAATTTCCACTACCGGTTCTCTCAACTATTCAAAATTTCCTCTACTGGTTCTCTGAGCTACTCAAAATTTCCTCTACCGGTTCTCTGAACTATTCAAAATTTCCACTACTGGTTCTCTCAACTATTCAAAATTTCCACTACCGGTTCTCTCAACTATTCAAAATTTCCTCTACTGGTTCTCTGAGCTACTCAAAATTTCCACTACTGGTTCTCTGAACTATTCAAAATTTCCACTACCGGTTCTCTCAACTATTCAAAATTTCCTCTACTGGTTCTCTGAGCTACTCAAAATTTCCACTACTGGTTCTCTGAGCTATTCAAAATTTCCACTACTGGTTCTCTGAGCTACTCAAAATTTCCACTACTGGTTCTCTGAGCTATTCAAAATTTCCACTACTGGTTCTCTGAGCTACTCAAAATTTCCACTACTGGTTCTCTGAGCTATTCAAAATTTCCTCTACCGGTTCTCTGAGCTATTCAAAATTTCCACTACTGGTTCTCTGAGCTACTCAAAATTTCCACTACTGGTTCTCTGAGGTATTCAAAATTTCCTCTACCGGTTCTCTGAGCTACTCAAAATTTCCACTACTGGTTCTCTGAACTATTCAAAATTTCCACTACTGGTTCTCTGAGCTATTCGAAATTTCCACTACTGGTTCTCTGAACTATTCAAAATTTCCACTACTGGTTCTCTCAACTATTCAAAATTTCCTCTACTGGTTCTCTGAGCTACTCAAAATTTCCACTACTGGTTCTCTGAGCTATTCAAAATTTCCACTACTGGTTCTCTGAACTATTCAAAATTTCCACTACTGGTTCTCTGAGCTATTCAAAATTTCCTCTACTGGTTCTCTGAACTATTCAAAATTTCCACTACTGGTTCTCTGAGCTACTCAAAATTTCCACTACTGGTTCTCTGAGCTATTCAAAATTTCCACTACTGGTTCTCTGAGCTACTCAAAATTTCCACTACTGGTTCTCTGAACTATTCAAAATTTCCACTACTGGTTCTCTCAACTATTCAAAATTTCCTCTACTGGTTCTCTGAGCTACTCAAAATTTCCACTACTGGTTCTCTGAGCTATTCAAAATTTCCTCTACCGGTTCTCTGAACTATTCAAAATTTCCTCTACTGGTTCTCTGAGCTATTCAAAATTTCCACTACTGGTTCTCTGAGCTACTCAAAATTTCCACTACTGGTTCTCTGAGCTATTCAAAATTTCCACTACTGGTTCTCTGAGCTACTCAAAATTTCCACTACTGGTTCTCTGAACTATTCAAAATTTCCACTACTGGTTCTCTGAGCTATTCAAAATTTCCTCTACCGGTTCTCTGAGCTACTCAAAATTTCCACTAGTGGTTCTCTGAACTATTCAAAATTTCCACTACCGGTTCTCTGAACTATTCAAAATTTCCACTACTGGTTCTCTGAACTATTCAAAATTTCCACTACCGGTTCTCTCAACTATTCAAAATTTCCACTACTGGTTCTCTGAGCTATTCAAAATTTCCTCTACTGGTTCTCTGAGCTATTCAAAATTTCCTCTACTGGTTCTCTGAGCTACTCAAAATTTCCACTACTGGTTCTCTGAGCTACTCAAAATTTCCACTACTGGTTCTCTGAACTATTCAAAATTTCCTCTACTGGTTTTCTGAGCTATTCAAAATTTCCACTACCGGTTCTCTCAACTATTCAAAATTTCCACTACTTGTTCTCTGAGCTACTCAAAATTTCCACTACTGGTTCTCTCAACTATTCAAAATTTCCACTACCGGTTCTCTCAACTATTCAAAATTTCCTCTACTGGTTCTCTGAGCTACTCAAAATTTCCACTACTGGTTCTCTCAACTATTCAAAATTTCCACTACTGGTTCTCTGAACTATTCAAAATTTCCACTACTGGTTCTCTGAACTATTCAAAATTTCCACTACCGGTTCTCTCAACTATTCAAAATTTCCACTACTGGTTCTCTGAGCTATTCAAAATTTCCTCTACTGGTTCTCTGAGCTATTCAAAATTTCCTCTACTGGTTCTCTGAGCTACTCAAAATTTCCACTACTGGTTCTCTGAGCTACTCAAAATTTCCACTACTGGTTCTCTGAACTATTCAAAATTTCCTCTACTGGTTCTCTGAGCTATTCAAAATTTCCACTACCGGTTCTCTCAACTATTCAAAATTTCCACTACTTGTTCTCTGAGCTACTCAAAATTTCCACTACTGGTTCTCTCAACTATTCAAAATTTCCACTACCGGTTCTCTCAACTATTCAAAATTTCCTCTACTGGTTCTCTGAGCTACTCAAAATTTCCACTACTGGTTCTCTGAGCTATTCAAAATTTCCTCTACTGGTTCTCTGAGCTACTCAAAATTTCCTCTACCGGTTCTCTGAACTATTCAAAATTTCCACTACTGGTTCTCTCAACTATTCAAAATTTCCACTACCGGTTCTCTCAACTATTCAAAATTTCCTCTACTGGTTCTCTGAGCTACTCAAAATTTCCACTACTGGTTCTCTGAACTATTCAAAATTTCCACTACCGGTTCTCTCAACTATTCAAAATTTCCTCTACTGGTTCTCTGAGCTACTCAAAATTTCCACTACTGGTTCTCTGAGCTATTCAAAATTTCCACTACTGGTTCTCTGAGCTACTCAAAATTTCCACTACTGGTTCTCTGAGCTATTCAAAATTTCCACTACTGGTTCTCTGAGCTACTCAAAATTTCCACTACTGGTTCTCTGAGCTATTCAAAATTTCCTCTACCGGTTCTCTGAGCTATTCAAAATTTCCACTACTGGTTCTCTGAGCTACTCAAAATTTCCACTACTGGTTCTCTGAGGTATTCAAAATTTCCTCTACCGGTTCTCTGAGCTACTCAAAATTTCCACTACTGGTTCTCTGAACTATTCAAAATTTCCACTACTGGTTCTCTGAGCTATTCGAAATTTCCACTACTGGTTCTCTGAACTATTCAAAATTTCCACTACTGGTTCTCTCAACTATTCAAAATTTCCTCTACTGGTTCTCTGAGCTACTCAAAATTTCCACTACTGGTTCTCTGAGCTATTCAAAATTTCCACTACTGGTTCTCTGAACTATTCAAAATTTCCACTACTGGTTCTCTGAGCTATTCAAAATTTCCTCTACTGGTTCTCTGAACTATTCAAAATTTCCACTACTGGTTCTCTGAGCTACTCAAAATTTCCACTACTGGTTCTCTGAGCTATTCAAAATTTCCACTACCGGTTCTCTGAACTATTCAAAATTTCCACTACTGGTTCTCTGAGCTATTCAAAATTTCCACTACTGGTTCTCTCAACTATTCAAAATTTCCACTACTGGTTCTCTGAGCTATTCAAAATTTCCACTACTGGTTCTCTGAACTATTCAAAATTTCCACTACTGGTTCTCTCAACTATTCAAAATTTCCACTACTGGTTCTCTGAGCTATTCAAAATTTCCACTACTGGTTCTCTCAACTATTCAAAATTTCCACTACCGGTTCTCTCAACTATTCAAAATTTCCACTACTGGTTCTCTGAGCTACTCAAAATTTCCACTACTAGTTCTCTCAACTATTCAAAATTTCCACTACTGGTTCTCTGAGCTATTCAAAATTTCCACTACTGGTTCTCTCAACTATTCAAAATTTCCACTACTGGTTCTCTGAGCTATTCAAAATTTCCACTACCGGTTCTCTGAACTATTCAAAATTTCCACTACTGGTTCTCTGAACTATTCAAAATTTCCACTACCGGTTCTCTCAACTATTCAAAATTTCCACTACTGGTTCTCTGAGCTATTCAAAATTTCCACTACTGGTTCTCTGAACTATTCAAAATTTCCACTACTGGTTCTCTCAACTATTCAAAATTTCCACTACTGGTTCTCTGAGCTATTCAAAATTTCCACTACTGGTTCTCTCAACTATTCAAAATTTCCACTACCGGTTCTCTCAACTATTCAAAATTTCCACTACTGGTTCTCTGAGCTACTCAAAATTTCCACTACTAGTTCTCTCAACTATTCAAAATTTCCACTACTGGTTCTCTGAGCTATTCAAAATTTCCACTACTGGTTCTCTCAACTATTCAAAATTTCCACTACTGGTTCTCTGAGCTATTCAAAATTTCCACTACCGGTTCTCTGAACTATTCAAAATTTCCACTACTGGTTCTCTGAACTATTCAAAATTTCCACTACCGGTTCTCTCAACTATTCAAAATTTCCACTACTGGTTCTCTGAGCTACTCAAAATTTCCACTACTGGTTCTCTGAACTATTCAAAATTTCCTCTACTGGTTCTCTGAGCTATTCAAAATTTCCACTACCGGTTCTCTAACCTATTCAAAATTTCCACTACTGGTTCTCTGAGCTACTCAAAATTTCCACTACTGGTTCTCTCAACTATTCAAAATTTCCACTACCGGTTCTCTCAACTATTCAAAATTTCCTCTACTGGTTCTCTGAGCTACTCAAAATTTCCACTACTGGTTCTCTCAACTATTCAAAATTTCCACTACTGGTTCTCTGAACTATTCAAAATTTCCACTACCGGTTCTCTGAACTATTCAAAATTTCCACTACTGGTTCTCTGAACTATTCAAAATTTCCACTACCGGTTCTCTGAACTATTCAAAATTTCCACTACCGGTTCTCTCAACTATTCAAAATTTCCACTACTGGTTCTCTGAGCTATTCAAAATTTCCTCTACTGGTTCTCTGAGCTATTCAAAATTTCCTCTACTGGTTCTCTGAGCTACTCAAAATTTCCACTACTGGTTCTCTGAGCTACTCAAAATTTCCACTACTGGTTCTCTGAACTATTCAAAATTTCCTCTACTGGTTCTCTGAGCTATTCAAAATTTCCACTACCGGTTCTCTCAACTATTCAAAATTTCCACTACTTGTTCTCTGAGCTACTCAAAATTTCCACTACTGGTTCTCTCAACTATTCAAAATTTCTACTACCGGTTCTCTCAACTATTCAAAATTTCCTCTACTGGTTCTCTGAGCTACTCAAAATTTCCACTACTGGTTCTCTCAACTATTCAAAATTTCCACTACTGGTTCTCTGAACTATTCAAAATTTCCACTACCGGTTCTCTGAACTATTCAAAATTTCCACTACTGGTTCTCTGAACTATTCAAAATTTCCACTACCGGTTCTCTCAACTATTCAAAATTTCCACTACTTGTTCTCTGAGCTACTCAAAATTTCCACTACTGGTTCTCTCAACTATTCAAAATTTCCACTACCGGTTCTCTCAACTATTCAAAATTTCCTCTACTGGTTCTCTGAGCTACTCAAAATTTCCACTACTGGTTCTCTCAACTATTCAAAATTTCCACTACTGGTTCTCTGAACTATTCAAAATTTCCACTACCGGTTCTCTGAACTATTCAAAATTTCCACTACCGGTTCTCTGAACTATTCAAAATTTCCACTACCGGTTCTCTCAACTATTCAAAATTTCCACTACTGGTTCTCTGAGCTATTCAAAATTTCCTCTACTGGTTCTCTGAGCTATTCAAAATTTCCTCTACTGGTTCTCTGAGCTACTCAAAATTTCCACTACTGGTTCTCTGAGCTACTCAAAATTTCCACTACTGGTTCTCTGAACTATTCAAAATTTCCTCTACTGGTTCTCTGAGCTATTCAAAATTTCCACTACCGGTTCTCTCAACTATTCAAAATTTCCACTACTTGTTCTCTGAGCTACTCAAAATTTCCACTACTGGTTCTCTCAACTATTCAAAATTTCCACTACCGGTTCTCTCAACTATTCAAAATTTCCTCTACTGGTTCTCTGAGCTACTCAAAATTTCCACTACTGGTTCTCTGAGCTACTCAAAATTTCCACTACCGGTTCTCTCAACTATTCAAAATTTCCTCTACTGGTTCTCTGAGCTACTCAAAATTTCCTCTACCGGTTCTCTGAACTATTCAAAATTTCCACTACTGGTTCTCTCAACTATTCAAAATTTCCACTACCGGTTCTCTCAACTATTCAAAATTTCCTCTACTGGTTCTCTGAGCTACTCAAAATTTCCACTACTGGTTCTCTGAACTATTCAAAATTTCCACTACCGGTTCTCTCAACTATTCAAAATTTCCTCTACTGGTTCTCTGAGCTACTCAAAATTTCCACTACTGGTTCTCTGAGCTATTCAAAATTTCCACTACTGGTTCTCTGAGCTACTCAAAATTTCCACTACTGGTTCTCTGAGCTATTCAAAATTTCCACTACTGGTTCTCTGAGCTACTCAAAATTTCCACTACTGGTTCTCTGAGCTATTCAAAATTTCCTCTACCGGTTCTCTGAGCTATTCAAAATTTCCACTACTGGTTCTCTGAGCTACTCAAAATTTCCACTACTGGTTCTCTGAGGTATTCAAAATTTCCTCTACCGGTTCTCTGAGCTACTCAAAATTTCCACTACTGGTTCTCTGAACTATTCAAAATTTCCACTACTGGTTCTCTGAGCTATTCGAAATTTCCACTACTGGTTCTCTGAACTATTCAAAATTTCCACTACTGGTTCTCTCAACTATTCAAAATTTCCTCTACTGGTTCTCTGAGCTATTCAAAATTTCCACTACTGGTTCTCTGAACTATTCAAAATTTCCACTACTGGTTCTCTGAGCTATTCAAAATTTCCTCTACTGGTTCTCTGAACTATTCAAAATTTCCACTACTGGTTCTCTGAGCTACTCAAAATTTCCACTACTGGTTCTCTGAGCTATTCAAAATTTCCACTACTGGTTCTCTGAGCTACTCAAAATTTCCACTACTGGTTCTCTGAACTATTCAAAATTTCCACTACTGGTTCTCTCAACTATTCAAAATTTCCTCTACTGGTTCTCTGAGCTACTCAAAATTTCCACTACTGGTTCTCTGAGCTATTCAAAATTTCCTCTACCGGTTCTCTGAACTATTCAAAATTTCCTCTACTGGTTCTCTGAGCTATTCAAAATTTCCACTACTGGTTCTCTGAGCTACTCAAAATTTCCACTACTGGTTCTCTGAGCTATTCAAAATTTCCACTACTGGTTCTCTGAGCTACTCAAAATTTCCACTACTGGTTCTCTGAACTATTCAAAATTTCCACTACTGGTTCTCTGAGCTATTCAAAATTTCCTCTACCGGTTCTCTGAGCTACTCAAAATTTCCACTAGTGGTTCTCTGAACTATTCAAAATTTCCACTACCGGTTCTCTGAACTATTCAAAATTTCCACTACTGGTTCTCTGAACTATTCAAAATTTCCACTACCGGTTCTCTCAACTATTCAAAATTTCCACTACTGGTTCTCTGAGCTATTCAAAATTTCCTCTACTGGTTCTCTGAGCTATTCAAAATTTCCTCTACTGGTTCTCTGAGCTACTCAAAATTTCCACTACTGGTTCTCTGAGCTACTCAAAATTTCCACTACTGGTTCTCTGAACTATTCAAAATTTCCTCTACTGGTTTTCTGAGCTATTCAAAATTTCCACTACCGGTTCTCTCAACTATTCAAAATTTCCACTACTTGTTCTCTGAGCTACTCAAAATTTCCACTACTGGTTTTCCAGTAGAGTGGAGGGAGGGGTCACAGCAGGGTTTAACACAGCCTGATTGGTCCATTTGACTGAGAGAAAACTTCTTAACCTTCGCCTTCTCCCGTTGGTTCCCAGTTTCCTCTCAGTCAAGGTCCAAGACACAGGTTTGGTTCCTAGTAGTAGAGTTTTAGTGGGTTTTATTAGTCAGTGTTAGTGTTGTTGGCACCTTGAATTTGGAGTTGTTTATTTAAAATTTTTTTTTTTTTCTAATGGTCCGCCTTGCAGGGCTGTTGTTCGACTGCCCTCAGGAGGCTGAGATAGTCAGTGGGGGGGGGGCGCTTCCTCTCCCTCTCTTAAGGGATCGCTCCGGACTGATGCCTGGGGTCTCGGGTGTGCCGGGCGATCCTACGTGCTTTAATTTGTCTTCTTAAAACTTTCCGGTGAGGCTCGCAGCGCGCTGGGGCTTTTCGGCGCGAAAGCGGCTTTTCGGCTTCTAATTTGAACCGCTAGCTTCCCGGGCCGGTTACAGCCCACGGCAGCAGCGCGGAATCGTTTTTCTTGGTTTGGAAGGCTCCTAGGGGCTTAGGAGCTCAGCGGTGATTTAGAGAGTGTTTTGGGAAAGCGAGCTTGCAGCTGCAGGCATTGGCAATAAGGGCGAGGTGAGCGGCCATTTTTAGGCGCGCTTTTGAATGCACCGCCCAAAAGAAGCCGGCGGCCATTTTGAGTCACGTGTTTGGGGCTTGCAACACGGAGAGGCTGTGAAAAACGTGGCTGTGCTGTTTGCAACTTTACCGGAGGCCCGGAGCAGGCGATTCTCACCAGCTGAAGGGCAATTCCTACCAAAAACCTCGTTCTGGAGCACGTGAGTGGGGATGGCTGATAGAACTGAGTCCCAGCAGGCCGCGCCAGCTCAGGCAGGCGAAGATCAGGTTGAGCCCACTCCCCCAGTTAGGCCTCGGGTTTCTAGGCCTTCAGCTGAGGACAGGCCTTCGAGAGCTCTGCAAAGGGATGAGCTCAGGCGATCCAGGGCCATCGAGAAGGTCATTGAAAGGGCTGAGAAGAGACAGGCCAGGGATCCTAGGCCCAGATCCAGATCCCCACACGTGGCGGCTTCATGCCCTCCCCCACCGGTGGCTAGGGGGTTCAGCCCTTCCTCTTCCTCTTCCTCTGCTTCCCCATGCAGATCTGTTAGGAGTCAGGAGCGGGGGGCGCCTCGCTCTCCTTCTGCTTTCCCGGGGATTAGGGAAGAAGATAGGGGGGATCCATTGGAAGGTACCTCTGCAGGTCCAGTTAGGGGTAGGAGATCCAGCAGGGCCTATGTGGCACCAGACTATGATTCAGAAGGAGATGAGGAGGATCTCGAAAACCTCCCTGAGAATCTCAAAAGGCTTATTTCTGCAGCCATTTCTAGGGGCATTTCCCAAAGGGACAGACCTTACCACCACAGTCGAGTTACTCCCTTTAGTAGGTCCAGATCTAGGGCTTCTTCGCCTTCCCTCATGAGTGAGGTCTCCTCTAGGGGGGAGGCACGGAGGGACGATTGGGGGTTCTCTGAGGAGGAGGATGCGGCTCCTGAGCCGCCTCGCTCTTCCAATCTTTTCCTCCAGGCCATGTTCAAACCATTGCTTAAGAAGGCTAGGAGGACCACAAAGGTGGGCACGGGGGACCCCACGGTCCCACCGCCCACGGATCCGGACATGGTCATGTTCTCAGCGACGGCCACCAATAAGGAGGAGATTCCTGCCCCTCCTCTTTTCTTAGAGGTAGCTACTAGCCAATGGGCCCGTCCTTCTAACTTTTCCCCACCTGGCAGCAACGACCGTCGCGCCTACAACATGGAAAAGTCTTTTGTGCAGGCTATTCAGCTTCCAGTTATAGATCAGCCCATAGCAGCTTTAGTCTCCTCCTCTCCAGTAGTTTCGGGGGACGCGGCTGACAAACTTAAGGCAGAGGACAAGAGGGCGGAGCTCACTTTACGTAAAAATTTTAAAGCCTCAGCATGGGCGGTGCGGGCAGCGGCTGCTGCCTCGTACTTTAACCGTACTACGGTCATGTGGCTCCGCCGGCTCCAGGAGCGCACTCCGATCCAGGAGGAGCGCGCACACCAGGATTTGGCTAAAATAATGGCAGCGTGTCAGTATTCGGCTGATGCGACCCTAGACGCAGTTAGATTTGGTTCAAGTGCTTTGGCCACCTCTGTGGCCTCTCGTAGACTTTTGTGGCTCAGGAACTGGCAGATGGACTATAAAGCCAAGTGGGACCTAGTAGCTGCCCCTTTTGAGGGTCCA
Source organism: Natrix helvetica (assembly GCF_964273705.1). NCBI lineage: Eukaryota > Metazoa > Chordata > Lepidosauria > Squamata > Natricidae > Natrix > Natrix helvetica. Next base: position 11,547,137 of record NC_138548.1, read on the forward strand.
AATTTGTTCGGGGCTTCCTTAGACCCGATTTTGGTGGAAAACAAAGATAAAAAGAAAGTTATGCCTACATCCACCAAGAAGGCGGAGTCCCGTAGTCATCCCTATCGCAGGCCCCAGTTCAAGTCTTATGACAGGGATCAGGACCAGCGATACCAACCATACAGGCAGGACAGGTCATTTCATAGACAGAGTTTTCAGGACCGTTCTAGATATCAACCGCAGTCCAAGCGGCCCTTTCGTGGGGGGGGCGGCCGCCCCTTCCGCAGAGGGAAATGACTCGAACCCGAGTCATCCCATCGGAGGCCGCCTGGCGCTGTATGCGGACGAGTGGGATCGGATCACGTCAGACGGTTGGGTCAGGGCGACCGTTCGCCACGGCCTAAGGTTAGAATTCCTCTCCAAACCCCCAAGTTTTTTCAAAGTTTTTCCCCCGGCTCGGGACCCGAAGCGGCGTCGTCTCATGGACCTCGCGGTCGCCCATCTTCTAGAAATCAGGGCAGTGGAGGTCGTTCCGGAGCCGGAGAGGGGTCTGGGCTACTACTCCCATCTGTTCGTAGTTCCAAAATCCTCGGGGGGTTGGAGGGCAATCCTCAACCTGAAACGCCTAAACCGCTACCTAGTATACAGGCGGTTCAAGATGGCGTCCCTGAAATCCATTCTGCAGGGCATTCGGAAGGGGGATTACATGGCCTCAGTAGATTTGACGGAGGCCTACCTCCACGTCCCCATCCTTCAGTCTCACCGGTGTTATCTCAGGTTCTCTCACCGGGGCAGGCATTACCAGTACCGGGCTCTCCCGTTTGGTCTGGCCTCAGCTCCGCGGACGTTCACCAAGGTCCTGGCAGCACTGGCGGCTTACCTGCGTTCCATTCCGGTGAGACTTCAGTGCTACTTGGACGACGTCCTCGTTCAGGCAGGGTCCCTCCCCAGGGCCAAGTCGGATCTTCGGCTGACGATCCGTTGGCTTCAGGCGTTGGGGTTTTCAGTGAACTTTCCCAAGAGCCACCTGTCCCCATCCAGGCAGATTCTACACCTAGGGACAGTGATAGACTCCGAGTCAGGGAGGGTCCGTCTGTCTCCAGAGCGCTTGTCCAGCCTTCGCCAGCTGGTCTCCTCTGTACAAAAAAGACGGTCTGTTTCCATCCTGACCTTGTCTCAACTTCTGGGGAAGATGGTCTCTTGCATAGGGATAGTGCCCTGGGCCCGGCTCCACCTGCGACCTCTCCAGTGGGCCTTGATCCCGGTCCAGAGAAGGATGATGAGCAACTCCTTGCGTCCAGTTCCTCTACCGGTGGAGGTGAGACTCTCGTTTCGGTGGTGGTTGTCCCCAGCACTGCAACAGGGGGCTTGTTTTTGGGAGCCCGAGAGAGTCACAGTGACGACGGATGCCAGCCTCTTCGGCTGGGGGGCCGTGATGGACTCCGACATGACCCAGGGACGTTGGTCTGCCTCGGATCTCCGCCACAACATCAATTGGCTGGAGCTAAAAGCCGCGCGGCTTGCCCTAAGGACTTTTCGTCATCACCTGCGGGGGCGCCATGTCCTCCTGCTTACGGACAATGTGGCGACGAAGGCCCATGTCAATCGCCAGGGGGGCACCCACTCACGTTCTCTCTGGCGAGAGGCGCAGTCGTTGGGCTTGTGGGCGGAGAGACACTTGGCCTCCATAGTGGCGGAGCACATCTCAGGAGTGTCCAATCTTCAGGCGGATTGGCTGAGTCGCACAACCCTAGACGATGGCGAGTGGCAACTGGGCCCGGAGTTGTTTCGGAAGATATGCAGCAGGTTCGGCACACCTCGGGTGGATCTGTTCGCCTCCCCCGACAACGCTCAGCTGCCCCGGTTCTTTACCCGGTTCCAGTCTCCGTCGGCGGAAGGAGCGGATGCTCTCAGGAGCCGATGGCCCCCGGGTCTCCTTTATGCCTTTCCTCCCCTTCCCCTCGTTCCCCGTACGATAGGGAAGATAGTCACAGAGAGGGCTCTCGTTATTCTGTTAGCACCATACTGGCCGAGGAGACCCTGGTTCGCGGACCTGGTCCAGCTGTCGGTAGCAGACCCCTGGAGGATTCCCCCGGGGGAGGTCGTTCTGAGTCAGGGGGCTTTGCATCACCCAGGGCCTCAGTGGCTCCATCTGACCGCCTGGCTCTTGAACGGAGGATCCTGAGGGGGCAGAGACTTTCGTCAGGAGTCATAGCCACCTTAGAGGCGTCTAGGAGGCCGTCCACGGTTAGAATTTACAATGCCACATGGAAAGCGTTTGCGAAGTGGTGCATTCCTTTGGGGTTGGATCCTTCTAGGGCTACCGTCCCAAACGTGTTGGAGTTCCTCCAGAAGGGGTTGGAGGATGGCTTGTCGCATAATACGCTCCGGCGTCAAGTGGCGGCTTTGGCCACCATTCTGGGGGGGGAGGGTTCCCCCGTCCTTTCCCGGTCTCCACTGATTAAGCGTTTTCTGAAGGGGGCGGCTAACATCCGTCCGCCTCCGGTTCATAGGTTTCCAACCTGGGATCTGACCCTGGTTCTCCAGGCTCTGACGAGCTCCCCGTTCGAACCACTTAGGACGGTACACATGCGTCTGCTTACCCTTAAGGTGGTGTTTTTAGTGGCCATTACATCGGCCAGGCGCATTTCAGAGTTGGGGGCCCTTTCTTCACGCAGTGACCTGTGTGTAATACACCAGGACAGGGTGGTCCTTCGCTTGGATCCTTCGTTCATTCCGAAGGTGAATTCACAGTTTCACAGGGCCCAGGAGGTCGTGCTCCCGAATTTTTGTCCCAATCCCTCGAGAGAGCGGGAGTTGGTGTGGCATAAGCTGGACGTTCGCCGGGCTGTTCGCATTTACCTAAAGCGAACTGAGGGCATTAGGAGGACGGAAGCGTTATTTGTCTCCTTTCGTCCAGGCTCGTTAGGATGTAAGGTGTCTTCTTCCACCATCGGACGATGGATTAGGTTGGCCATAGTTGAGGCTTACGGGGCTTCTGGGAAGACTCCCCCATCGGGGATCACTGCGCACTCCACCCGCAGTGCGGCTACTTCGGCGGCTTGGGCCACCAGGGCACCTTTCGAAGATATTTGTAGGGCGGCGGCCTGGGCTTCCCCCACACCTTTTATTAGGCACTATCGTTTGGATACTTTTGCCTCGGCTGAGGCATCCTTTGGCCGGAGGGTCCTTCAGAGGGTGGTGGCCGATTCTTCACCTGGGACCCAGTCGGCCCGCCCGGGGACGTAGCGTGGGTATGTCCCTGCTGTGACCCCTCCCTCCACTCTACTGGAAAAAGAACGTTGGTCTTACCTGAACGTTTTTTTCTGGAGTAGTGGAGGGAGGGGTCACATTTCCCGCCCTAGTTAGTTAGTTAGACAGGGTCCGGGAGGTGTAGAATCGGGGGGCCCCGGGGGGGCTTGTTCTTGTTTGTGTTTGACTTGCAGTTGTTGGCCGTGACATCGCGGAAACTGGGAACCAACGGGAGAAGGCGAAGGTTAAGAAGTTTTCTCTCAGTCAAATGGACCAATCAGGCTGTGTTAAACCCTGCTGTGACCCCTCCCTCCACTACTCCAGAAAAAAACGTTCAGGTAAGACCAACGTTCTTTCTCTCAACTATTCAAAATTTCCACTACCGGTTCTCTCAACTATTCAAAATTTCCTCTACTGGTTCTCTGAGCTATTCAAAATTTCCACTACCGGTTCTCTCAACTATTCAAAATTTCCACTACTTGTTCTCTGAGCTACTCAAAATTTCCACTACTGGTTCTTTCAACTATTCAAAATTTCCACTACCGGTTCTCTCAACTATTCAAAGTTTCCTCTACTGGTTCTCTGAGCTACTCAAAATTTCCATTACTGGTTCTCTGAGCTATTCAAAATTTCCTCTACTGGTTCTCTGAGCTACTCAAAATTTCCTCTACCGGTTCTCTGAACTATTCAAAATTTCCACTACTGGTTCTCTCAACTATTCAAAATTTCCACTACCGGTTCTCTCAACTATTCAAAATTTCCTCTACTGGTTCTCTGAGCTACTCAAAATTTCCACTACTGGTTCTCTGAACTATTCAAAATTTCCACTACCGGTTCTCTCAACTATTCAAAATTTCCTCTACTGGTTCTCTGAGCTACTCAAAATTTCCACTACTGGTTCTCTGAGCTATTCAAAATTTCCACTACTGGTTCTCTGAGCTACTCAAAATTTCCACTACTGGTTCTCTGAGCTATTCAAAATTTCCACTACTGGTTCTCTGAGCTACTCAAAATTTCCACTACTGGTTCTCTGAGCTATTCAAAATTTCCTCTACCGGTTCTCTGAGCTATTCAAAATTTCCACTACTGGTTCTCTGAGCTACTCAAAATTTCCACTACTGGTTCTCTGAGGTATTCAAAATTTCCTCTACCGGTTCTCTGAGCTACTCAAAATTTCCACTACTGGTTCTCTGAACTATTCAAAATTTCCACTACTGGTTCTCTGAGCTATTCGAAATTTCCACTACTGGTTCTCTGAACTATTCAAAATTTCCACTACTGGTTCTCTCAACTATTCAAAATTTCCTCTACTGGTTCTCTGAGCTACTCAAAATTTCCACTACTGGTTCTCTGAGCTATTCAAAATTTCCACTACTGGTTCTCTGAACTATTCAAAATTTCCACTACTGGTTCTCTGAGCTATTCAAAATTTCCTCTACTGGTTCTCTGAACTATTCAAAATTTCCACTACTGGTTCTCTGAGCTACTCAAAATTTCCACTACTGGTTCTCTGAGCTATTCAAAATTTCCACTACTGGTTCTCTGAGCTACTCAAAATTTCCACTACTGGTTCTCTGAACTATTCAAAATTTCCACTACTGGTTCTCTCAACTATTCAAAATTTCCTCTACTGGTTCTCTGAGCTACTCAAAATTTCCACTACTGGTTCTCTGAGCTATTCAAAATTTCCTCTACCGGTTCTCTGAACTATTCAAAATTTCCTCTACTGGTTCTCTGAGCTATTCAAAATTTCCACTACTGGTTCTCTGAGCTACTCAAAATTTCCACTACTGGTTCTCTGAGCTATTCAAAATTTCCACTACTGGTTCTCTGAGCTACTCAAAATTTCCACTACTGGTTCTCTGAGCTATTCAAAATTTCCTCTACCGGTTCTCTGAGCTATTCAAAATTTCCACTACTGGTTCTCTGAGCTACTCAAAATTTCCACTACTGGTTCTCTGAGGTATTCAAAATTTCCTCTACCGGTTCTCTGAGCTACTCAAAATTTCCACTACTGGTTCTCTGAACTATTCAAAATTTCCACTACTGGTTCTCTGAGCTATTCGAAATTTCCACTACTGGTTCTCTGAACTATTCAAAATTTCCACTACTGGTTCTCTCAACTATTCAAAATTTCCTCTACTGGTTCTCTGAGCTACTCAAAATTTCCACTACTGGTTCTCTGAGCTATTCAAAATTTCCACTACTGGTTCTCTGAACTATTCAAAATTTCCACTACTGGTTCTCTGAGCTATTCAAAATTTCCTCTACTGGTTCTCTGAACTATTCAAAATTTCCACTACTGGTTCTCTGAGCTACTCAAAATTTCCACTACTGGTTCTCTGAGCTATTCAAAATTTCCACTACTGGTTCTCTGAGCTACTCAAAATTTCCACTACTGGTTCTCTGAACTATTCAAAATTTCCACTACTGGTTCTCTCAACTATTCAAAATTTCCTCTACTGGTTCTCTGAGCTACTCAAAATTTCCACTACTGGTTCTCTGAGCTATTCAAAATTTCCTCTACCGGTTCTCTGAACTATTCAAAATTTCCTCTACTGGTTCTCTGAGCTATTCAAAATTTCCACTACTGGTTCTCTGAGCTACTCAAAATTTCCACTACTGGTTCTCTGAGCTATTCAAAATTTCCACTACTGGTTCTCTGAGCTACTCAAAATTTCCACTACTGGTTCTCTGAACTATTCAAAATTTCCACTACTGGTTCTCTGAGCTATTCAAAATTTCCTCTACCGGTTCTCTGAGCTACTCAAAATTTCCACTACTGGTTCTCTGAACTATTCAAAATTTCCACTACCGGTTCTCTGAACTATTCAAAATTTCCACTACTGGTTCTCTGAACTATTCAAAATTTCCACTACCGGTTCTCTCAACTATTCAAAATTTCCACTACTGGTTCTCTGAGCTATTCAAAATTTCCTCTACTGGTTCTCTGAGCTATTCAAAATTTCCTCTACTGGTTCTCTGAGCTACTCAAAATTTCCACTACTGGTTCTCTGAGCTACTCAAAATTTCCACTACCGGTTCTCTGAACTATTCAAAATTTCCTCTACTGGTTCTCTGAGCTATTCAAAATTTCCACTACCGGTTCTCTCAACTATTCAAAATTTCCACTACTTGTTCTCTGAGCTACTCAAAATTTCCACTACTGGTTCTCTCAACTATTCAAAATTTCCTCTACTGGTTCTCTGAGCTACTCAAAATTTCCACTACTGGTTCTCTCAACTATTCAAAATTTCCACTACTGGTTCTCTGAACTATTCAAAATTTCCACTACCGGTTCTCTGAACTATTCAAAATTTCCACTACTGGTTCTCTGAACTATTCAAAATTTCCACTACCGGTTCTCTCAACTATTCAAAATTTCCACTACTGGTTCTCTGAGCTATTCAAAATTTCCACTACCGGTTCTCTCAACTATTCAAAATTTCCTCTACTGGTTCTCTGAGCTATTCAAAATTTCCACTACCGGTTCTCTCAACTATTCAAAATTTCCACTACTTGTTCTCTGAGCTACTCAAAATTTCCACTACTGGTTCTCTCAACTATTCAAAATTTCCACTACCGGTTCTCTCAACTATTCAAAATTTCCTCTACTGGTTCTCTGAGCTACTCAAAATTTCCACTACTGGTTCTCTCAACTATTCAAAATTTCCACTACTGGTTCTCTGAACTATTCAAAATTTCCACTACCGGTTCTCTGAACTATTCAAAATTTCCACTACTGGTTCTCTGAACTATTCAAAATTTCCACTACCGGTTCTCTCAACTATTCAAAATTTCCACTACTGGTTCTCTGAGCTATTCAAAATTTCCTCTACTGGTTCTCTGAGCTATTCAAAATTTCCTCTACTGGTTCTCTGAGCTACTCAAAATTTCCACTACTGGTTCTCTGAGCTACTCAAAATTTCCACTACTGGTTCTCTGAACTATTCAAAATTTCCTCTACTGGTTCTCTGAGCTATTCAAAATTTCCACTACCGGTTCTCTCAACTATTCAAAATTTCCACTACTTGTTCTCTGAGCTACTCAAAATTTCCACTACTGGTTCTCTCAACTATTCAAAATTTCCACTACCGGTTCTCTCAACTATTCAAAATTTCCTCTACTGGTTCTCTGAGCTACTCAAAATTTCCACTACTGGTTCTTTCAACTATTCAAAATTTCCACTACCGGTTCTCTCAACTATTCAAAATTTCCTCTACTGGTTCTCTGAGCTACTCAAAATTTCCATTACTGGTTCTCTGAGCTATTCAAAATTTCCTCTACTGGTTCTCTGAGCTACTCAAAATTTCCTCTACCGGTTCTCTGAACTATTCAAAATTTCCACTACTGGTTCTCTCAACTATTCAAAATTTCCACTACCGGTTCTCTCAACTATTCAAAATTTCCTCTACTGGTTCTCTGAGCTACTCAAAATTTCCACTACTGGTTCTCGGAACTATTCAAAATTTCCACTACCGGTTCTCTCAACTATTCAAAATTTCCTCTACTGGTTCTCTGAGCTACTCAAAATTTCCACTACTGGTTCTCTGAGCTATTCAAAATTTCCACTACTGGTTCTCTGAGCTACTCAAAATTTCCACTACTGGTTCTCTGAGCTATTCAAAATTTCCACTACTGGTTCTCTGAGCTACTCAAAATTTCCACTACTGGTTCTCTGAGCTATTCAAAATTTTCTCTACCGGTTCTCTGAGCTATTCAAAATTTCCACTACTGGTTCTCTGAGCTACTCAAAATTTCCACTACTGGTTCTCTGAACTATTCAAAATTTCCACTACTGGTTCTCTGAGCTATTCGAAATTTCCACTAATGGTTCTCTCAACTATTCAAAATTTCCTCTACTGGTTCTCTGAGCTACTCAAAATTTCCACTACTGGTTCTCTGAGCTATTCAAAATTTCCACTACTGGTTCTCTGAACTATTCAAAATTTCCACTACTGGTTCTCTGAGCTATTCAAAATTTCCTCTACTGGTTCTCTGAACTATTCAAAATTTCCACTACTGGTTCTCTGAGCTACTCAAAATTTCCACTACTGGTTCTCTGAGCTATTCAAAATTTCCACTACTGGTTCTCTGAGCTACTCAAAATTTCCACTACTGGTTCTCTGAACTATTCAAAATTTCCACTACTGGTTCTCTCAACTATTCAAAATTTCCTCTACTGGTTCTCTGAGCTACTCAAAATTTCCACTACTGGTTCTCTGAGCTATTCAAAATTTCCTCTACCGGTTCTCTGAACTATTCAAAATTTCCTCTACTGGTTGTCTGAGCTATTCAAAATTTCCACTACTGGTTCTCTGAGCTACTCAAAATTTCCACTACTGGTTCTCTGAGCTATTCAAAATTTCCACTACTGGTTCTCTGAGCTACTCAAAATTTCCACTACTGGTTCTCTGAACTATTCAAAATTTCCACTACTGGTTCTCTGAGCTATTCAAAATTTCCTCTACCGGTTCTCTGAGCTACTCAAAATTTCCACTACCGGTTCTCTGAGCTATTCAAAATTTCCACTACTGGTTCTCTGAGCTATTCAAAATTTCCACTACTGGTTCTCTGAGCTATTCAAAATTTCCACTACTGGTTCTCTGAGCTATTCAAAATTTCCACTACTGGTTCTCTCAACTATTCAAAATTTCCACTACTGGTTCTCTGAACTATTCAAAATTTCCACTACCGGTTCTCTGAACTATTCAAAATTTCCACTACTGGTTCTCTGAACTATTCAAAATTTCCACTACCGGTTCTCTCAACTATTCAAAATTTCCACTACTGGTTCTCTGAGCTATTCAAAATTTCCTCTACTGGTTCTCTGAGCTATTCAAAATTTCCTCTACTGGTTCTCTGAGCTACTCAAAATTTCCACTACTGGTTCTCTGAGCTACTCAAAATTTCCACTACTGGTTCTCTGAACTATTCAAAATTTCCTCTACCGGTTCTCTGAGCTATTCAAAATTTCCACTACCGGTTCTCTCAACTATTCAAAATTTCCACTACTTGTTCTCTGAGCTACTCAAAATTTCCACTACTGGTTCTCTCAACTATTCAAAATTTCCACTACCGGTTCTCTCAACTATTCAAAATTTCCTCTACTGGTTCTCTGAGCTACTCAAAATTTCCACTACCGGTTCTTTCAACTATTCAAAATTTCCACTACCGGTTCTCTCAACTATTCAAAATTTCCTCTACTGGTTCTCTGAGCTACTCAAAATTTCCACTACTGGTTCTCTGAGCTATTCAAAATTTCCTCTACTGGTTCTCTGAGCTACTCAAAATTTCCTCTACCGGTTCTCTGAACTATTCAAAATTTCCACTACTGGTTCTCTCAACTATTCAAAATTTCCACTACCGGTTCTCTCAACTATTCAAAATTTCCTCTACTGGTTCTCTGAGCTACTCAAAATTTCCACTACTGGTTCTCTGAACTATTCAAAATTTCCACTACCGGTTCTCTCAACTATTCAAAATTTCCTCTACTGGTTCTCTGAGCTACTCAAAATTTCCACTACCGGTTCTCTGAACTATTCAAAATTTCCACTACTGGTTCTGTCAACTATTCAAAATTTCCACTACCGGTTCTCTCAACTATTCAAAATTTTCTCTACCGGTTCTCTGAGCTACTCAAAATTTCCACTACCAGTTCTCTGAGCTATTCAAAATTTCCACTACCGGTTCTCTGAACTATTCAAAATTTCCACTACCGGTTCTCTGAGCTATTCAAAATTTCCACTACCGGTTCTCTGAGCTATTCAAAATTTCCACTACCGGTTCTCTGAGCTATTCAAAATTTCCACTACCGGTTCTCTGAGCTATTCAAAATTTCCACTACTGGTTCTCTGAACTATTCAAAATTTCCACTACTAGTTCTCTCAACTATTCAAAATTTCCACTACCGGTTCTCTCAACTATTCAAAATTTCCTCTACTGGTTCTCTGAGTTACTCAAAATTTCCACTACCGGTTCTGTCACGATGTTAAAAAGTTTGCTAGGCCTGAACTGCCTGAATTGACACTCAAGAGTTAAACTAAGAAAGCTTTATTGCGCAGGTCATAAAACAAAAAAGGGTTCTTATGTGAAAGTGATTTATTGCGCACGCGTTACACATTCCAAAATTCCTCTCTTCTTTGTTCGGCAGCCAACTTTGGCAAACGTAGCTTTCATTATCAAAATGTAACCAATTAGTTATTTCTGTTTCATCTACTTTTATTATTTTATTATTAAAGTTTGTTTATTAATTAGAATATTTTCTTAAAGACTATTTCTTTTCTAAATATCTCAAAAGATATGCGGAAGGGAATCAGCCACGGTCCATCGATCTCCAACAGGGTGTTTTTTTTTCCCTGACAACTTGGTATGCAGAGTTTGGCTTTTTGATGATACCAGCTGAGATGACTACAATTTATGGCTGTATTTTCCCTTCATGCTATCTAAAGATAACCGACTAAGCCTAATTAGCCATGTCGAAGAAGAGAAAGAAAAAGAAAGATGGGGCGAACACAGATGAATCAGCTTCCTCTGACAAAGAGGCTCCCTCGGACACAGAGAAGCAAGATCAAAACGTATTCCAGGAGCAACAAGGTGCCGAGCCAGAAATGGGGGAAGGAGTTACAGAAGGCAAGATCTACAGACTGAGGTCAGTAAATGTCCCTCATTATCAAGATACAATTAATGAACGGCAAAAGTCTAAACGGCAACTGCCGGCAGAGGAAAAATCCTCCCACGCAGAAAGCAAACTTTATGAAATTCCCCCAGATGGTGAGCAAGAAATGCAAAGCTATCTTGATCAAATAGAACGTTTAGAAAGATATGTTAGGGAGGCGAGAGTGTGTTTTGAGGAGATAAGGCGAAGTAGAAGAAGCTCCCCCACTCCCAAAATGTCTGAGGACGCCATCTTGTCTTCTTCAAAACAACAGCCTAAGACACACCCCACAGAGTTCATTGGTCAATTAGAACAAAGAGACATGTACACGTCACCGAGGTCACGTGGTCCCTTTGAGCCCATTGAACTTCCGCATATGTATAGAGGGCTGCAGTCAAGAAGTGAAGCTGCACTGCCATCTGCTGGCGGAGAAAAATCATTACAGCAAAAGGTGATGAGTTTTAAAGAATTAGCTATGAGTCCTTTAGAAGCCAAAACTTTGTCTCCAAAGGTTAAGTCTTCAACACCCCCTGGCGGTGTGGAATTCTCCCTAGATGGAAAAAGGCAAAGCCAAAGGCAAATTCGAGGAAGCCAATTTGATGTTGCCACGCAAAGGCCAATGATGCAACCCCAGCATCCCCTGGTTCAACAACCAGCTTTGCAACCAGAGCAACAAATTGTTCCTCAGCAGGTATTCACAGTCACCCCCTTGACTGGTGAGTCCAAATTAAAGGAGTCAGGAGAGAATTATAAAGCCTGGGTCAGTGAAATTGCGCTCTTGCTTCGAAGAGAAGGCACATATTCCATGGTTTTTAATCCTCCTCCTCCACCGTGGACGCCTGCAATAAGAAACCTCGAAAACAGAGCTATCACGACTTTACTCATGTCAATGGAAATTGAGATCCAAGGTATCTTTCCACCTGATGCAACTGCCCAAGAAATATGGGCTATTTTGGAAGATTGCTACAGGCCCGTTTCAATTGAATCTTCATGTTTGCTCATGTCTGAGTTCCATGGTTCGAAGTTGAAACCTGGTGAACGAATTGGTGGACATTTGACCAAACTGAAAAGAATGAGAAGTGAATTGAGACAAAATGGCCATGTAATCGATGATATCCAAATGATTAGCATCATCATTAACTCATTGAATTATGAATGGAAAGATGCTGTTGCAAAGATTAACTACGTGCCTATTGCTCAACGCACAGTTAACCACGTTTGCAGACTTTTAGTGGAAGACGAAGCTATCAGGTTAGCTACCCCACATCTGCAACGGCCTCCAGCACCAAAGGCTCCAGCCAGACGTCCCTTCCGAGGAAGAGGCTACGCTCCAAGGATGCCAAAATGCTACACCTGCAACCGTGTGGGACATGACACCCGGGATTGTCCCCAACGAGTTCCAGCTCCCGCCACGTACCAGCCCAGAGGAACAGATTCCAGAGGCAGAGGTAGAGGCGGAAGACAAGGTCGTCGTGGTCCAAGGCGTGATTCACAAGCTCCACTTGCAACACTGGCCATAACCAACGTTCCACAACCTGATCCAAAGTTCGACAGACGTCTTTTGTGGACTTTAGATAGTGGAGCAGCTGTGCACGTTACCCACAGAAGGGAACTTTTCACAGAGATGGGCGAACCAGAGCCCGAGTATCGAGAACTGTATTCCTTCACCAACCACACTTGCAAGGTTATGGGAAAAGGAACTGTTTACATTGAAGAACTCGATACACACATCCCTGATGTTTATTACATACCTTCAGCAACCAGTAATTTGCTTAGTCAAAGTCACTTGTCTAGAGATTTAAAGTTCCAGGTTCACCACCTCGAAAAAGCAAGTTACTTAGTTAAAGATGGTGATATTGTTGCTGAAACCATGCTGATTGGTGGTGTTTATTACTTAAAGCCAAAGCCTAAAGGGCAAGCACAGGCAAGTATGCAAACTCCAAAAAGGCACAACGCAGACCCAGAGAGAGTTGTCCCAGAGAGAGAAAGTGTTACTGTGCCAAAGGCTCCTAAAGCCAACAAACAAAGAAAACAGAAACAGATTGCTCAGAGTAAGCCTGAGGGTCCTCATGAAACTGTTAATGTTGAGAATTCACTAACTGGTAAACCTTTGCATTCCAGGTGTATTCACAAGTGGCACAGAAGATTGGGGCATGCCAGTTTCCGTGTTCTTAGAAAAATGCCGGAGTTCGCAAAAGGTTTGGATCTAAAGGGGTGTAAGGTGTTTTTGGATTGTGCGGTTTGCAAAAAGGCTAAATCCAAGGCGGCTGCAATTCCCAAACACGCTACACGCCGGTCAACACGCATTTTTGATTTGGTACACACTGACATAGTGGGTCCTTTCCCACCAACACTTGGTGGCAGAAAGTATTTTTTAACAATTGTAGATAATCATTCTAGATATGGATTTGTATATCCTATGAGAGAGAAATCTGAGACCTTTCAGATCTTTAAAGACTTTGCAGCGTTTGTTTCTACACAATACCAAGTTCGCATCGCCAGAATCCAGAGTGACCGTGGTGCAGAATTCATGTCTCAGCGTTTCCAGGACTGGATGCGTAAGAATGGAATTCTTCATCAGACATCTGCTCCATATACACCGGCTCATAACGGAGTCGTAGAAAGAAGACAAGGGGTTCTACAAACCATGATGCGTTGTCTTCTAGAAGATGCCAATCTCAGTAACGCATACTGGGGTGAAGCAATCAAATATGCAAATTACATTGTCAACCGTACTTGGAGCAGTGTAATCAATCAAACTCCTTTCTACATGCTGTATGGCTACAAGCCTAATCTCAAGAACCTCCATATTTTTGGTTCATATGCTATGGTGAACACTCCTATAACTCAAGGACCAAAGAGACTAAGATTTATGGGTATTGATGATAATTCAAAATGGTACAAATTCATTGATACTAAACATGTGATTGTCATTTCACAATCTGCTAATTTTGAGGAAGACATTGACTGGTCCAGGATTCATTCCAATGATCCTGAAGTTTATTTTCCTAGAGATGGTGTTCCAGATGCCACGCAGCCTGATGACAATTCGCAGGCAGATGTTCCTTCTACCAGTTCTTCACAACCTGATGTTCCGTCTTCTCAAGCCGCGGATGCTGATGCTAGCGACGAACGTGAGGACGAGGATGATGATGAAGAAGAAGAAGAAGACTGGACTGATGTTCCTAGACGCTCCAAGAGGGCCACAAAAGGAATCCCTCCACAACGTTATTCATGGCAACTGACAAAAACACCAGTACCTTTGATTTGCAACGTTACTCTTCCTCCAGAGACATTCACACAAATCAAACAGCTTCCTGATTCAGAACAAGACAAATGGTATGATGCAATGCAGGATGAAATGGACAGTTTAAAGAAACTTAATGTATTCACACCTGCAAAACCTCCAGCAAACAAGAAAGTCATTGGCACCCGATGGGTCTACAGAATCAAGAAGAAACCAAATGGTGAGTCTTTATACAAAGCCAGACTTGTAGCTCAGGGTTTCGCTCAACGTTATCCTGAGGACTACACAAACACTTACTCACCAACAGTCAGAACTGAAAGTGTAAAAATTGCTTTAACCACTGCAACTATTCTTGGTTTAGAAGTTTTTCAATTTGATGTGGACACAGCTTATCTACATGCAGACCTAGATGAAGAGATCTACGTGAGAAGCCCTCCAGGATTCCGAAAGCAAGAAGGGGATACCTGGTTCCTGAACAAAAGTCTTTATGGTCTGAAACAGTCAGGTTTAATGTGGTATTTATGTCTTACTGACAAACTAAATTCAATGGGCTTTATTAAGTCCGAAACTGATGAATGCGTGTTCACAAAAAGATCTAACAATGCATATGAGATAATTCTTGTTTATGTTGATGATATTGTTTATATTGGTCCAAATAAGAAAATGAGTGAGATTTTTGCTAAAAGTTTGCAGAGATACTTCACACTAAAATCTTTAGGACACATTAGCACTTATTTAGGTGTTCAAATTGAAAAGACACAGAAGGGGTTTAGTCTTTCACAAGAAGAGAAAATTGACCACATTCTACATCATTGCAACATGAAAGATGCTAGCACAACAAAGACACCCATGCAAACAGATTTTCACAACTTAACACATGAACCAAGTCCTGAGTTCGAGGATCAAACACTTTATCGTTCAGTCATTGGTTCACTATTATACATTAGTAGTTGGACCAGACCTGACATCGCACTTAGTGTTAATCTTTTATCACGACACGTAGGTAAGGCAACACAATTTCATTGGTCATGCATTAAGAAGTTGTTGAAATACCTAAAACACACTAAACACATGAAGTTATTGCTAGAACCAACACACACTGATCAACCAAAGTTGATTTGTTTTGCCGACGCCGACTGGGCGAGCGACAAGAAGTCACGCAAAAGCACTTCTGGTTACATGATGTTCCTAAATGGTTGTCCTGTTTACTGGCAAGTGAGAAAACAGAGTTTTGTTTCATGTTCATCTACTGAAGCTGAATATGCTTGTGTTTCAGATGCTTGTAATTCTCTAACGTGGTTTGATGCTTTGATCACAGATATCTGGACACGTCCGATTCGACCAATCACTGTGATGGAAGATAATGTATCTGTTGTTTATATTTCTGAGTCACATTTTACAGGTTCTAGGTCCAGACACATTGACATTCGTTATCAAAACACAAAGCAATTAGTTAAGCAAGGTTTTGTTAAATTGCAATATGTTTCTACACATGATCAGATCGCAGACATGCTTAACAAACCACTTGCTGCAAATCAACACGAGTATCTGCGAAAGAAGATGTGCCTTAATTGATGATTTGATGATGTCAGCCCAGACTAGCAAAAGAAGGGGTGTCACGATGTTAAAAAGTTTGCTAGGCCTGAACTGCCTGAATTGACACTCAAGAGTTAAACTAAGAAAGCTTTATTGCGCAGGTCATAAAACAAAAAAGGGTTCTTATCTGAAAGTGATTTATTGCGCACGCGTTACACATTCCAAAATTCCTCTCTTCTTTGTTCGGCAGCCAACTTTGGCAAACGTAGCTTTCATTATCAAAATGTAACCAATTAGTTATTTCTGTTTCATCTACTTTTATTATTTTATTATTAAAGTTTGTTTATTAATTAGAATATTTTCTTAAAGACTATTTCTTTTCTAAATATCTCAAAAGATATGCGGAAGGGAATCAGCCACGGTCCATCGATCTCCAACAGGGTGTTTTTTTTCCCTGACAGGTTCTCTCAACTATTCAAAATTTCCACTACCGGTTCTCTCAACTATTCAAAATTTCCTCTACCGGTTCTCTGAGCTATTCAAAATTTCCACTACCGGTTCTCTGAGCTATTCAAAATTTCCACTACCGGTTCTCTGAACTATTCAAAATTTCCACTACCGGTTCTCTCAACTATTCAAAATTTCCACTACCGGTTCTCTGAACTATTCAAAATTTCCACTACCGGTTCTCTCAACTATTCAAAATTTCCACTACTGGTTCTCTCAACTATTCAAAATTTCCACTACTGGTTCTCTGAGCTATTCAAAATTTCCTCTACTGGTTCTCTGAGCTATTCAAAATTTCCACTACCGGTTCTCTGAACTATTCAAAATTTCCACTACCGGTTCTCTCAACTATTCAAAATTTCCACTACCGGTTCTCTCAACTATTCAAAATTTCCACTACTGGTTCTCTCAACTATTCAAAATTTCCACTACCGGTTCTCTCAACTATTCAAAATTTCCACTACCGGTTCTCTCAACTATTCAAAATTTCCTCTACTGGTTCTCTGAGCTACTCAAAATTTCCACTACCGGTTCTCTGAGCTATTCAAAATTTCCACTACCGGTTCTCTGAACTATTCAAAATTTCCACTACCGGTTCTCTGAGCTATTCAAAATTTCCACTACCGGTTCTCTGAGCTATTCAAAATTTCCACTACCGGTTCTCTCAACTATTCAAAATTTCCACTACCGGTTCTCTGAGCTATTCAAAATTTCCACTACCGGTTCTCTGAGCTATTCAAAATTTCCACTACCGGTTCTCTGAACTATTCAAAATTTCCACTACCGGTTCTCTGAACTATTCAAAATTTCCACTAGTGGTTCTCTCAACTATTCAAAATTTCCACTACCGGTTCTCTCAACTATTCAAAATTTCCTCTACTGGTTCTCTGAGCTACTCAAAATTTCCACTACCGGTTCTCTGAGCTATTCAAAATTTCCACTACCGGTTCTCTGAGCTATTCAAAATTTCCACTACCGGTTCTCTGAGCTATTCAAAATTTCCACTACCGGTTCTCTGAGCTATTCAAAATTTCCACTACCGGTTCTCTGAGCTATTCAAAATTTCCACTACCGGTTCTCTGAACTATTCAAAATTTCCACTACCGGTTCTCTGAACTATTCAAAATTTCCACTAGTGGTTCTCTCAACTATTCAAAATTTCCACTACCGGTTCTCTCAACTATTCAAAATTTCCTCTACTGGTTCTCTGAGCTACTCAAAATTTCCACTACCGGTTCTCTGAGCTATTCAAAATTTCCACTACCGGTTCTCTGAACTATTCAAAATTTCCACTACCGGTTCTCTGAACTATTCAAAATTTCCACTAGTGGTTCTCTCAACTATTCAAAATTTCCACTACCGGTTCTCTCAACTATTCAAAATTTCCTCTACTGGTTCTCTGAGCTACTCAAAATTTCCACTACCGGTTCTCTGAGCTATTCAAAATTTCCACTACCGGTTCTCTGAGCTATTCAAAATTTCCACTACCGGTTCTCTGAGCTATTCAAAATTTCCACTACCGGTTCTCTGAGCTATTCAAAATTTCCACTACCGGTTCTCTGAGCTATTCAAAATTTCCACTACCGGTTCTCTGAGCTATTCAAAATTTCCACTACCGGTTCTCTGAGCTATTCAAAATTTCCACTACCGGTTCTCTGAGCTATTCAAAATTTCCACTACCGGTTCTCTCAACTATTCAAAATTTCCACTACCGGTTCTCTGAGCTATTCAAAATTTCCACTACCGGTTCTCTGAGCTATTCAAAATTTCCACTACCGGTTCTCTGAACTATTCAAAATTTCCACTACCGGTTCTCTGAACTATTCAAAATTTCCACTAGTGGTTCTCTCAACTATTCAAAATTTCCACTACCGGTTCTCTCAACTATTCAAAATTTCCTCTACCGGTTCTCTGAGCTACTCAAAATTTCCACTACCGGTTCTCTGAGCTATTCAAAATTTCCACTACCGGTTCTCTGAGCTATTCAAAATTTCCACTACCGGTTCTCTGAGCTATTCAAAATTTCCACTACCGGTTCTCTGAGCTATTCAAAATTTCCACTACCGGTTCTCTGAGCTATTCAAAATTTCCACTACCGGTTCTCTGAACTATTCAAAATTTCCACTACCGGTTCTCTGAACTATTCAAAATTTCCACTACTGGTTCTCTCAACTATTCAAAATTTCCACTACTGGTTCTCTCAACTATTCAAAATTTCCACTACCGGTTCTCTCAACTATTCAAAATTTCCTCTACTGGTTCTCTGAGCTACTCAAAATTTCCACTACCGGTTCTCTGAGCTATTCAAAATTTCCACTACCGGTTCTCTGAGCTATTCAAAATTTCCACTACCGGTTCTCTGAGCTATTCAAAATTTCCACTACCAGTTCTCTCAACTATTCAAAATTTCCACTACCGGTTCTCTGAGCTATTCAAAATTTCCACTACCGGTTCTCTGAGCTATTCAAAATTTCCACTACCGGTTCTCTGAACTATTCAAAATTTCCACTACCGGTTCTCTGAACTATTCAAAATTTCCACTAGTGGTTCTCTCAACTATTCAAAATTTCCTCTACTGGTTCTCTGAGCTACTCAAAATTTCCACTACCGGTTCTCTGAGCTATTCAAAATTTCCACTACCGGTTCTCTGAGCTATTCAAAATTTCCACTACCGGTTCTCTGAGCTATTCAAAATTTCCACTACCGGTTCTCTGAGCTATTCAAAATTTCCACTACCGGTTCTCTGAACTATTCAAAATTTCCACTACCGGTTCTCTGAACTATTCAAAATTTCCACTAGTGGTTCTCTCAACTATTCAAAATTTCCTCTACTGGTTCTCTGAGCTACTCAAAATTTCCACTACCGGTTCTCTGAACTATTCAAAATTTCCACTACCGGTTCTCTGAGCTATTCAAAATTTCCACTACCGGTTCTCTGAGCTATTCAAAATTTCCACTACCGGTTCTCTCAACTATTCAAAATTTCCACTACCGGTTCTCTGAGCTATTCAAAATTTCCACTACCGGTTCTCTGAGCTATTCAAAATTTCCACTACCGGTTCTCTGAACTATTCAAAATTTCCACTACCGGTTCTCTGAACTATTCAAAATTTCCACTAGTGTTCTCTCAACTATTCAAAATTTCCTCTACTGGTTCTCTGAGCTACTCAAAATTTCCACTACCGGTTCTCTGAGCTATTCAAAATTTCCACTACCGGTTCTCTGAGCTATTCAAAATTTCCACTACCGGTTCTCTGAGCTATTCAAAATTTCCACTACCGGTTCTCTGAGCTATTCAAAATTTCCACTACCGGTTCTCTGAACTATTCAAAATTTCCACTACCGGTTCTCTGAACTATTCAAAATTTCCACTAGTGGTTCTCTCAACTATTCAAAATTTCCACTACCGGTTCTCTCAACTATTCAAAATTTCCTCTACTGGTTCTCTGAGCTACTCAAAATTTCCACTACCGGTTCTCTGAGCTATTCAAAATTTCCACTACCGGTTCTCTGAACTATTCAAAATTTCCACTACCGGTTCTCTGAACTATTCAAAATTTCCACTAGTGGTTCTCTCAACTATTCAAAATTTCCACTACCGGTTCTCTCAACTATTCAAAATTTCCTCTACAGGTTCTCTGAGCTACTCAAAATTTCCACTACCGGTTCTCTGAGCTATTCAAAATTTCCACTACCGGTTCTCTGAGCTATTCAAAATTTCCTCTACAGGTTCTCTGAGCTATTCAAAATTTCCTCTACAGGTTCTCTGAGCTATTCAAAATTTCCTCTACAGGTTCTCTGAGCTATTCAAAATTTCCTCTACCTGTTCTCTGAGCTATTGAAAATTTCCTCTACCGGTTCTCTGAGCTACTCAAAATTTCCTCTACTGGTTCTCTCAACTATTCAAAATTTCCTCTACCTGTTCTCTGAGCTATTCAAAATTTCCTCTACCGGTTCTCTGAGCTATTCAAAATTTCCTCTACTGTTTCTCTGAGCTATTCAAAATTTCCTCTACTGGTTCTTTGAGCTATTCAAAATTTCCTCTACTGGTTCTCTGAGCTATTCAAAATTTCCACTACAGGTTCTCTGAGCTATTCAAAATTTCCACTACTGGTTCTCTCAACTATTCAAAATTTCCTCTACTGGTTCTTTGAGCTATTCAAAATTTCCTCTACTGGTTCTCTCAACTATTCAAAATTTCCTCTACTGGTTCTCTGAGCTATTCAAAATTTCCACTACTGGTTCTCTCAACTATTCAAAATTTCCTCTACTGGTTCTCTGAGCTATTCAAAATTTCCACTACTGGTTCTCTGAGCTATTCAAAATTTCCTCTACTGGTTCTCTGAACTATTCAAAATTCCCTCTACTGGTTCTCTGAGCTATTCAAAATTTCCTCTACTGGTTCTCTCAACTATTCAAAATTTCCTCTACTGGTTCTCTGAGCTATTCAAAATTTCCTCTACTGGTTCTCTGAGCTATTCAAAATTCCCTCTACTGGTTCTCTGAGCTATTCAAAATTTCCTCTACTGGTTCTCTCAACTATTCAAAATTTCCTCTACTGGTTCTCTGAGCTATTCAAAATTTCCACTACTGGTTCTCTGAGCTATTCAAAATTTCCACTACTGGTTCTCTGAGCTATTCAAAATTTCCTCTACTGGTTCTCTGAGCTATTCAAAATTTCCACTACTGGTTCTCTGAGCTATTCAAAATTTCCTCTACCGGTTCTCTGAGCTATTCAAAATTTCCTCTACTGGTTCTCTGAGCTATTCAAAATTTCCTCTACTGGTTCTCTGAGCTATTCAAAATTTCCTCTACTGGTTCTCTGAGCTATTCAAAATTTCCACTACTGGTTCTCTGAGCTATTCCAAATTTCCACTACTGGTTCTCTGAGCTATTCAAAATTTCCACTACTGGTTCTCTGAGCTATTCAAAATTTCCACTACTGGTTCTCTGAGCTATTCCAAATTTCCTCTACTGGTTCTCTGAGCTATTCAAAATTTCCTCTACTGGTTCTCTGAGCTATTCAAAATTTCCTCTACCGGTTCTCTGAGCTATTCAAAATTTCCACTACTGGTTCTCTGAGCTATTCAAAATTTCCTCTACTGGTTCTCTGAGCTATTCAAAATTTCCACTACTGGTTCTCTGAGCTATTCAAAATTTCCACTACTGGTTCTCTGAGCTATTCAAAATTTCCACTACTGGTTCTCTGAGCTATTCAAAATTTCCACTACTGGTTCTCTGAGCTATTCAAAATTTCCTCTACTGGTTCTCTGAGCTATTCAAAATTTCCTCTACCGGTTCTCTGAGCTATTCAAAATTTCCACTACTGGTTCTCTGAGCTATTCAAAATTTCCTCTACTGGTTCTCTGAGCTATTCAAAATTTCCACTACTGGTTCTCTGAGCTATTCAAAATTTCCTCTACTGGTTCTCTGAGCTATTCAAAATTTCCACTACTGGTTCTCTGAGCTATTCAAAATTTCCTCTACCGGTTCTCTGAGCTATTCAAAATTTCCTCTACTGGTTCTCTGAGCTATTCAAAATTTCCTCTACTGGTTCTCTGAGCTATTCAAAATTTCCTCTACTGGTTCTCTGAGCTATTCAAAATTTCCACTACTGGTTCTCTGAGCTATTCCAAATTTCCACTACTGGTTCTCTGAGCTATTCAAAATTTCCTCTACTGGTTCTCTGAGCTATTCAAAATTTCCACTACTGGTTCTCTGAGCTATTCAAAATTTCCTCTACTGGTTCTCTGAGCTATTCAAAATTTCCACTACTGGTTCTCTGAGCTATTCAAAATTTCCACTACTGGTTCTCTGAGCTATTCAAAATTTCCACTACTGGTTCTCTGAGCTATTCAAAATTTCCACTACTGGTTCTCTGAGCTATTCAAAATTTCCACTACTGGTTCTCTGAGCTATTCAAAATTTCCTCTACTGGTTCTCTGAGCTATTCAAAATTTCCTCTACCGGTTCTCTGAGCTATTCAAAATTTCCACTACTGGTTCTCTGAGCTATTCAAAATTCCCTCTACTGGTTCTCTGAACTATTCAAAATTTCCTCTACTGGTACTCTGAGCTATTCAAAATTTCCACTACTGGTTCTCTGAGCTATTCAAAATTTCCTCTACCGGTTCTCTCAACTATTCAAAATTTCCTCTACTGTTTCTCTGAGCTATTCAAAATTTCCTCTACCGGTTCTCTGAGCTATTCAAAATTTCCTCTACCGGTTCTCTGAGCTATTCAAAATTTCCTCTACCGGTTCTCTGAGCTATTCAAAATTTCCTCTACTGGTTCTCTGAGCTATTCAAAATTTCCTCTACCGTTTCTCTGAGCTATTCAAAATTTCCTCTACCGGTTCTCTGAGCTATTCAAAATTTCCTCTACTGGTTCTCTGAGCTATTCAAAATTTCCTCTACTGGTTCTCTGAGCTATTCAAAATTTCCTCTACTGGTTCTCTGAGCTATTCAAAATTTCCTCTACTGGTTCTCTGAGCTATTCAAAATTTCCTCTACTGGTTCTCTGAGCTATTCAAAATTTCCACTACTGGTTCTCTGAGCTATTCAAAATTTCCTCTACTGGTTCTCTGAGCTACTCAAAATTTCCTCTACTGGTTCTCTGAGCTACTCAAAATTTCCACTACTGTTTCTCTGAGCTATTCAAAGTTTCCACTATTGGTTCTCTGAGCTATTCAAAGTTTCCACTACTGGTTCTCTGAGCTATTCAAAATTTCCTCTACTGGTTCTCTGAACTATTCAAAATTCCCTCTACTGGTTCTCTGAGCTATTCAAAATTTCCTCTACTGGTTCTCTGAGCTATTCAAAATTTCCTCTACTGGTTCTCTGAGCTATTCAAAATTTCCTCTACTGGTTCTCTGAGCTATTCAAAATTTCCTCTACTGGTTCTCTGAGCTATTCAAAATTTCCACTACTGGTTCTCTGAGCTATTCAAAATTTCCTCTACTGGTTCTCTGAGCTATTCAAAATTTCCACTACTGGTTCTCTGAGCTATTCAAAATTTCCTCTACTGGTTCTCTGAACTATTCAAAATTCCCTCTACTGGTTCTCTGAGCTATTCAAAATTTCCACTACTGGTTCTCTGAGCTATTCAAAATTTCCACTACTGGTTCTCTGAGCTATTCAAAATTTCCTCTACTGGTTCTCTGAGCTATTCAAAATTTCCTCTACTGGTTCTCTGAACTATTCAAAATTCCCTCTACTGGTTCTCTGAGCTATTCAAAATTTCCTCTACTGGTTCTCTGAACTATTCAAAATTTCCACTACTGGTTCTCTGAGCTATTCAAAATTTCTACTACTGGTTCTCTGAGCTATTCAAAATTTCCTCTACTGGTTCTCTGAACTATTCAAAATTCCCTCTACTGGTTCTCTGAGCTATTCAAAATTTCCTCTACTGGTTCTCTGAGCTATTCAAAATTTCCACTACTGGTTCTCTGAGCTATTCAAAATTTCCTCTACTGGTTCTCTGAGCTATTCAAAATTTCCTCTACTGGTTCTCTGAGCTACTCAAAATTTCCTCTACTGGTTCTCTCAACTATTCAAAATTTCCACTACTGGTTCTCTCAACTATTCAAAATTTCCACTACTGGTTCTCTCAACTATTCAAAATTTCCACTACTGGTTCTCTCAACTATTCAAAATTTCCTCTACTGGTTCTCTCAACTATTCAAAATTTCCACTACTGGTTCTCTCAACTATTCAAAATTTCCACTACTGGTTCTCTCAACTATTCAAAATTTCCTCTACTGGTTCTCTCAACTATTCAAAATTTCCACTACTGGTTCTCTCAACTATTCAAAATTTCCACTACTGGTTCTCTCAACTATTCAAAATTTCCTCTACCGGTTCTCTGAACTACTCAAAATTTCTGCTACCGGTTCTCTCAACTATTCAAAATTTCCACTACTGGTTCTCTCAACTATTCAAAATTTCCACTACTGGTTCTCTCAACTATTCAAAATTTCCACTACCGGTTCTCTCAACTATTCAAAATTTCCACTACCGGTTCTCTCAACTATTCAAAATTTCCTCTACTGGTTCTCTCAACTATTCAAAATTTCCTCTACTGGTTCTCTCAACTATTCAAAATTTCCACTACTGGTTCTCTCAACTATTCAAAATTTCCTCTACCGGTTCTCTGAACTACTCAAAATTTCTGCTACCGGTTCTCTCAACTATTCAAAATTTTCTCTACCGGTTCTCTGAACTACTCAAAATTTCTGCTACCGGTTCTCCAGAACCTGTCAGAACCTGCTGGATTTCACCCCTGGAAGGAAACCATGCTGTAGAACAGTGGTCTCCAAACTTGGCAACTTTAAGCCTGGTGGACTTCAACTCCCAGAATTCTCCAGCAGGCTGGGGAATTCTGGGAATTGAAGTCCGCCAGGCTTAAAGTTGCTAAGGTTGGAGACCCCTGCTGTAGAAGGCCGGGGTGGGTAGTAACTCAGTCCTTCTATGAAGCAGTCCCCGCTCTGTAGATTCATCACTGTGGATATATAGGTAGTCCTGGACTTGCGGCGACAATTGACCTCAACGTATTTGTTGCTAAGTGAGGCATTTGTCAAGTAAGTCTTCCCCCATTTTACAACCTTTCTTGCCACAATTGTGAATCACTGCTGTTGTTAAGTGAATCTCTGTGGTTGTTGTGAATCTGGCTTCCCCGTCGACTTTGCTTGTCGCAAAAGGTGATCACATGACCCCGGGACACTGCAACCGTTGTACGTGCATGCCTGTTGCCAAGCAACTGAATTTGGATCACGTGACCACAGGATTGCTACAAGAATTGTAAGTGTGAAAAAATGTTCATAAGTCTTTTTTAGTCCCCTTGTAACTTCAAACGGTCACTAAATAAACTGTTGTAAGTCGAGGACTTATCTGTACAGGTAGTCCTCGACTTACGATCACAGTCGAGCCCAGAATTTATGTTGCTAAGTGATAAATTTGTTTTGCCCACTTTTAAGATTTTTCTTGCCACCGTTGTTAAGTGAGTCACTGCAGTTGTTAAATTAGTAACACGGTTGTTAAGTGAATCTGGATTCCCCAATGGGAATCTGCTTGTCAGAAGGTCGCAAAAGGGGAACACGTCACCCCGGGACACTGCAACCGTCATAAATATGAGTCAGTTGTCGAACATCTGAATATAAATCACACGAACATGGGGATGCTGCAATGGTCGTAAGTGTGAAAAATGTTCATAAGTCACTTTTTTCCAGTGCCGTTCTAACTTCAAGCGGTCACTAAATTAACTGTTGTAAGTCGAGGACTATCTCTATTGGAGGCTGGCTATGAAAATGAAGAAATATTTGCGATGTTAAGATATGTATCCTTTCCCTTCATTCTGTTTCCTGCGTCTTTTAATGCCTTTGGCATTTATTTTATCTCCAAATAAAAGAAAAGATGCAGGAGGAGACTCCAAGTGTGGGGTTTTGATACAATACAATACAATACAATAGCAGAGTTGGAAGGGACCTTGGAGGTCTTCTAGTCCAACACCCTGCCTAGGTAGGAAACCCTATACCGTTTCAGACAAATGGCTATCCAACATCTTCTCCAAGGTCCCTTCCAACTCTGTTAATCTATCCTATTCCTATTCCATTTTATTCTGTACTAGCCGATACCCAAGCATTGCCTGGGTATTTATTTATAGGGGGAAAATGTCCGGACCAAACGTAATTTCTAACGTTGGATTTTCACCCTTACCAGAGGGAGCCCTTTTGTGGAGTACTGAGAAGCCGTTACCATGGCAACTCCACTGCGCTGCACAGTAGAAGCTATTATGCGACAGTACAGTAGAAGCCCATTTAAGGTACAACAGGCTGTATCTTAACAGAACACACACACTCTGAGAGATGTTAGGGGTGTCTTACTCCCCACAATATTTCTTTCCAGAGAGTAAGTCATCTGTGTACCAAGTTTGGTTGAAATTGCTCGAGGCATTCCAGAGTTATGCTAGAACACACACACACACACACACACACACACAAGTTTTTATATATTGAGGAGGAGGAGGAGGAGGAGGAGGAGGAGGAGGAGGAGGAGGAGGAGGAGGAGGAGGAGGAGGAGGAGGAGGAGATCCAGAGGAAAGAAAGATTTCTGCTGGATGCTTAAGGTACACCTTCAGGTTTTCCCTCATCTCCTCCTCTTCTCCACAAAAATGCATTGCAGAAAAAATCATTCATTTCCCCAAAGAAAAAGGGTGTTTCTCAATGGAGAAACGATGAAGAATCAGTCCCACATGCCTGTTATATACACACATACAGCCATTTTTTTAAATAAAGTTTTTTTTTTCATTTTTATAACATATAATCACATGTATACTATTACATAGCCAACATCCTATTGTATTATTAAATGTTTACATTAATTCATCTCACCATCCATTCCCAAAAACAATTATTGGCTCTTCTGCTCTCCATAGACCCTATTTGTACCTTATCCCTCACTTTCTTCTCCCTCTCTCCTCCCCCTCCCTACCTCCTTTCTTCCCTCTGTCATCCTTCTCTTCTCTACTTCCCCTTCATCTTTCCTTCTCCTCTCTCCCCTCTCCCCTCTCCATTTACATACAGCCATTTTTATAGAAGAAGAAGAAGAAGAAGAAGAAGAGGGAAAGGAAGGGAAGAAGGAAGGAAGGAAGGAAGGAAGGAAGGAAGGAAGAAAGAAAGAAAGAAAGAAAGAAAGAAAGAAAGAAAGAAAGAAAGAAAGAAAGAAAGAAAGAAAGAGTGTCTTGAATTGGAATTGGCCTGTCGGCAAAAACCAGTCTCCAACCAGAAGGATCCTAGTTTCAATCTTGTTTTATCTGTAAAAGTTGGAATTTGTGTGTGTGTGTGTGTGTGTGTGTGTATGTGTGTGTGTTTGGAGAAGCTGATCTGTAAGCCCGCTGCCTCTTCTCTCGAATGTTGACAGTGGAACAGAAGCGGAAACGGTGTTCGGGTAGAACCTGCCCAAGTGAAGCCGGGAGACAGACGCAGAAGGGGAATCGCGCAAGCCCGATGCAAAGCCGCTCAGGAAGTTAATCCACTTTGAATTGCAATGGAAGAGCCGTGTCAGGCGCCCGCCCATCACCTTTGACAGGCTGACACTGAGTGGCAGCTCTCCCAGCTGCAGAGTAACACAGACGGAGATGGGGTGGGGGAGTGGGGAACCATATATTAGGGGGGCTGCTGGCAGGTGGGAGAAAAAGAAGGAGAGGGAGTTGCTATTGTTGTTGTTGTTTTCTATTGTGCAATTCCCTTTTGGGTAGGCCTAGCGTGGCGTAGAAATGGAGTAAGAAATGCAATTCCCTGGTAAGAAAAAGAAAAGATACCGCTAATTTTATCCTACAGGTAATCTCCAGTTTACCAACTTTTGTTTCGCAAAGTTACAACAGTGTTGGAATTTAAATGAATTGAGACCAGTCAATTAAGGGTCACATGTTAGCAGTATTCCAGTATTTTTGGGGGGGGAGGGCTGCCACAAAGAAGAGGGGGTGAAATTATTCTCCAAGGCACCTGAGGGCAGGACAAGAAGCAATGGGTGGAAATTAATCAAGGAGAGAAGCAACCTGGAATTAAGGAGAAACTTTCTAACAGTGAAGGCAATTAACCAGTAGAACAGCTTGCCTCCAGAAGTTGTGAATGCTCCAACACTGGATGTTTTTAAGAAGAGGCTGGATAGTCACTTATCTGAAACGGTTCAGGTTCTCCTGCTTGAGCAGGGGGTTGGACTAGAAGACCTGTTGGACTAGAAGACTATTCAGTTCTGGTCGCCACGATGTAGAAAAGATGTGGAGACTCTAGAAAGAGCGCAGAGAAGAGCAACAAAGATGATTAGGGGGCTGGAGACTAAAACAAATGAAGAACGGTTGCAGGAACTAGGTATGTCTAGTTTAATAGAAAGAAGGACTAGGGGAGACATGATAGCAGTCTTCCAATATCTCAGGGGTTGCCACAAAGAAGAGGGAGTCAAACTATTCTCCAAGGCGCCTGAGGGTAGAACAAGAAGCAATGGGTGGAAACTAATCAAGGAGAGAAGCAACTTAGAACTGAGGAGAAACTTCCTGACAGTTAGAACAATTAATCAGTGGAACAGAAGTTGCCTCCAGAAGTTGTGAATGCCCCAACACTGGAAGTCTTTAAGAAGACGTTGGATAGCCATTTGTCTGAAACGGTATAGGGTTTCCTGCCTAGGCAGGGGGTTGGACTAGAAGACCTCCAAGGTCCCTTCCAACTCTACTATTGTATTGTATTATTACCCCATTAGAGTTTTTAAAAGTTTTTAAAAGCAGAGTCCTCACACTGATTAGTGTTGCAGCAGGATCCCCGTGGTCACATGATCAAAATTCGGATGTATATATATTTACGGTGGCTGCAGCCTCCAAGGGTCATGATCAGATGTTTTACAAAAAAGTATCAGAAAGAGAGAATTGGGGAAAAAAACCCTGAGATGTCATTTAATCAACCCTCTGCTCAATGCAGGATTCACTGCATCCTATAAAGGAGAATATTTGTAGCTTGGGGTTGAAATGAGGGATCCTTGGTTCTCTCTGAGCTTCGTGGTTTTCTTGCAGATATTTTATTAGAATAGAATGGAATGGAATGGAATAGAATAGAATAGAATAGAGTTACAGAATAGAATAGAATAGAATAGAATGCAATGGAATGGAATAGAATTACAGAATAGAATGGAATGGAATAGAGTTACAGAATGGAATGGAATGGAATGGAATAGAATAGAATAGAGTTACAGAATAGAATAGAATGGAATGGAATAGAGTTACAGAATGGAATGGAATGGAATAGAATAGAATAGAGTTACAGAATAGAATAGAATAGAATGGAATGGAATAGAGTTACAGAATGGAATGGAATGGAATAGAATAGAATAGAGTTACAGAATAGAATAGAATGGAATGGAATAGAATAGAGTTACAGAATAGAATAGAATGGAATAGAATAGAGTTACAGAATAGAATGGAATGGAATAGAATTACAGAATAGAATAGAATGGAATAGAATAGAGTTACGAAATAAAATAGAATGGAATGGAATAGAATTACAAAATAGAATGGAATGGAATGGAATAGAATAGAATGGAATGGAATGGAAAGGAATGGAATAGAATAGAATGGAATAGAATTCTTTATTGGCCAAGTGTGATTGGACACACAAGGAATTTACCTTTGGTGCATAAGCTCTCAATGTATATAAAAGAAAAGATAACATTCGTCATGAATCATAAGGAACAACACTTAACAATAGCCATAAGGTACACATAAGCAATCAAATTATACTGGAAAACAATACAAATTGTAAAGGCACAAGCAACAAAGTTACAGTCATACAATCATAAGTGGGAGGAGATGGGTGATAGGAATGATGAGAAGATTAATAGTAACGCAGCCTTAGTGAATAGTTTGATAGTCTTGAGGGAATTGTTTAGCAGAGTGATGGCGTTCGGGGAAAAAAACTGTCCTTGTGTCTAGTTGTCTTGGTGTGCAGTGCTCTACAGCGTCGTTTTGAGGGGAGGAGTTGAAACAATTCATGTCCAGGATGCGAGGGGTGTGTAGATATTTTCACAGCCCTCTTTTTGACTCGTGCAGTGTAGAGGTCCTCCATGGAAGGCAGGTTGGCAGTAATTGTTTTTTCTGCAGTTCTAATTATCCTCTGAAGTCTGTGTCTGTCTTGTTGGGTTGCAGAGCCAAACCAGACAGTTATAGAGGTGCAACTAGGTAACCCAGTTAGGTAACATTTTCAGTGCTAGTCAGGACCGTTCAGGACTAACACTGATGATGTTACCTAGTTTGGGTCATGAAATGTCTGCAAGAGAACAGCCAAGCTCAGAGAACACCAAGAGCCTCTCCCTACATCAGGGATGTCCAAACTTGGGAACTTTAAGACTTGTGGACTTCAACTCCCAGAATTCCCCAGCCAGCATGGCTGGCTGGGGAATTCTGGGAGTTGAAGTCCACAAGTCTTAAAGTTCCCAAGTTTGGACACCCCTGCCCTACATCCTCTTCAATCGAGGACAATCCAGCCTCTGTTTGAAAAAAAAAACAGTCCACACAGGAATCTGATTTTTTTTCCAGTGCCCTTGTAACTTCACACAGTCGCTAAACGAAGGTTGTAAGTCAAGGAGTCTAGAAAGTCAAAAGTTGTAAGACTCTAGAAAGAGCGCAGAGAAGAGCAACCAAGATGATTAGGGGACTGGAGGCTAAAACATATGAAGAACAGTTGCAGGAACTGGGTATGTCTAGATTAATGAAAAGAAGGACCAGGGGAGACATGATAGCAGTGTTCCAATATCTCAGGGGCTGCCGCAAAGAAGAGGGAGTCAAGCTATTCTCCAAAGCACCTGAGAGTAGGACAAGAAGCAATGGATGGAAACTAATCAAGGAGAGAAGCAACCTAGAACTAAAGGAGAAATTTCCTGACAGTGAGAACGATTAATCAGTGGAACAGCTTGCCTCCAGAAGTTGTGAATGCCCCAACACTGGAAGTTTTTAAAGAAGAGATTGGACAACACTGTTGTGTGAAATGATATAGGGTCTCCTCTTGAGTGGGGGGTTGGACTGGAAGACCTCCAAGGTCCCTTCCAACTATGTTATTCTATTATTCTGCTTCAGGTAACAGCAAACCGCTGTTTATCTGTGGATAGCAGAAATAAAGATCAAGTCAGTCTCAGCTTCGGGCAACATGATGGACACTGCTATTTTGTGCCGAAAGTATGGAAAAAGTTTTGTCTTTGTGTCCGGCAAACTCCCCCCACTTCCAGCTGGTTGAATTAGAAATGTCTCTGGATGGGGTAGAGAGATTCATTAACCTGGAAAATCCAGCAGGGGGCAGTGTTGCCCCAACAGATCCCACAGTTTCCAAAAAGACACTCTGGAAATGATGAAATCAGGAACAGCCACCAAATTAGTCAGTTGGGCTGTTTGCAGAAAAGGCGATGAATTCACCCATGAATGTGTACACACCTTGCAATTTCTACTCCAGGTTTCTGTTTTCTTGGCAACTTGCCAAGGGCCAACTTGCTCAGGGCCTATTTTGGCTTATTACCGCCCCATCAGGCAATGCCAAAGTTCCCCTTCAATTCCCCTTAACTTCCGAATATTGGTTTCATCCCAACTCCAGCAATTTCTCATGTTTTCTATTCACTTTCTCCTTTCAGTGGTATTTGTCATGGAATGCTTGTAAAATCCCCATTCCGGGTCAGATTTATCAACCACTGCCTGGCTGTCTCTTCAATCTTCATATAGGCTTCCTATCTCCTTCTTCAGTTTCTAGTCCTCAGGGGTGACAGCCCTGCCTGATTTTAATCTAGCACTCTACAGGTGGGCCTCAGCTTATGAGACGTCCGGTTTTACAACTTTTCTTAACAAATGTGGCAAGAAACTGCAGTTGTTCAGTTAGTAATACGATTGTTAAGTGACTCTGGCTTCCTCATTGACTTTTGCTTGTCAAAAGATATTCTGACTGAGGCTTCCCCAGCAGCACAAAGCCAAGTCCTCGTCCCAATAAACCCCTTTTATTTAATTTACAGTGAATTCCTCTCCAGCTAAGTCCCGGCCCACAAACTTTCAAGATAGTTCACAATTACCGACTTTTATCAGGGTTAGAGAGAGCAGTTCGGATGTAAAGGATGTAAAAATGCAAGTAGAAAAATAGGAACCACCTTTGGTGGGAAGGTAACAGTGTTCTGTGCGCCTTCGGTGTTTAGTCATGCCGGCCACATGACCACAGAGGCGTCTTAGGACAACGCTCAATCGATGGGCAATCGATCAGATATTTATATTCGGAACTGATACGGCTAGAAACAGTGTTTCTCAAACTTACGCAGCTTTACGATCTGTGGACATCAACTTCCAGAATGCCCCCAGCCAGCGATGAAAAAAGTGGTTAAAAAAGGGTGCAACTCACTTAATGACGGCATCGCTTAGGGATGGACATTCCAGTCAGGGCTGAAGAAGCTTCTTGGATGAGATGCGAAACGTCTTCAAAGAAAAACAAGAAAGTCCAGTTGCCTCTTGAAAAAGCACCTTTGGGTCTGGAGACTCAACCATAAAATGAAGAACTGAATGAATTAGGTATGTCTAATCTAATAAAGAGAAGAGCTAGAGGTGACATGATGGCAGTCTTCCAAAATTGAGGGAGGGGGGGGGCTGTCACAGAGAAGAGGGGGGTCAATCTATTCTCCAAACCGCCAGAGGGCAAGACGAGAAGCAACGGGTGGAAACTTATCAAGGAGTGATCCAAACTATAACTTATGAGAAATTTCCTGCCAGCAAGAACAATTAATCAGTGGAACAGAAGTTGCCTTCAGAAATTGTGAATGCTCCAACACTGGAAGTTTTCAAGATGATGTTGGATAACCATTTGTCCAAAATAGTATAGGGCCTCCTGCTTGAGCAAGAGCTTGGACTAGAACAGGGGTCTCCAACCTTGGCAACTTTAAGACATGTGGACGTCAACTCCCAGAATTCCTCAGCCAGTTTAAGATTGGTGGACGTCAACTCCCAGAATTCCTCAGCCAGCTTAAGACTGGTGGACGTCAACTCCCAGAATTCCTCAGCCAGCTTAAGACTGGTGGACTTCAACTCCCAGAATTCCTCAGCCAGTTTAAGATTGGTGGACGTCAACTCCCAGAATTCCTCAGCTAATTTAAGACTGGTGGACTTCAACTCCCAGAAGTTCTCAGCCAGCTTAAGACTGGTGGACTTCAACTCCCAGAATTCCTCAGCCAGCTTAAGACTGGTGGACTTCAACTCCCAGAATTCCTCAGCCAGTTTAAGATTGGTGGACGTCAACTCCCAGAATTCCTCAGCCAGCTTAAGACTGGTGGACGTCAACTCCCACAATTCTTCAGCCAGCTTAAGACTGGTGGACTTCAACTCCCAGAATTCCTCAGCCAGCTTAAGACTGGTGGACTTCAACTCCCAGAACTCCCAAGGTTGGAGAACACTAGACTAGAAGACTTCCAAGGTCATTCCAACTCTTGTTATTCTGCCATATTCTGTAATTCAATAAATTGACAAGATTGTGGTCGCAGCTGCCAGTTCTATAGCTGGTGTTGGCCTTCATTTGCACTGAAAGTTCATCCCAATAAACTAGAATGTTGTCATGTACTGGTGTTGTATTTGTGTGGATCCAAGCGGAGTCACCTTTTGCAATTGACAGATGGACATTTTGACAATGTGCAGATTTTCCAAGTGCCATCCAGGATTTTTTGGTATGGCACCCACTGTATGTGCCAATAATCACTGGGAGACCCCTGGCAGGTTTATGCCATAATCAGATTCTTCTTCGTTCTTGGAAAATATTCACATTCAGATGTGATACTTTTTGATCTCCTCCAATTCTTTGTCTTCTATTCTCCTGTCCCCTGCTATTTGCACATCCATTAGCCACACTTTCTCCTTCTCAACCACATTAAATTTGGGGTGTTATGAGCCATGACTCAGTCTGTATTTGGAAATACCATAATATTTTAACCTGTTCATTCTCAGTCACTTTTTAAATGAGGGGTTCCCACCAAATTTTCATTACCCGCACATGATAATTTTTACAGATGTTCCAGTGAATTATTTTGCCAACTTTGTTATGTTATTGCATATACAGGTAGTCCTTGACCTATGACAGTTCATTTAGTGACCATTCAAGTTACAACTTCACTAAACTTATAAGCATTTTTCACACTATCAATGAAGTATCCCTCCATGATCCTGTGATCAAAATTCAGATACTTGGCAAATGATTCATATTTAAGACCATTGCAGTGTCCGTGTGTGTATGTGTGTGTCACCTGATAAGACCATGGGGAAGCCAGATTCACTTAACAACCATGTTGCTAATTTAGCAACTGCAGTGATCCACATAACAACTGTGGCAAGAAAAGTCATAAAATTGGGGCAAAACTCACTTAACAAATGTTTCACTTAGCAACAGAAATTTTGAGATCAACTGTGGTCGTAAGTGGAGGACTACCTGTAATAAATTGGTGTGATCTTCTTGCACAAGCTGAGTATATGATCTACCATTTCTTCTGTCTCTTGCCACAGTCTGCAATTTGAATCATTTTATGATTTTTCAGTTGTGGCCTTGACTACATCAGTTGGAAGAGCTTGCTCTTGCATAGCCAAAATTAAGCCTTCAGTTTCTTTGTCTTTAATGTTCTGATTGTAAGCCATTGTCAGGTTTTATTTTTTAATTCCCGTTCCCCTGGATCTTTAGTAGAAATTGACTATGTAATGCTTTTTCTTGTGGCATTCTGTGTTATTATTTCAAAATTCACCTTTTGTTTCCTGTGCATTTAGTAAGTCATGTTGTGGCCCGTCAGTGGAGTTGGCAGCAGATTCGGAGAGTGAGGAGGTTGGGGAGGAACCTGGGCCAGTCCTGGAGTCTGGGGAAGGCTCTGAGGAGGGCTCTGTGTTGGAGGCAGAGAGGGGGGCAGAGCTGTATGCCAGCTACCTTCAGAGTCAGACATCAGTGAGGCAGACGAACAGCTGGAGCCTGTTCCCAATGTGCGCATGCGCAGAGTTGCCAGATGACAGGAACAGCTAAAGAACAGGAGACAACCTGGGAGTAAGGCCACAGGTGGATGATGAATGGCCCCTCCCATAGGGAATAAAAGAGGAGCGAAAGGGGAGTGGAGTTTGCAGGAGACAATTAGTTCGCTTAATTGGTTTGTGACTCCCCGAATCTCCTTGCCAAATTCTGCAGATATCAGCCTGGCAGCTCTCCAAGCCAGATAAGGTCTGTGGCTGCAAATCCTCTCTTGAAAGACTTTGCCGGATGTGAATGAGCAGAATTCACAGCCAATTAATAAAAGGGTTTTTTGTCGGGACAAGGAGTTTGCTTCATGCTCTCGGGAAGCCTCGGTCAGAACAAGTTCCAATGTTTAAGTTAAATTTAGTCTCAAAATACTCCAGAAATATCAGAGCAATAACTTACAGCATTTCCATCCAGTGGGGTCCCTGGCCTGGTGCTGATCCACAGACTGGTGGTTGGGGACTCCTGACACAAAGGATTCCCCGCCCCCCAAAAAGAGGCTGTACCTCCTCCAAAATTTGTGGAGAGTGAGGTGCAGCTTTGTGCTTTTTATTTCGACCGAACACGGTGCCTGGGCAATGCTTAAAACCTGCAGACCTGAATACACCCTTTGTTTTTAGAAGCATCCGTGCTATTTCTGAGTTTTGGCATTCTGTAATCGCCCCATCTTGGTCTCGGTAGCATCCATCAGATTTTGCATGTTTATTTTGTTCTCACCTTTCAAGCTTGTTTTCTCCCATCCTCTTTCCCTGCTGGTGGCCACTCAGCTCCTTAGCTGTGCCAGCTCTCCCCGTGTCTTCCTTCCATGCGCGCCGGCCCCACACATCCCTCTGGTCCTCTCCTTTGACCTGACCTACATCACCTCCCGCCAATTGACTCTTTTCTCTTTGGGGGCAAGTTTTGACCACAGCCCTTCCTTCCTGACCTCTCGTGACCTGCCACGCTCTGAATGCAGAGCTTCCCCAAGCGGGGGCTGCCAATCTTCCCTTTAAAACTATACAATCACAGAGTTTTGTTTTGTGTTTTGTTTCTTTGCAAATAAAAAAAAATGATAGAAAAAAATGGAGGGAAACTAACCATGGAGAGAAGCAACCTAGAACTGCGGTGAAATTTCCTAACAATGAGAACAATTAATCAGTGGAACCGCTTGCCTCCAGAAGTTGTGAATGCTCCAACACTGGAGGTTTTTAAGAAGATGTTGGATAGCTATTTGTCTGAAACGGTATAGGGTATCCTGCTTGAGAGGAGGGTTGGACTAGAGGACCTCCAAGGCCCCTTCCAGCTTTATTCTATTTACTTCCCAGCAGTGCAAATATGTCTAGGGTATGTCTAGTTTAATGAAAAGAAGGACTAGGGTTGATATAATAGCAGGGTTCCAATATTTAAGGGGTTGGTGGAAGGAAGGAGGGGCTAACCTAGTCTCCAAAGCACCAGAGGGGAGGGCAAGAAGCAATGGATGGAAACTAACCAAGGCGAGAAGCAACCTAGAACTAAGGAGAAATTACCTAACAGTGAGAACAATTAATCAGGGAACCATTTGCCTCCAGAAGCTTTTGGATGCTCCATCACTGGATATTTTTAAGAAGAGACTGGATGAACATTTGTCTGAAATCAGAGGTTGTATTCAGCCGGTTCGCACCAGTTCTGTTGAACCAGTAGTGGCGGTGGTGCGAGGCTCCCACCCCACACCCAGACATCATCATGGACCTTCTGCACACGCACAGATGTGCATGCGTGCTCCCGCTACCAAACCGGTAGTCAAGAAAACAGGATACCATTACTCTATCTGAAATGATATAGGGGTCTTCTACTTGAGCAGAGGGCTGGACTAGAACAGCGATGGCGAACCTTTTTTGGCTCGCGTGCCATAAGTGGGGGGAGCGCAGGGGGTCGTTGCAGGCGTGCCACACCCATAATGCAATGCACAACCCCCCCAGTGCGCATGTGCGCACTACAGGCGTGACCCCCCCCATTTTTGCATGCTTTTTTTGCCCTCCCCAGGCTCCAGAGTCTTTATAGGAGCCTCCCCCACCCCCCCGGAAGCCCTCCGGAGGCTTCAGGGACCTTCAGGAGGCTTCCCTGAAGCCTCCGAAGCAGTCAAAAACGACCCTCCGAGCAAACCAGAAGTCACTCCCAGTTTGCTCGGAGGGTCGTTTTAAGCGCTCCGAAGGCTTCAGGGACCTTCAAGAGGCTTCCCTGAAGCCTCCGGAGCGCTCAAAACGATCCTCTGAGCAAACAGGAAGTCTGTTCCCTTCCGGTTTGCCCGTAGGGCCAGTTTTCTGCGCTCTGGAGGCTTCAGGGAAGCTCATGAAGCCTCCAGAGGGCCTCAGGGGGGAACGGGGGAGGCTCTTTTCACCCTCCCCAGGCTCCTATAAAGCCTCTGGAGCCTGGGGAGGGCGAAAAATGGCTTTATAAAAGGGTGAACTCAGCTGGCCAGCTGACAGGGCAGCGCCTTGCGTGCCCTGACAAATGGCTCCGCGTGCCACCTGTGGCACGCATGCCATAGGTTCGTCATTGCTGGACTAGAAGACCTTCAACGTTCCTTCCAACTCTGTTATTCTACGTTCTGGGAAACACTGGCATTTTAAAAGAAGTTGTGGTCTTTCACCCAGCACATTTTTTTTTGCTGGAATACATCTCTATGCTGAGCCCTGAAAGCAAATGTTCCAATATTTGAGGGGCTGCCACAAGGAAAAAGGAGACAAGCTGTTCTCCAAAGCACCTGAAGGCAGAACAAGAAGCAACGGGTGGACCTAGCTTGTCTTGCAAATCAGGTTAATTGTGCCTTGTTAATAAACCAAGTTATATAAACCAACGGTATAGGTTTCCTGCCTAGGCAGGGGGTTGGACTAGAAGACCTCCAAGGTCCCTTCCAACTCTGCTATTGTATTGTATTGTAAGTTTAAACAAAACCGTGGAGGAGTGCAAACTTCAAAACACCTGTTTTATATTATTTATTAACTTACAGTGTTTATCTTGTTTTTAATTACGGTTAGGTCGTCCTCTTTATTGACTGAATAGATAAAATAAAAACCCCTTACTTCTCCTTTTAAAAAGACAGTATTGATAACTGTAGAACGGCTGAAGGATTTTTCTTTCTTTCTTTCTCCTACCCGTGCAGATGTGAAGACAGTTCTTGGAGCTGTTTGATTTAAATCCACCCCGCTCGTTCCTCCTCCCAATAATTTTAATTTCTTTGTTTTGTGTTGTGTTAGTTGGGGGGGGGGGGAAACTGGCTTTTTAAATTTTATTTTAACAAGCCTTTCACCTTGATAAAAAAAAGAGGGATTTTTTCTTTCTTGTCTAAAGCAAAGCTGTTGAGTTGCGCGTGCGTGCATGTTTGTATTTTGTGTGTGTGTGTGTGTACAGCCAGATTGATTGAAGCCAGGACAGAAAAAGTGTAAATTACGCCTCTAAGCAACCAATCCAGAGTCCTCCCCCCCTCCCTGGGGTGCAAAAGATTGGAGATTTCAGAATCTGGCATAATTAAGGTGTGTGTATGTGGGGGGGGGGGGGAAGAGACAGAGGCATTGTTAGAAAGAAAGAAAATTGGGGAGGAATCAGGGAAAGGCAGTACAGAGGTTGAGGAGAAAAGAACAATGCAAAACAAAAAATTGGGTGGGTTTTTTAATTATTATTTTCCTCATTGAAAATGAGGACTCATTATAGGAGATGGGGATGAGAAGACTGGGAGGATCTCGGTTGGAAAACAACCACGATGCTTCTTCCAAGGGAAGCGGCTAAAAAACCGCTTGTCCTCTCTGGCTGCAAATGCAGGCGTAAGACCACAATGGAGCCCAAAATTTGTGTGGCTAAGTGACACAGTCAGTTTTGTCCCGGTAACGGTATAGGGTTTCCTGCCTAGGCAGGGGGTTGGACTAGAAGACCTCCAAGGTCCCTTCCAACTCTGCTATTGTATTGTATTCTATTGTCCCCACTCTATGACTTTTCTTGCCACTGTTGTTCCATGAAATCACTGCAGTTCTTAAATAAGTAACACGGTCGTTAAGTGAACCTGCCTTCCAGGCTCATCGTCAGACTTGGCTCAACAGAAGGGGGCGCCACAACCATCCCAAAATGTGACTCAAGCATTCTGGATGTAACTCACATGACAATGGGGGATGCCGCACCGGGATCCTAACTTAATCACTGTAAGGATTCACTGACGGTGGCGAGAAAGGTCGTAAAATGGGGCAACATTCTCGGAAAAATGTCGCAAGTCGAGGACAACCTGTGAATGACAATTTTCAGCAGAACTGTTGCAAAATGTTTTCGCACCACCGGAGGTTGTAAATACGGCGCGGTTGCCGAGGGCCTGGAGATACCGTATTTTTCGGAGTATAAGACGCACCAAGGTTTTGAAGAGGCAAATTTTAAAAAAAAAGTTTTTGCACTCTGCAAACCTCCCAAAAATGATCCGTTTTTCATGAAAATGGGCCCATTTCCCCCCTCCCCAAAACGGCATGAATAGCCTTTAAGGGGCTTGCAGAGTGCTCCTGGTGGGTGAAAACGGGCCCATTTCCCCCTCCCCCCAAAAGCGAGCACAAAACGGCCGTTTTTTCACGAAAGCGGACTCGATTTGTCAACAAAATTGCTTGCATAGCCTTTAGGAGGCTTATAGAGTATTGCTGGTATTCCTTTTTCACTCATTTTTGCCCTCCCCAGCCCCCAGGAGCACTCTGGAAGCCTCCTAAAGGCTATGCATGGCCATTTTTGCAAAGGGGACAGGGTTTCAGGAGGCAAAATATACTGTATTCAGTGTATAAGACACACCCAGATTTTCAGCCTCTCTTTTGAGGGAAAAAGGTGTGTCTTATACTCCAAAAAATATGGTAGGTCATGTAATCATGTGGCGGGGACATGACCTGGTCATTGGATCCGGATTGTAAGTCCCCTTTTTTGGTTTGGTTTTAACTTGCAATGGTCATTAAGTGAGGACAACCTGTAGGGGCATTTAGAACAGCCCCCCCCGGCAAACTCAAGGCCCGGGGGCCACATCCAGCCCGCGGAGGTGCTTAAATCTGGCCTGCCAAGCCGCCCTGGAAACCGCAAAGGAATGGCTCACGGTGCCCGCCAGCAAAAACGGAAAGCGCAAAGGCTGCGCGCAGCCCTCCTGAGCTCTGTTTTCACTGCCAAGAAGGCCTTCACAGCCGTAAACCGAGCTCGGGAGCCCGTTTTCTCTGGCAGAGTGCACGGGCCACCACGGGCCCTCCTGGCACGAGTGACGTCGAGCTGGCCACGCCCACCCTGGCCACACCCTCTCTGCCCCCCTTTCCCCCGAGATCAAACGCAACCCTGATGTGCCCCTCAATGAAATCGATTTTTGACACTCCTGATTTAGAAGCAGGAAAGGAGTTTTGCACAAGCTCTGAATGCTTGCCTCTATCTATCCCGGTCTGAAGAAATAAGTTAGGTGTCTGGTTTGTGCTGAATAAGCAATGCTCATCTCCCGTATCTGTGCGTCTCCCTCTCCCCTCGTGGCTTCGTTTCTGTTGCAAAATTTTAGACAAGGGAGGTAGCCACACGGGTGGGCAGCGACAACCTGGCATCCCCCCCCCCCCGTTCTCCTGCCTCAGTCTTCTTCCATCGCGGCAGCGGCTGCACAAAATTCCAGCCTTGGCAGCTGGGCTTGATAAATGAAAACGAATAAAACTGACCAACAAGCCGGCAGGTTTATGATTGGTTTGCTGGTGGGGTGGGGGAGCAATTTTTGCTGACGGCAGCTGGAGGGTGGGAGACGGACCTGGCCTGGATGGATCTTTGGAGGTGGGGAAAATGTAGAACGGAGGGGGAACCCAACAACTTGTATGAAAAAAACACAATGAGGTGCGGGCGTTTGTGTGTGTAGGGGGGAGATTAGGAATCAAGGGGGCCTGTTCCAGGGAATATATAGGTGCCACCAACATCCTGGGGGAGCCAGTCTGCTAAACACCTGCCAGGGCGTTTCACATTTAAAAATGGGAACAAAATTTGAAGGTTTGTTCAGAATGTCATTGAAAGTACTCTCCCTGTTAAATCGCAACAGTAAGGCTAATTCCAATAGGATTTTGTGCATCTGTTTGCAAGATGCTTGCAATGAGCACTCTGGAGTTGTGTGTTTGCAGAAAAGAAAAGAAGAGAAGAGAAAAGAAAAGAAAAGCTAGTTTGTTCATTTTCTTTCACAGGTCAGAAATTCAAAGCCGTGTCCATACGAGACCACTTTATAATACCTTGGAATACTGCATCCAGTTTTGGTCGGCACGATGTAACAAAAGATCGGGACTGGAATTTCCATCGCTAAGGGATGCTGTTGCTAAGTACAACAGGGGCCACTTAGCAACTGCAGTTCCGGCAGTCTCAGGTTTTTGTCGTTAAGTGACTCCTGTGACATTAAACACAATTGTCACACGTCGTCCAATGTGGCTTTCTACCAGCTTCTCCACTGACTGTGTTGGAAGCTGGGAAACGGTGATTATGAGAACCTGTCATAATTACCACTCGTTGCGTGATAACACACATTTGAACGAGTGCTGAATGAGGACTAGCTGTAACGCGATCAAGAGGCTCACTTTCTTAAGGCTCTGTTTGCGCTCTCCGTCCTTCCAACTTGGAGAAAAACAGACGAATGAGAAATTCTCTGTCCTGCTGCCAATTTTGCATCTGCTTTTGATTGGCGTAATATAACATAGATGGTGAGACTCTAGATAGAAAGAGTGAAGAAAAAGAGCAACAAAGATGATTAGGGGACTGGACTGGAGGCAAAAACAAATGAACGGTTGCAGGAATTGGGTTTGTCTAGTCTAACAAAGGGAAGTGGTGGCTCAGGGGCTAAGACGCTGAGCTTGTCGATCAGAAAGGTCGGCAGTTCGGCGGTTCGAATCCCTAGCGCTACGTAACGGAGTGAGCTCCCGTTCCTTGTCCCAGCTTCTGTCAACCTAGCAGTTCGAAACCATATAAAAATGCAAGAAGAAAAATAGGGACCACCTTTGGTGGGAAGGTAACAGGCGTTCTGTGCGCCTTCAGCATTTAGTCATGCTGGCCCCATGACCACGGAGACGTCATCGGACAGCGCTGGCTCTTTGGCTTTGAAACAGATGAACACCGCCCCCTAGAGTCAGGAATGACTAGCACATATGTGCGAGGGGAACCTTTACATTTACTTTAGTCTAACAAAGAGGAGGATTAAGGGGGTGACATCATGGCAGTGTTCCAGAATTTGAGGGGTTGTCACAGATAGGATGGGGTCAACCTATTCTCCAAAGCACCTGAGGGCAGGACAAGAAGCAATGGATGGAAACTAATCAAGGAGAGAAGCAACCTAGAAATAAAGAGAAATTTCCTGCCAGTGAGAGCAATTAATCAGTGGAACAGTTTCCTTCCAGAAATTGTGGGGGCTCCATCACTGGAGGTCTTTAAGGAGAGATTGGGCAGCCGTTTGTCTGAAATGGTAGAGGGTCTCCTGCTTGAGCAGGGGGTTGGACTAGAAGACCTCCAAGGTCCCTTCCAGCTCTTGTTATACTATTGTGGGATAGGGTCCAGTGGCGTAGCGTGGGTTGTCAGCACCCGGGGCAAGTAATTTGCGCCCCCTAACCCGAGGGTGGCCCGACTGCAGCTGCCCCTTGGTCCGCATCAGTCAAGTGAGGCTCTCCATGCTGGCCTCCTGCCTTCCTCCCGAGGAGGAACTCGACAGGGCAGCGGGAAAAGGCTCAACTGAAGGGAAGCAGGTGCCGCGGGGGTGGGAGGCGCACCGGGGGCTTCGGGAAGGCGCCGGCTCCCCGGGGCGCTCCAGGCGGAGCGGGAGGACGCGGTGGTGTTGCAACCGTGGGCAGACGGAGCGCAGCGCCGCTCTCCTTCGGCTCCCGTGGGGGCGGCGCGGCGGGTCTTGGCGGCTCCGCTGGGAGGTAGGCGGTGCGCAGGAGGGGCCTGGGCGGGCCGGGGCCGGGGAGCTTAGTTCGCGGGCCAAGCCGGGTGCGGAAAGAGGCGGCCACAGTCCGGCAAAGGGCGGCGCGGGGCGAGTCAGGGCGCCCCCCCAGATGTTGCGCCCGGTGCGGCCGGCACCCCCTGCATCCCCCACGCTACGCCACTGATAGGGTCTCCTTGTCTAGAAAATCTCTAAGGTCTCTTCTAACTCTGTTATTCTTTAATTCTATTATTCACCTCCTGTCTCATTTTTCCAGAGTCCCTGATCTTCCTCCCAGCGAATGGCTGACAAAAGGAGGCCCATCTAACTTCCCTTAAAGGCTCCCTCGGATGGATCGTTTAGCAAGGGAAAAAGAGAGAACGTGCATTACAAAAACCTGAACTGTGTTTAAAGGAAGGCTGGCTGTTTTATCCCTTCCAAAAGGCTGCCTTCTGTC
Source organism: Natrix helvetica (assembly GCF_964273705.1). Classification (NCBI taxonomy): domain Eukaryota; kingdom Metazoa; phylum Chordata; class Lepidosauria; order Squamata; family Natricidae; genus Natrix; species Natrix helvetica. The sequence continues at coordinate 11,590,185 of NC_138548.1, forward strand.
AAGGATAATTTGTGGGTATCTGCACTGAGGAAAGATCACCTTGCAAATGAAGCATGGCTGGCTGGGGAATTCTGGGAGTTGAAGTCCAAAGCTGCTGTGGTTGAGAAACACGGCATTTAAATAAAGAGAGGACATTCTTGGTTCTACGTGAATTAATATGGTAACTTTTCCATCCTCTTGAAAACAAGCAGGTTTTTAAACCCAAAGCAGTTTCAGATCTTCTTTTAGATGACGAATGCCCCAACACTGGAAGTCTTTAAGAAGATGTTGGATAGCCATCTGTCTGAAACGGTATAGGGTTTCCTGCCTAGGCAGGGGGTTGGACTAGAAGACCTCCAAGATCCCTTCCAACTCTACTATTGTATTGTATTGTATTGTATTGTATTGTATGACTCAGGAAAATAAGGGAAATGAGCTGTTTGGAATCCCCAGATCAATATTCTGTGATCAACATTTGCAACTTTCCCAGCTGGCTTCTAACAAGCAAAGCCAATGGGGGGAAGCTGAATTCACTTAACATCCACACGATTCACTTAGTGACGGTAGCGAGGGTCACCTGTAATTAGATTGAAAAAAACAACAACCCAAGATAAATAGGAAAGAGCAATAAATACTCAAAATATAATCTCCTACCACAGCTGAAAGAGGGGGTCCTTTGGTTAAGGAGGTTTGAGCTGACCGACATCCAGACCACACTAATAAATATATTTCATGCAACATCCTTATGTGGTTGAAGAGATCAGAAAAAGGCACTTTTGGGGAAACAGGTAGTCTTCAACTTATGGCGGTAATGGAGCCTTATGGTCATAAGTCATGTTGGTTGTAAAGTGGGTCATCACATGAGTGACCCAATTTTACAACATTTTTAAGGCAGTTGAGTTAAGGTTGTTAAGTAAATTTGCAGTCATTAGAATAGAATAGAATAGAATAGAATAATAGAGTTGGAAGGGACTGGAGGTCTTCTAGTCCAACCCCCTACTTAGGCAGGAAACCCTACACCACTACAGACAATGGTTATCCATTAAGAAAGCAAGACAGTCATTAAGTGAGCCCGTTGTTTGCTTTGAGGTGTTTTTGTTGTAAACTAGAATAAAATGTCAAAATCCTGGTCATATGACTGCAGGACGTGGCAAACAGCTATGAATGAGGGCCAATTGTCCAGTGCCCAAAATGTGGTCACATGATGGGGAGCAGCAGCCATCAGAACAAGTCGCAAGTATCTTTTGGGGAGGTACCTGTGACAACAGTAAATAGTCGTAAGTGGCTGGTTGTAAACTGAGGACTACCTGTGTGCTAGTTTTCTCCAGACTAAGAGAGTTGGAAGGGACCTTGGATGTCTTCTACTCCAATCCCTGCTCAACCAAGAGACCCATACCATTTCAGACAAATCGTTGTTAAATTTCTTCTTAAAAACCTCCAGCTTCTGGAGACAAGTTGTTCCACTGGTTAATTGTTCTCATTGTCAGGAAATTTCTCCTTAGTTCCAGGTTGCTCCTCTCCTTGCTTAGTTTCCATCCATTGCCTCTTGTCCTGCCTTCGGGTGCTTTGGAGAATAAGTTGACCCCCCCACTTCATTGTAGCAGATATTGGAACACTGCTATCATGTCACCCCAAAAAAACCTGGGTTCATCCAAACTCAGCAAGTAAGTTATATATGAGGATGTCCAGGGATGCATTCAGCTCATGTTTTAATGTATACTTACTAAACATTTAATACAAACTTACTACGCCTGCACTTCACAAATCAATAGGTGAACTGGGACCAGATTCTCCATTGAGATATAAATTTTTCCAGATTCTGAATGGCAAGGTTGCACACATCAGCAAAACATTTACAAAAGCGTGTATCTCAGGGAAAAGTGCACTCTGAAAGTGTTATGTTAGTGGGAACAACTTGTATATTGTTTGGGGGTTTTTTCCTCTTTTTTATGTACAAAAAAATGCATTTTTGAGGACATTCTACCCTGCTTGAAGTGGAGCTTATAAATACATATGAAATCAAAGCCTTTAAATTATTGGAATTGCTGGCAAAACGTGAGTAAGGAAAGGAAATATCAACAGGAAAAAAGATACATGAAAATGCATAAGAAAATTGCCAGGGGATATGGAGACTGGACAAAAGGAATCAAAGGCTGAACAACACGGAAATTGAGAAATTCATTCATCCTTATAGAGCAGGGAAACTCACATTGAGTGAGTTAACTGCACCAAGCCAAGAACATACTTGGTGCAGTGTTTCTTAATCTTATCAACTTGAAGAGGTGTGGACTTCAACTCCCAGAATCCCCTAGTCAGCCATGCTGGCTGGGGAATTCTGGGAGTTGAAGTCCACAGATCTTGTGGACTTGATCTGATCTATTCCAATTCCCTATTTGGGGCAGGGCAGCATTACAAATAAATGTATAAAACCACAGAAATGTTGTAGAACTGAAGAAACGGCACTCTCTCAGCCCAGTCCACCTCACAGGGTTGTTGTGGTTGAGAAACAAAAGTCACCAAAAATGGTGGCTGCTCCCAGGAGGACACCATGCAGCCCAGGGACAAATTGTTTTGCTTCCCTAAACTGGTCTGTGCAATAACGGGTAGTCCTCGACTTACAACAATTCGTTTAGTAACCGCCCAAAGTTGCGGCAATGGAAAAAGCGAGTTATGACCATTTTTCACACTTACAACATCTCCATAGTCACCTGACCAAAATTTAGTCCCAGAAGGCTTCAGGGAGGCCTGCTAGGCCCAAAACGGGCTGCGGGGAGTAGTAGCACGCATATGCAGGGGCACGGGGGGGGGGGTTGGGTGTCATATGCATACGTGGGGGGGGGGGTTGTGCATGCATATGCAGGGGGTGGTGTGCATTGCACTATGGGTGTGGGCACAAGCGTGCGCTTTTGCGCGCACACAGGTGATTTCGGCACGGGAAGAGAAAACGGTTAGCCATCCCTGGCCTACATCCATTTGCAACCTTCCCAGCCAGCTTTCCATAAGCAAAGTTAATGTGGGAGGCTGGAGTTCTTTTCTTAACAGCCATGGCAAGAAAGCTCATAAAATCAGGAGTGACTCACTTATGGTTATAATTCGAGGATTCCTTGTACAGTACAGGTAGTCCTCACGTTACAACCACAATTGAGCCCAAAATTGATGTGGCTAAGTGAAGCATTTCTTAAGTGAGTTTGCCCCAATGAACAACCTTTCTTGCCACCATTGTTAAGTGAATCACAGCAGCTGCTTTAGTAAGATGGTTGTTAAGTGAATCAGCCTTCCCCTTTGACTTTGCTTGTGAAAACCTGGCCAAAGGTGATCATGTGACTCAGGGACATAAATGTGAACCCGTCGCCAAGCATCTGAATTTTTGATTACATGACCAGAGGGATGCTGCAATGGATTTAAGTGTGAAAAACGATCGTCAGTTTTTTCAGGGCCATTGCATAACTTTGAACAATCGCTAAATGAAGTGGCGTAAGTTCGAGGACTACCTGTACCCCAAATTTCCCAGCCCAGTCACTGGGAATTCTGGGAAAATGTTTTGGAGGTCAGGGAAAGATGTCCCGATTTCTTTCTTTTTTCTTTCTTTCTTTCCCTGTTTCCCGGCTGCAGCTGTCTGAAGTTTGGTAGATGAAGAGAAGGCAACGGAGCACCGTTCTGTCTCGAATAGCGTCAGAGGTGGCCAATATTTGATTCTCCACAGCTCTGCCCTTGGCGAGAGAACAAATTGTCTCCTGTCTTGAAGATCTGTGGCAGAAGGTGGAGCATGAGAATGCAGTCAAGGCAATTAATTATTGAATATCCTACAACCGAGGAATAAAAGAGCTGTATAAATGCATATTATTATTGCATAATTATCGCCATATATTTTCTCACATGCCCTAAATTCATTCTCTCTCTCTCCAGCATACGCATGCACGCACACACACAAGAAAAAGAGAAGAAAAGAAGAAGAAAAAACCCTTGAGTAATATTTGTGTCGCTGGAATATATTTTTTTAAACTCTCTTTTCTTCTCTTGGGTGCACCAGTCACATCCGACACCCCATCCCTCACACCGCCTCATCTGGAAGTGCCAGCCATTTGTCACCTCCCTCCATCTTTTCCTGAGCCCTGCACTCAGCTATCCAATCCGGAAGCTGCCATCCAGCACATCTGGAAACGGGAGAAGCCGCGGGAGTCGTCCCGCTTGGGATGGAGCAAAGGGGCTTCGGCGCTGGATTCGATTAGCCCAAACAGCACAGAAGTTTGCCACACTCCTCCACGCAGCAGGGAGGTATGTGCCAGGAGGGAGGGGGATTCCCCCCCCTTCTTATGCATTTAAACACAGCACGCATTGAGTTTTACAACTAAAAATGCCCAGATGCGATACATTAGCGGGGCGGTGTGCAAAATGCTTTACATCTGAGCCGTTTTGTGTTCAAAATATCCCATGTCAAGTTTGCAAAGTCCCGTTTATAGCACGAAGCGGCCCTTTGTGCTGTTCCGTGCATGTGGGGAAATGTTTCGAGCTTAAAATATTTCATTTTTACGTTTTGAATCTAAAATGCCTTGCATATCTCTAGCACAGAATAAGTTTGGGAGGGAAGAAAAAAAATGGGTTTGTGCTAAGAACCCCCTGGGAAATGTTGTATAGTAATAATAATAATAACAACAACAATAATAGAAGAACAACAACAGAATAACAGAATTGAAAGGGACCTTGGAGGTCTTCTAGTCCAACCCTCTGCCCAAGCAGAAGACCCTATATCATTTCACACAAATGTTTGTCCAGTCTCTTCTTAAAAACCTCCAGTGTTGGAGAATTCACAACTTCTGGAGGCAAGCTGTTCCACTGATTAATTGTTCTAACTGTCAGGGAATTTCTCCTTGGTTTTAAGTTGCTTCTCTCCTTGATTAGTTTCCACCCATTGCTTCTTGTCCTGCCCTCAGGTGCTTTAGAGAATAGGTTGATCTCCTCTCTTCTTTGTGGCAACCCCTGAGATATTGGAACGCTGCTATTATGTTACCCCTTTTAACTAGACAAGACATACCCAATAACTGCTTTACTATTATTATTGTTATAATATTTTAATTCCACCTTTGCTATATATGTTGGTTATCTCAATAATATCTCATATATTGCTATATATGTTGTGTTATTTTCACAACAACCCTGCGAGATGAACTAGGCTGAGAGAATGGCATTTCTTCCGTCCTACAATGTTTCTACAGTTCTATACATTTCAGTTGCAATGCTACCTGCCCCAAGTAAGGGGGTTGGCATAGTTGACCTCTGGGGTGAATTTCAACTTAGCGATTCTATGCATTAGCATTTCTGTAAAGCAATAGCCTCATCATAAATGAGCTCCATATTATCGGCCAAACAGAGCCCAATTCCAGGAACACTTAATTCTAACAGTGGCCTGAAAATTAATTCATTCTGTCCCTTTTTCATTAGGCAGGGAGCCCAGGCCTATAGGCACAAACCTGCCTCCAAGGAACACTTTTATGGGGGAATGCTTTGTCCTTTTCTTGTTGAAAAGACCCTCTATATAAACTCATAAAGTGATCTGCATTGATTTCTTCTTCCCTCCTCCTAAAACATTTTCCTGCGCAGGTGCCCCCCCCATAATGCAATGTGCGTGTGACATGCACCACACCCGACTCCGCATGCATGCATGACCCCCTGTACTCCCACCTCCATGCACGCACGACCCCCCACCCCGCTTTGGGCCTCCCTGCAGCCTTCTGGGAGCAAAAATGGCCTGCGAGGAGGGGGTGTGACATCCCCCCCATGCTCAGTGGGCCTCCCTGCAGCTTTCTGGAACCAAAAACAAGCCACGGGGGCGGGCACTGCGCCCGCGCCTGAGCCATATCCCTCTGCATGTGTGGAAACCCCCCCCCATGCATGTGTGCACATCTCCTGCATGCATCCTGCCGCCCTGCACATGGACAGTGCAGCTGAGCCGGGGCGATGACTTGCGTGCCCACCAAAAGGGCTCTGCGTGGCCCCTGTGGCACGCGTGGGATAGGTTCGCCATCAGGATTTTAGGTTGTAAATCTGAAGGCAAGGATCTTCTGGACAGTTTTACAATAGATCAAATGTTTCTCAATCTTGGCAACTCTAAGAAGCGTAGGCTTCAACTCCCAGAATTCCCCGGTCAGCATGCTGTCTAGGGCAGTGTTTTTCAACCTTGGCAACTTGAAGATGTCCGGACTTCAACTCCCAGAATTCCCCAGCCAGCATTCGCTGGCTAGGGAATTCTGGGAGTTGAAGTCCGGACATCTTCAAGTTGCCAAGGTTGAAAAACACTGGTCTAGGGAACTCTGGAACCTGTTTAAGTCTACATCTCTTAAAATCGCTTAAGGTTGAGAAAGAGTATTATCGGGAGTATAATCTCCATGGTTAAACAAATTGGCATCCAATTTTGGCTTTTTCCCCCCTCCTTTGGCTACCGTTGTTAAGCAAATCATAGCAGCTGTAAAGCGAATCACGTGGTTGTTAAGCAAATCTGGCTTAACCCCCCCCCCCCAATTGAACTTTGCTTGTGAAGACCTGGCTGAGAAGTTTGCAAATGGTGATTGAATGACCCCAGGATCCGGCAGCCGTTGTAAATACAACTCTGCGGGTTGCCAAGTCCCTGAATTTGTATCCCACGACTCTGAAGATGCTGCAGTGGTTGTATGTGCGAGGTTGTATGTGGTTGTAAGTCGTTTTTTTTCCCCCAGCGCTGTTGCACCTTTGAACAGCCACTAAATGAACGGTGCTCTAACGTAAGTCAAGGACTGCCTGGGGACCCTTTGGGGCTGGAAAGCAGGATTTAGATCAGGGGTGTCAAAGTCAAGGCCCATGGGTAGGATTGGCCCACCAGATACTTAAATCTGCCCCGCAAAGCCAGCCTGGAAATAGCAAACGACCGGCCCATGGTGCCAAAACAGGGCAGAGGGGGGCCTCGTGCATCCCCCTGTACCAGCGATGGATTCCTACCAGTTCGGACTGATTTAGCTGAACTGATAGTAGCTTGGCTACTATAGCTTGATTTAGATGCTTTAAAGGAGTAAAGGCGGGCATAGTGGCTCAGCAGTTAGGACGCCGGGCTTGTCAGCTGGAAAGCCAGCAGCCCAGGTTTGAGACCCAAGCGCCCTGGGACAGGGTGAGCTCCTGTCCTCGCCTCAGCTACTGCCAACCTCGCGGTTCAAAAGCATGCAAATGCGAGTAGATAAATAGCTACCACTTCGGTAGGACGGTAACAGCGCTCCGTGATGTCATACTGGCCACATGGCCGCGGTAATGTCTTGGTGGCTCAACGGCCTTGAAACGGAGATGAACACCGCCCCCTCCCCTAGAGTTGGCAATGACTAGCGGAGTAAAATCCGCGGAGACTCCTTTACCTTTAAAAGGAGTAAATATTGTTCCAAATCCATTTCTTCCTCCAATCCACTCAGGTTTCTGTCTAAGAGTTAAGCTGAACGGCTGACAAAACCTTGTCTCCAAATTAAACCCAAACAAAACGAAAGGCCGTCTCTGGGGGTCTGTCCTGGAAAGCAGGTGGGTGCAATCCTGAAACATAGTGGGAGGAAATAAATCGCACACCTATCCGTGGACGAGGACTTCTAAATTGTTTCCAAGGAAGTAAATGCAATCTGCCACTGTTGATAAACGCCAGCAGCGTCCTACCTCGCAAGGTAACTTGAGAAGAGATTCACCCAAGCGGAACAAAAATTCTTTCGCCTCGTCTCCCGTTTCCAGGACAGGTCAGCACTGTGTGTCTCCAGGAAGCCCAGAAATACTGAATGCAACATTTCTTCTCCATTTTTAATCCTCTCCATCTGGGCAATCGGGAGGTAAACGGCTTCCTGATTTGGAGGGCCATTTTGAATGAATACATATCACATAGACAGGCAGTCCTCGACGTACAACCACAATGGAGTCCAAAATCTATGTTGCTAAGCGAGGCAGTTTTGCCTCATTTTACGACCTTTCTGTTCTGGCCTAGGCCTCCCAAGATCATGAAGCCAACTCCTTGTCCTGATAAAACCTCTTTTATTTAGCTTAAAGGGAATTCCTCTCCAGCCAACAGCCTTCCAAGAGATTTAGGGTTTCGGTATAGGGTTTCCTGCCTAGGCAGGGGGTTGGACTAGAAGACCTCCAAGGTCCCTTCCAACTCTACTATTGTATTGTATTGTATTGTATTTCACAACTACAGGCCTTGATCAGGCTTGGAGAGCTGCCAGGCCGATATCTTCCAAATGCCATGCTGTAGCAGCAATTACTGGCAAGAAGTCAGGAACAGATCTTCACCCTAATGAATTGAATTAATTGTCTCCTGCAAACTCCACTCCCCTTTTTGCTTCTATTTATTTCCTATGGGAGGTATCATTCACTGTCCACCTTTACTCCCGAGTCGGCCTTTGTTCCCTAACTGTTCCCTTCTCCTGGCAGCTCTGCGCACATCAAGAACAGGCTCCAGCCGTTCTTCTGCCCCACTGATGTGTGACTCCGAAGGCAGCTGATAACTTATCAGACGGCCCTGGTCCCCTCTCTGCCTCATCAAAGTCCTCATCAGAGCCTTCTCCAGACTCCAGGACTGGCCCATGTTCCTCCCCAACCTTCTCACTATCTGAGTCTACCACCAGCTCCACTGGCCGCTGGCGGACTACAACACTTTCTTTCCACCATTGTTTTAAGTGAATCACTGCAGAGGTTGTGTTAGAAACACGGTTATTAAGTGAATCTGGCTTCCACGTTGACTATGCTGATCAGATATTTGCAAAAGGTGATCACATGACCCAGGGACGCTGCAACGGTCCTAAATACGAGCTGGTTGTGCCAAGCGTCGGAAGTTTGATCACATGACCATGGGGGTGCTGCAAGAGTTGGAAGTGTCAAAAATGGTTGCAAGTCACTTTTTTTTCAGCGCCACTGTAACGTCGAACGGTCATTCAAAGTTGAATGACCAGTTCGCTTAGCGTTCAAAGTTACAACACTGAAAAAAGTGACTTACGGCCATTTTTAACCCTTACGACCGTTGCAGCATCCCCATGGTCATGTGTTGTTGTTGTGTTTGGATGCTTGACAACTGACTCATATTTATGATGGTTGCAATGTCTCGGGGTCACGTGATCACCTTTTGCGACTTTCTGATAAGCAAAGTCTTTTGGGGAAGCCACCTTCACTTAACAACCATTTTGCTCCTGTCTGCTTTTTTTTTTGCTGTTTCTTTCGTTCTGTTGTTCTTGTTTATTATTGAACTGTTTTATTCCTTTTTAATAGCATTACTTGTGAAATATGATTTTTTTTTTTAGTAAGTTTGTATACTGCCGTACAACTCTGGATATATTTTTTTAAAAAAAGTCCTTTCATCTCTCTCTCAGTGGGTTGCGTCTTCCTCAATCTCAGGTCTTCTATCAAAGGCCTTGGAGTTTGAGGATTCAATGCAGGATCTTAACTATTCCTGGCCCTGCACTCTTCTGGACAGAGAGCTCTGACCTCATTCCCGGCATCTGTTCAAGCCCCTCACCCAATTTAGGGGGTCACAGCCCCAAGTGCAATTCCCAGCACTGGCTCCATTTTGGCCTTGACTTTCCGCATCCTCTCTAGTTCCTCAAGCTCTGCTCCTTCTCCATCTTGTCCTATTCCTTCTTCCTGTAGCCATGTCGCTTGACATGGCTACATCTATCACCTCCCCTTGTTTTCAGGTCGTTGTCTACTACCACAATTGTCTAGTTCAGGGGTGTCCAAACTTAGCAACTTTAAGACTTGTGGACTTCAACTCCCAGAATCCCCCAGCCAGCTCTGCTGGCTGGGGGATTCTGGGAGTTGAAGTCCACAAGTCTTAAAGTTGCCAAGTTTGGACACCCCTGGTCTAGTTGATTGGCTAATACCTGCCTGTCTGGCTGGCTCTGGAAGTCCCACAAGATCTTAGCTTTCTAATTCTCCACCAATTTCTGTGAAATCTCCCATTTGGACGCTGGGACGCTCAAGTGTAGCACATACAAAAAGTAGAATAACAGACTAACAAGAGCTGGAAGGGACCTTAGAGATCTTCTAGTCCAACCCACTGCTCAAGCAGGAGACCCTCTACCATTCCAGACAAATGATTGTCCAATCTTTTTTTTTTCACAAGTAAAGTTTTTTTTTTATTTTTATTACAAATTTTAAATTTTTTTTTGTAAACAAAGTGTTCTCCGCGTTTTCCCTCCTTTTACATTCTCTCTCATACATAATTCATTTTACATCATATGACCATTTCCAATTTCAGCCATCTAATTTTTTAACTTCCCATATTTCTATCTTAAAACTCATTTTTCTTAACACATAAGCAACATCATTTTTGCCCCTTCAAAAATAAACCAAATTTATCATTTCATTTTTCCATTTGTTATTCTATTTTCTATAGGTAGCACATATCCTCAGATTCAATGTTAATGTAATAAGCATTTTACTTAATGAGTTATCCACAATTAACAATGTTACTATAATTCCCCCACTTCTTATTTAGCTGCATATCATTAACAGTATTAACGTATTTCATTTTATTCTATTAATATATCCTTTCTTTCCCTTCCTCCTTTTTTTAACCATTTTCTCTTAGCTCATCTCTTACTCTCTTTAATGTTCCACTTTCATCAATTTTCTTGTTGTCCTTTTGTCCCACTCTTAAATTCCTTCTTTTTTCTTTCTTTCTACAATGTCTAGTTGATTGGCTAATACCTGCCTGTCTGGCTGGCTCTAGAAGTTCCCACAAGATCTTAACTTTCTTATTCTTCACAAATTTCTGTGGAATCTCCCACTTGGACCTGGGACGCTCGTGTCTAGCACATACAAAAAGTAGAATAACAAGAATAACAAGAGCTGGAAGGGACTTTGGAGATCTTCTAGTCCAACCCACGGCTCAAGCAGGAGACTCTCTACCATTCCAGACAAATGATTGTTCAATCTTTTTTTAAAAACGTCCAGTGATGGAGCATTCACAACTTCTGGAGGCAAGTTGTTCCACTGATTAATTGTTCACACAGTTAGGAAATTCCTCCTTAGTTCTAAGTTGTTTCTCTCCTTGATTTATTTTCCATCTGTTGCTTCTTGTCCAGCCTTCTGGTGCTTTGGAAATACTCTGCGCAGATGTTCCTGTACACAATGCCAGATATAGGTAAGCCTCAACTTACAACTATAATTAGACCCAGAATTACGATCGTAAATCATGCTGATTGTTAAAAGGGGACATCCTGTGACCATGACTGATTCTATGACCTTTATGTGGCAGTCATTAAGTGAACCCATTTTAGTCAACTGATGTTTTTTGCCTGAAACCAGACGTAAACACCAGTTCCTGGCCAAAAAGCAACAACCACGTAAATCATCCGTTAAAGCAGTGTTTCTCAACCTTGGCAACTTGAAGATGTCCGGACTTCAACTCCCAGAATTCCCCAGGCTGGGGGATTCTGGGAGTTGAAGTCCGGACATCTTCAAATTGCCAAGGTTGAGAAACACTGCTTTAAAGCATCTAAACCAGTTGCCAAGTGCCCAAAATGCAATGGTGAGGACTTACAACCTGTTCTTGAAGTTACAATGGTTGCACTATCTCCGTCTGATCACAATTCAGGTACTTGGCAAGTGGCTCGTATTTATGACGGCTGCAGCATCTTGTCTTTACGCAATCACAACCTGCGACCTTCCCATCTGGCTTCTGAGAAGCAGACACTATTCAGGAAGCAGATTTGCTTAACAACTACATGATTCACTTAATGGCCATGTAATTCAATTAACGTCCATGGTAAAAATGATAAAAAGATCAGGTCTGGTCATGTAATGACCCACTTTATGTCCGTCCATCCCCCAACTTTTACCAGAAATATCAGTCCTAATTGTGGACATAGATTGAGGACTATCTGTAGTGTATGCTTGTGGATGTATATATGTGTGTGTTTGTGGACAAACAGATCTCAGTGGCTTTCCAGATAGTTTTAAATTCCAATCTACAGCAGCTAAATGTACTATGGGCCAGGATTTTCCTCTCCCCTGGTTTATTAGCAGAAGTAGAGCCAGTTTGGCATAGGGGTTAAGGTGTTGGCTTAGAAAACTGGGAGTTCTAGTTTCACCTTAGCAGGGTGACTTTGGGCCAATCACCAGGTGACTGTGAATTCTAGTCCCGCCTTAGGCATGAAAGTCGGCTGGATGACTTTGGGCCAATCACCAGGAGACTGTGAGTTCTAGTCCCGTTTTAGGCATGAAAGCTGACTGGATGACTTTGGGCCAATCACCAGGAGACTGAGAGTTCCAATCCCATTTTAGGCATGAAAGCTGACTGAGTGACTTTAGGCCAATCACCAGGTGACTGTGAATTCTAGTCCCGCCTTAGGCATGAAAGTCAACTAGATGACTTTGGGCCAATCACCTGGAGACTGTGAATTCCAGACCCACCTTAGGCATGAAATTCAACTGGGTGACTTTGGGACAGTCCCTCTTTCAGCTCAACTCACAGGATTGCGGTTGCGGGGAAAATAGGAGGAGGAAGGAGCACAAAGTATGTTTGCCATCTTGAGTCGTATGTATATATTAAAAAGGTGGGTTCATTTTTTTTTAAAAAAATAACGTTATGTAAAAACAGTTAAAAATATCCTCTGCTGTCACTCTCCTCCCTTTGCTGCAAAGAGTCCCCCTATGATTTGCTAAGTAAGAAGACTTGGTTGTGTGAAAGAGTTTCAGTCTGCCTAGGTGTAAGGAGAGGGGTGAGAAGTTGCAAGCCATTTTTGGAAACAAGACCGAGTCAGCAGAAACCTCCTAGGCAAGGAAAGGAACAATCATCCATCTGTTGACTCGAAAAGGTGGAAAAAAGATGATGGTGGTGATGATGATAATGATATGATGATGGCATCCATTCAGTCATGTCGGATTCTATGGGCCAGCTCTCTACACGTCTTCCAAGAGAGTAAGGTTCTACATTTAGGCAAGAAAAACCAAATGCACAGGTACAGTATAGGTGGTACGTTGCTCAACACTAGTAACTGTGAAAGGGATCTTGGAGTCCTAGTGGACAACCATTTAAATAGGAGCCAGCCGTGTGCTGCAGCTGCCAAAAAAGCCAACACAGTTCTAGGCTACATCAACAGAGGGATAGAATCAAGATCACGTGAAGTGTTAATACTATTTTATAATGCCTTGGTAAGGCCACACTTGGAATACTGCATTCAGTTCTGGTCGCCACGATGTAAAAAAAGACGTGGAGACTCTAGAAAGAGTGCAGAGAAGAGCAACAAAGAGGATTAGGGGACTGGAGACTAAAACATATGAAGAACGGTTGCAGGAACTGGCTGTGTCTAGCTTATGAGAAAGAAGGACTACGGGAGACATGATAGCAGTCTTCCAATATCTCAGAGGTTGCCACAAAGAAGAGGGAGTCCAACTATTCTCCAAGGCACCTGAAGGTAGAACAAGAAGCAATGGGTGGAAACTAATCAAGGAGAGAAGCAACTTAGAACTGAGGAGAAACTTCCTGACAGTTAGAACAATTAATCAGTGGAACAGCTTGCCTCCAGGAGTTGTGAATGCTCCAACACTGGAAGTCTTTAAGAAGATGTTGGATAGCCATTTGTCTGAAACAGTATAGGGTTTCCTGCCTAGGCAGGGGGTTGGACTAGAAGACCTCCAAGATCCCTTCCAACTCTGCTATTGTATTGTATTGAGTTGTTCTATGCACTGGCTGGTGTCAGCTTTGATGGTCACCACACTTTAAAACAGATGTTGAGACTCTAGAAAAAGTGCAGAGAAGAGCAGCCACGATGATGAGGGGAGTGGAGGCTAAAACATACGAAGAACGGATGCAGGGCACAATTGTTAAGTGAACCCCATTGACTTTGCTTGTCAAAAGGTTGCAAAAGGTGATCACATGACCCTGGGATATTGCGACCGTCGTAAATATGAGTCGGTTGCCAAGCATCTGAATTTTGGTCACATGATCATGGGGATGCTGCAGCTGTTGTGTGAAAAATGGTGATGTCACCTTTTTCAGAGCTATTGTAACATTGAACAGTCACTAAACGAATGTCGTATATTGAGTACTACCTGTAAACACAATTTCACTCTGATTTTAGTTAAGAAGGGGCCAAAGCCACATTCCCCAGCACTTCCTGTGGCAGGAAGTGACTTATGTAGCTTCTTTTTGCCTCCAGCTGATGACACTGTAATTTTTATAAACTATTTTGTCAGTTTTTAATTAGAAAAAGATAGAAGTGATGGTAATAATAGGACTGAGATTTGTACAATAATAATGTTTTGAAAAGGAGTAGACTTATTTTAATAAAATATGATTATTGCTCATGAAACATTATCACTACGTTCGGCAACAGGCTTTGCCATTATTAATGAATTAATTGCTTTTGGGATATATGTAATACACTGAACCTTCGGCATGAAAGCTGGCTAGGTGACTTTGGGCCAATCACCAGGAGACTCTGAGTTCTAGTCCCGCCTAAGGCATGAAAGTCACCTGGATGACTTTGGGCCAATCACCAGGAGACTCTGAGTTCTAGTCCCGCCTAAGGCATGAAAGTCGCCTGGATGACTTTGGGCCAATCACCAGGAGATGGTGAGTTCTAGTCCCGCCTAAGGCAGAAAAGCTGCCTGGGTGACTTTGGGCCAATCACCAGGAGATGATTGGTGAGAGGGGGCGGTCTATAAATCAAATAAACTTGAAACTTGAACTTGATGGTGAGTTCTAGTCCCGCCTAAGGCAGAAAAGCCCAATCTCTCATAGCCCAATCCATTTCACATTACTATTGCTTTGGAAAAAAACAAAGTAGGAGGAGGAAGGAGTACAGGTAAATTCAACTTACAACCATTTGTTTAGTAACTCTTTAAGTTATAACTGGTCCTCACACTTATAAATTGTGGGACTATCCGCTTGGTCATGTGATCAAAATTACGGGCGCTGTGCAACTAGCATGTGTTTAGTATGGATGCAGCATCTTTGCATCACGTGACATCCAGGTGGCTTCGGACAAGCAAAGTGGGAGAAGGCAGATTCATTTAAGGACCACACGATTTACTTAACAACGGCAGCGATTCATTTAAGAAATGTGGCAAAAGCTACCATAAAATCAGATGTGACTTTCTTTACAACTGCCTTGCTTAGGAACAGAAATCCTGGTTTCCATTCTGGTCTTAAGTCCAGGACTACCTATAGATGTTGTCCTCGACTTACGACCACAATTGATCTCAACATTTATGTTGATAAGTGAGACATTGGTTAAGTTGAGTTTTGCTCCATTTTACCACTTTTCCTGCCACAGTAGTTAAGCGAACCCCTGCCGTTGTTAAGTTAATCACCTGGCTAAGTGAACCTGGCTTTCCCATTGACTTTATTTGTCAGAAGGTCGCAAAAGGGGATCACGTTATCCCGGGGCGCTGCAATTGTCATAAATATGAACCAGTTGTCAAGCATCCGAATGTAAATCGCGTGTCCATGGAGATGCTGCAGCAAGGCATGCTTTCTCAAAAATAGTCTTAAGTGACTTTTTTCAATGCTGTTGTAACTTTGAACGGTCACTAAATAAACTGTCGTACGTTGAGGATTATCTGTATTAGTAATGTTCGCCACCTTGTGTTATTTATGAAAATAAATATGAAATAAAATTTCATCTATCCATCAATCCATCCATCCATCTATCTTTATATCTATCTAATCTATATCTATCTATCTATCTTTATATCTATCTAATCTCTCTCTCTCTCTCTCTCTCTATTTATCTATCTATCTATATCTATCTATATTTATCTACATATCTTTATATCAATCTATCTATCATCTATCTATCTATCATCTATCTATCTATCTTTATATCTATATATCTATATCTATCTATCTATCTTTATATCTATCTAATCTCTCTTTCTCTATTTATCTATCTATCTATCTATCTATCTTTATATCTATATATCTATATCTATCTATCTATCTTTATATCTATCTAATCTCTCTCTTTCTCTATCTATTTATCTATCTATCTATCTATCTATCTATCTATCTATCTATCTATCTATCTATATCTATCTATATTTATCTACCTATCTTTATATCCTTATATCTATCTATCTATCTATCATCTATCTATCATCTATCTATCATCTATCTATCTATCTATCTATCTATCTATCTTTATATCTATCTTGATCTATCTATCTGTCTTTATATCTATTTATTCTATATCTATCTACCTATCTTTATATATATCTACCTTTATCTATCTATCTTTATATCTCTCTAATCTATATCTACCTACCTACCTACCTACCTACCTACCTACCTTTATATCTATCTAATCTATATCTATCTTTATATCTATCTTGATCTATTTTTTCTATCTTTATATCTATCTAATTTATATTTATCTACCTATCTTTATCTATCATCTATCTATCTATCTATCTATCTATCTATCTATCTATCTATCTATCTATCTATCATCATCTATCTATCTATCATCAAATTATAATTATGTTATAATAATATAAATACCCCAGAGGAATAGAAATAAACAAACAAATTAATAATCTAACTTGGTTGGCATATCACGCTACGCCGCATGTAAAATCCAGTCTCTAGGCTTGTAACCGCATGCACATCCCTTACTTTTGTTCCCATTCAGGGCATGCAATCCTTTTCATAGGGCAGGAAAAAAAATCATCAGAAATAGCAAAGCAACTGTGAGCCATCCTGATTCACTGTATGAAGTTACAGCGGCCCTGAAAAAAGCATATACAGTGACTCTCTGAAGTTACAGCGGCACTGAAAAAGCGACTTAAAACTGGTACTTGAACTTATAGCTATTATAGCATTCCCAATGGTCACTTGACCCCAATGGTCACTTGAAGAAACTCAAAGCATTTGAAAATGTGGATTTACAGGCGGCTGTTACGTATAAGCTGGGTTGACAAAATCAGAAAGGAGGAGGGGATAAGCCTCCTGGGAAAGCCAAGGGAAATAATCAAAGCCATTAAAAAGCAAAAGTCAGAATATTTTGGACATGGGATGTAACACCGAGAAAAATACGGCATCCTTCACTTAAACAATTAATACAATACAATAGAGTTGGAAGGGACCTTAGAGGTCTTCTAGTCCAACCCCCTGCCTAGGCAGGAAAACCTATACCGTTTCAGACAAATGGCTCTCCAACATCTTCTTAAAGACTTCCAGTGTTGGGTCATTCACTTATTCCTCCAGGGAAAGATTGAAGGCAAATGAGGTCCAGGCAGAAGAAGATGATCATAGCTTCAAAATCTAAGGGACAGGTTTGGACAAAACTCAGCAGCACCTTTTCATGCGTCCGTTGACAAAAAATAGGATTGCCAGAATGATCGACAACGTCCGATCACGGATATGGCACAAGAATAATAATATTCCCTTGATCAACATTTGGGCGCTTGGCAACTGTCACGCATTTACGACGGTTGCAACATCCTGGGGTCCGTAGGATCGCCACTTGGGACCTTCCAGTTTGGCTTCCGACCAGCAGCCAACGTGAGAAGCCAGATTCACTTAACGACTGCTTGATTCACTTAACAGCTGCAGTGATTTCCTTAACTATGGCAAAACTCACTTAACAACGGGCTTGTTTAATAAAAATTCTGGTCCCAGTAGTCATTGCATGTCAAGAACCACCTGTAGGTCACAAGCCCAGTTATGTTTATGCTATTCTATGCAAGCTAGGATCACTAATTTAGAGGTTTCCTTACAAACCAGCATCCGGTCACCCAAAACCCACTACACAGTATATGAAAAATGTACACATAAACTCTCAGCTCCAGATCTGCCAGAAATTTTATAAATATAAACTTGAGCCTCCAATTCTTATTGCCTCTTATATGGGTATAAGCCCCACGATACTCAAGGGGATTATCTTCCTATAGGGGTAAGATTTCCCAGAGTTGCCTTATAGATGAGATGGGAGACATATGAATCTAATAAACAAATCAACAGTCGTTGCACCATCAAACTCTTCCTAACACCCAGAGTGTACAGGTAAGTCCTCAACCTACAACCACAATGGAGCCCAGAATATATGTTGCTAAATGAGCAGTTTGTTAAGTGACTTTTGCTCCATTTTACGACTTTTCTTGCCACATTTGCTCAGCGAATCGTTGCAGTTGTTGAATTAGTAACACGGTTGTAAAATGAATCCGGATTCCCCGTTGACTTTGTTTGCCAGAAGGTCGCAAAAGGGGATCACATGACCCCGGGACACTGCAACCGTCATAAATATGAAGCAATTACCAAGCATCTGAATATAAATCACGTAACCACGGGGATGCTACAACGGTCATAAATGGGGGGAAATGGCCATAGGTCCCTTTTTTCAGCGCTTGTTGTGACTTTGAATGGTCACTAAATGAATCGTTATAGGTCTAGGTCTGCTTCTATGGACAGCAACATCCTCTCCCATCCAATCCATTCAGCCAACAGGAAGGGGGAAAATGGAAGTCTTCCTCACCTCACACCTTTTAATTAATTTTAACAATTCTAACCTCTATTTAACCTTTTAAATATTTTATTGCACAATGCCTCTGCGAAGAAAATGGGTGGATCTTAAATACGATTGACTGATAAATTATCAAGGGGTGGGGGCATAGAGAAAAGTGATTCGCGGTTATTTATATGGGATCCGCTTGCAAATCTTTGGGGCAAAAGGCAATAAAGCAGAGAGCCCGTTTGATTCTAGTGTTAAGGCACCAGGCTAAAAAGCAGGAGACGAGGAGTGAAGTATTAGTACTGCTTTATAAAAAGTTGGTTTTTCCAGCAAGCCGGCCTGGCCTGTTAATTTTAACTTATTTTAAATGTATTGTCTTTTAAATTCGGTTTGTTTTTTTGGATATGTATTTAATTTTTTTTAACTTTTGGGATGTGTTTTTTTTTTAATGTTGTACGCCGCCCTGAGTCCTTTTGGAGAGAGGCGGCATATAAATCCAAATAAACAAACAAACAAACAATAAAACCACAGCAAGATCACATCTGGAATAGCGCATCCTATTTTGGTCCCCACATTACAAAAAAGAAGCTGAGACTTTGGAAAAAAGTGTAGAGAAGAGAAACTGGGATGATTAAAGGCCTGGAGACTATCGATCGATCAGAATGGAGCTGGAAGGGACCTTGGAGGTCTTCTAGTCCAACCCCCTGCCTAGGCAGGATAACCATGAGCTGGATGACTGAGAATCTCCATAGACCTCCATTGATGGAGGACCTACAACTTCGAAAGGCAAGTTATCCCACTGGTTAATTCTCCTCACTGTTAGGGAAGTTTCTCCTTAATTCCAGGTTGCTGCTCTCCTCAATTAGTTTCCAATCATTGTTTCTCGTTTTGCCTTCTGGTGCTTTGAAAAAAATAAATTGACCTCACCTTCTTTGTGGCAGCCCCTCAAAGATTGGAATACTGCTATCATGTCAACCCTAGTCCTTCTTTTTTCTAGACTGGCCATAGCCAATTCTCGCAACCGTTAATGGGCTAGTCTAGAAAAAGGACTAGGAATGACATACCAGCGTTCCAATATTTGAGGCCAGAAAGCAAGAGTTGGGGTCAACCTATTCTCCAAACCACCAGAAGGCAAGACAAGAAATGATGGATGGAAACTAATGAAGGAGAGAAGCAATCTAGAAGAAAGGAGAAACTGCCAGACAGGGAAAACAATTATCCAGTGGAATGGCTTGCAGAAGGTGTGGGTGCTCCCATCACTGGAGGCTTTTAAGAGGACACTGGACAGCCACTTGTCTGGAATGGTGGGGTCTCCTGCTTGAGCAGAGGATTGGACTAGAGCAGGGGTGTCCAAACTTGGGAACTTTAAGACTTGTGGACTTCAACTCCCAGAATTCCCCAGCCAGCTCTGCTGGCTGGGGAATTCTGGGAGTTGGAGTCCACAAGTCTTAAAGTTCCCAAGTTTGGACACCCCTGGACTAGAGGATCTCCAAGTTCCTTTCCGACTCTATTCGGACTGATTGATCGACCTTTAATCTTCCTAGTTTAATCATCCTTGTCATCCCTAGGGGGTTGGACTAGAAGACCTCCAAGGACCTTTCCAGCTTTATTCTATTCCAAAAAGAGTTCCAGTCCCGCCTTAGCCATGAAAACCGACTGAGTGACTTTGAGCCATCCCTCCCTTCCCCCCCCACCTCTCTCTCGGCCTAACCCACCTCACAGGGTCGTCCTTGTGGGAAAAACGGCTGGATTTCTTCGCCACCTTGAATTATTTGTTTATGCGCATATGTATCTGTATATATGTGTAAGCAATTTATGGGCGTATGTGTGTACGTATACACACACACACACAGAGTGTTTTCCCCGAAAATAAAACAGGGCCTTATTTTCTTTTGACACCACCCTCCCCCAAGGAAATTTGGCCTTATTTTGGGGAGGTCTTATTATTTTTGAGGTGCAGGAGGCGGCGAGGGTGCTGCTGCCGTGTTGCAATATTTTTGGGAAGGGCTTATTTTGGGGGGGGAGGGCTTATCTTAGCACATGCGCTCAAAAGCCAGATTGGGTTTAGGTAGAGGACAGGCAGGCCTGGAGGAACATTTTCCAGGGTAGTGGGGCGGGTGGTTGGGGTTTGCGATGGGTCGGACAGGACTTTGCTACCAACACCAACCTACAGACAGACTCTCAAGGTGGCGAATAAATTTAGGCACTCTCCTGTTTTAAATAAGTAAATACATCAGTAAACAAACAAACAAACAAACCAGTAAATAAACCGATAAACAAACCGGTAAGTAAAGAAATAAAGCAGTCAAAGAAATAAAGCGGTAAATAAATCAGTAAATCAGCAAATAAATAAATAAATCAGCAAATAAATAAATAAATCAGCAAATAAATAAATAAATAAATCAGCAAATAAATAAATAAATCAGCAAATAAATAAATAAATAAATCAGCAAATAAATAAATAAATAAATCAGCAAATAAATAAATAAATCAGTAAATAAATAAATCAGCAAATAAATAAATAAATCAGCAAATAAATAAATCAGTAAATAAATAAATAAATCAGTAAATAAATCAGTAAATTAAATAAATAAATAAATAAATAAGGCAGGATACAAATAAACGAAATAAAGAGAAAGCAGGAGAGTTACCTTTTTTTTTTTGCAGCAGGAGCGGCGGTGGGGGGGTCTTCCCCAAAGTGCCCCCCCTTACCCCCCCAAATAATAAAATAAAATAAAAGCGTCGTGCGTTTTAATGTCCCCCCCCTCTTCTCCCCCTCCCCCTCCCCCTCTTCTCCCAGCCTTCGCCCGGACCCTCCCCAGAGACGTGAAATTGACTCAAAGAGGCCGGAGCGGCGGCGGCGGCAGCGGCAGGAGCCGCACATGGCGGAAGGTGGGGCTCTCCCCTCGCCGGCCAACCAACCTTGAGCCCGGGTGGGCTCCGCCCCGACGGAAAGGCTGGGGCGGGGGGCGTTGGGCGAAAGCGCCGCGCTTACTTTAGGCTTCCCGGCCAAGTGGCGACAATGTCTCTTTTGGCGAGAGTGGCTAGGAAGCCGGCGGCGGTAGCAGCGGCGTTGCGGAGCCCCGGCAGGAACGGGCGAGCCGGCGGGGAGACCTCTTAATAAAAGTGGGGAGACGGACCACCAAAAAAGAGAGAAAGAGAGAATCTAGCGACCTTTTCTTTCTTTCTTTGCTGCTTGTCTTTTTCTTTCTTTTTTTTTTCCTCTTTTGATTCCGGAACGGGGGATTTAAAAAGAGAGAGAGAGAAAGGTGGGGAGCATGTTTTATCCAGAATCACGTGCGTTTCCAAGCAGGATGGGCATTGCAGCCTTGATCCTAATAAAAAAAAAGAAAATCCTTTAAATTGGGATTTTAAATTGGGTGGGTGGGAGGGAAGGAAGTCTGGGGGAAATCGGCACCCCTGTGCACTCACCTTGCATTTTTTCCCCTCGTATATTCACACACACACACACACACAGGCACACACACACACACGCGTGAGAGCGCACACACCCCTTTCCTCCTCCTCCTCTTGCCTCCTTCTCTCCATCCTCCCCCCTTGCAAGGCTGCTTGTGCCGCTGCGCCTCTGTGTTCTTTCTTCTTCTCGGTTTATATAAGGGAGCTTCTCTCGCATTGTTAGAAGAAAAGAAAAGTAAAAGTGGGAATAAACGCAGGAAAAGTAAAAAAAAAATGGGGGGGGGGCGGAAGGGGAGAGGGGGGGGCGTCTTTTTCTCTCGCAAGTGAGAAACCTGTTGTGTGAATGAGCGAGGGGCGTTCTTGGGAGTTTGCTGGGGAGCGAAGAAAGGGGAGGGGGAAATGAAATAGAAGTACTCCAGAAAAGGAGTTCAAAGGATCCGTTTTATTCATCTGTTTGTCTTATGTTTTTTTAAAGGATACAAACCTCGGCGGGACAGATTCTGTTTAACAAAAAAAAGAGAGAGAAGATACCAAGAAAGAAAGAAAAAAGGGGAAAAAAAGCTCTTTAAAACTGGAAAAATCGGACTACACCCTACTTGTATGTATGTTTGGAACCTTCTTTTTTTTAAAAAGAAAAGTACATTTATTTGATTTTAGCGAAGAGGAGGAGGAGGTGGAAGAAGAGGAAAAAAAGAATTCCTAATTTAATTCTGTTTCTGGGCAACTGCTTGCCATCTGGGAAAGAAAGTGCTGGGCTCTTTGAAAAGCCCCCCCCCTCCCAAAAAATCAAAATCAAAACCAGGAATTGTTTTAATTCCTTCTTCTTCTTTTTTGTGGCTGTTGCCAGGGTTAGACATGGCAGAATCCAGAAGTGATTTCTCTTGAGACTTTGCTTGCTGACTTGACAGCTTTTTCTTGCCTTTTGCCTTCTTGGTGAGATCTGGGAGATGGTTAGAGAGGGGAGGGAGTTGATTTATTTCCATTAAGCGACTTTTTCCTCTGGATTTTTTTTTGCCTCTCTCCTCTTTTTGAAGACCCCCCCCCCTCGGTAGGTGAAGGTCCTTCCAGCCAGGATGCTTGCACGCCTACAAAGAGTTTAAGAAAGGGAGTTCAGGAGGAGAAGGAAGTTTGCAGAGTGCTCCTTTTTAGGAGAGAAGGGAAAAAAAAGGAAAAAAAGAGCAAAACGACCCGCAGCCATCTGTTCCTTAGAAAACAGATTTTTTCCCCCTCCTCCCCCATTTGAAAGCTTGTGATCCCGACTCTGGATCGCTTTGCAAGGAGCTTCCGAAATCTGGATGGACGGTAGGATGCTGCGCCACTTCGTCCCTAAGAAGATCTTAAGAACTGCAAAGGTACCCAGAACTTGCTCCATCTCCGTGCAATAAATTAGGAATCCCACTGTTTTTTTCTCCACACCCCCCTGCAAAAAAAAAGAAAAAAAAAAGAAAAAGAAGTTGGCATCCCGCAAAGGGGGGCGGGAGGGGGGGCTGAGAGAGAGAGAAAGCCAGACGGAGGCGATTAGAGGGGGAGATGACCCCTGCCACTCACCCCCAGACATTTTAAGAAACATGCCAAAATAAAAGGAGAAATGAACTGGGGTCCTTCTTCTTAAAGCATCAAAAAAGCGCTGCAAAAAAAAAAAAAGGAAAGGAAAAGAAAAAATAGGAGAGAGAGAAAAAATCTCCCCCCTCGCAAAAAAAGAAAGGAAGAAAGAAAGAAAGAAAGAAAGGAGGAGGTTAAACCGAGCGCCAATCAAGTAAAATGCAACTTTCGGAGGTAGCGGCGCTTGTGGTTGCCCTCATTGGGGTTTGTGTCTGGACGGAGGACGGGAGCAAAGTTATCTCGGATCGCTACGCGGTGTACTGGAACAAAACCAATCCTAGGTAAGTGGGGGGGGGAAAGGGGGACCAAGCCAAGCTTGGGGGTGAAAAAAAAGGGTGGGGAAAGCTTTTTGTCAGTCCTCACTTGAGTTTGAATGGGGGGAGGCTCTGGGGGGGGAAGAAGAGGTTGGGGAATTGAGGGAGGGGGTCCTTGGACTTTCCCTGTAGTTTGGTATTTTTGGGGTGGGTGGGGAACATTGGACAAAGTGGAAGGAAGAAGAGAAGTTTTCCCACTTTGGATGCCTGAAATGGAGGTAGAAATCCTGTCTCTGGCTCCCCAACCCCCTTTGCAAAAGACATTAACTAGAAAAATTGCTGCAAAGAGACCGCTGGAGGAAATATTTCCAGCTCAGTTCAGGAGGGGGAAAAAATTGCTTCTTCCAAACTATCAACCTTATTATTATTATTTTTTTAAAAAAAATGCATCCCACACTGTGGATCGCTAGTGCAGAGAGGACAGAAGTAGAGTTTGAAAGTGGAGTTTTTATCCTGTCTGGTGTGAGGAAGATTAACCTACAAACTCTTGGGAAGTGACGTGTTTGGTTTTTTTTTTTAAAAAAAAAAATGATGACCAATTTTTTTTTGGGGGGGGGGGGCTCATTTTTGGCTGGCAGAGAGATGCTATTTTGGTCTCTTTCTAGCTCAGCTCAGTTCTGGTGTCATATCTGGGTTTGTCTGGAAGTTCAGATCAGGCAAACCCATCTTCCTAAAATTTGTCATGATGATTGCAAATTGTATACTACTAAGGGCTGGAAGAATACCTTGCATAAATCACTTTGGGTCTCTTTTTTGCAAATTGATATTTGCTTAGTCATGGCTGGGGAGGGGTGGCATTATTGTGAATGCTTATTC
Source organism: Natrix helvetica (assembly GCF_964273705.1). Lineage (NCBI taxonomy): Eukaryota > Metazoa > Chordata > Lepidosauria > Squamata > Natricidae > Natrix > Natrix helvetica. Next base: position 11,614,756 of record NC_138548.1, read on the forward strand.
CTGGATATATTTTTTTTAGCAAAAAATTGGGTCAGGTCGTCTTTCTCTTACCAAAGTCCCTGGAGGCCAAGAACGCTAGGTTTGCTTAAATTTCACATCCCTTTGCTATTTTCAGGCTAACTTGGATATATTTCACTGGGGTGCCCTCTGTCTCTCATCTCTCCCCCCCATGCTTCAAGTCCCCCAAATAATTCAACATTTGAGGGTATGGACAAACAAACATACACACACTCAGTCACGGACAAGCAGCTGTCCTACATTTTGGCACCTTGTTGAAAATAAGAAATATTTAAATCAGTCATCCAGAAGTCAGTTCTAGGAAGTCATAAGACTGTGCAGCCAAGGAGAACAATTTTCTGAAGCGGTGCAGACTGTAAAATCAATTATATGTCACTTAAGGTCTCGATCTTGTCAAATTAAAACAGTTTTCTACTGTGCCTCTCTCGCTTTCTCGCTCCCCTTAACCACTTTGGATGGAAATATGGTTTTCTTTCGTTCTTTTTTTTTTTAACTTGCTGGACCAAATAGGCAGACCTTATTATCTTTTCCCCACCACAGCTCCAAGAGGAAAGTTTTATATTTCCAATTTAGATGGGGAGGAGTTTCCTTAATGTTCCTGTAGGATATTTCTAAATGTGACGGTACCTAAAACTGAGCATTTTTTGAAGAGTCAGGCTGGCAAATGTTAGAAGCTCACCCAAAGATGGTGACCAGAAACAGATTTTTGGTGAAGGGCACGGCAGTTGATTATATTTTTTTGTTCGGGGGTGGCTGGGTGAGATTGTTTTTGTCCACTTCTGATATAAAGAGCCCTAATTGGCAAACTGGTTGGGTTATAATGATCAGGTAAACCCAACGTTTCTAGAATGTGGGGCATGTTTACGCCATCCTTGTCCATGTCTGTCTGTAGTGGCTTGTAATGTGAACGCAAAGTGTTTAAATGAGTCTTCTGACTCTTCCTAGGTCCAAAGCTAAGCATTCAGAAGTGACTTTTCTCCCCCCTTGCTGAGGGGCTTGTAACAGCTTTCTGAAGTAGCTGAAACAGGCTGTTGGATGACAGCCAAATCTTTGATTGCTCATAATGGACAGGATCTTAACCCCAAAATAACAGCTTCTTCCTTTAATCTTAGCAAACGGCGAGCCCACCCTCTAAAAAAAATGAAAAAAAAAACTTTCGGAAAAAGTGATTCTTATTCATCCTCCCTTGAAGGAGAAGCTTGCATTAACTTCCCCCCCTCCCCCGTTTAGTATTTCATACATTGAATTTAGTGTTTCTAAATGGTGCATCGCTTCTGAATCTTCCATGGGTGCATCTTTTTCTCTTTAACTCTGAAATCTTAGGAAACCTTTTTTTTTCTCTTTCCTTTGAGCCCAACTATAAAAAGGGAGCAAGGAGAAGTTCCTCCTTTATCCAGACAAAAAGACTAGTTTCTCAATACAATATTCATTTATTGAGAGCAAAAGCTAAAAAAAGAAATCCCCACAAAATTAGCGGTCCGTGGAATACTTTTAGGGAACCACGGGAAAAATTATGCCTGCAGGTTTTTTTTTTTTTTTTGTGAGTGCCTTGGCTACGGTGGAGGGTTTTGTGTTTCTTGGCACAAGTTGTGTTGTGACACTTGTTTTCAACGCCTCTTAGCTACCTGCTGATGGGTCAGGACTATGTTTAATGTGTGCAGAAATGGACTGGGGTGTCTTCCGATTATGGAAAGGCCCACAACAGATGGAAGCTTGGGAGTCTGAATTGTTTGCTGGCAGCCCACTTTTCACCTAAAAAATAAAAAAAAATCTCCCCATTGGATATGAATGCCCCAACCTGCAGATTTCGGGGGCTCTTAATGGAAGGGTACTCTTGGTTTGTTCACAACTCGGAGTCTTTACGAGAGAAATATTTTCTCCTCTGCCCTTCCTGCCATGGGGAATAAAGAGCTTCATTCTCCAACAAAATGCCTTGGGTTTGAAGGAAACTGGAGCCTGATTTCAAGGCAAACCTACATACTGTAAGGACGTAGAGGAGAAGTTTAGAGGCCATCTTGGAGATGATGGCTGAGATTTGAGGGAAGTTATCTCTGGAGACCAACATACTCTCTTGGCAAAAGCTGGACCAACTTTTGGTCTTTGCCATCATAGTTTAGTAACCTGAAGCACTGGGCATAATTTAATCTTTTCAATTTGGGAGTAATGGGGTAGTTGAGGCCAACCTACATGGATTATTTTTCTCACGGAGGAATTCTACATTTGTTTTACTAGACATTAACTTCTTTCATTCCCCCCCCCCCCATTTTCCCCACTGTTTGCATTGCTATTTCCACTTTTTTCCCCCTCACCTCAAAATCCCAAAGAGATGAATTTGCCTGATTTGGGCTGATTTTTATTTTATTTTTAAAAAGCCGGTGGGCCACTGATCTTCATTGAACCTTGTCTTTAAAAACGCATCCTTTATTTTGTCAATGTTTGCGTGGCTTTCTTTGTGTGACGTGGAAGATATTTTATGGCAACTTGAGTTTTCCAGGGTTTATTTTTGGGTCTGGCTGGCCCCCTCCCTCCCATGTCTTACATCATTGATAATTATGATTATCTACTTCCTGATTCTTGGCTTTGTAAAAATCAGTGGGGCCTTTTAGTGGGAATATCTGAAAGGTCCTGGATGCAGCTTTGAAGAGAAATGTGAAATATTTGGAGTCAACTGTTCTGTTTCCCCACCCAAAAAATTGGAAAATGTTACAAACTCTTATAAATTGAAGAAAAAAAATGTGCCTAATAATGCAGAGACACTAGAACTAAATTAATATTTTTTTTTCATCATCTTACCAGTACTTTATACATAGTTTGAGCGAATGCTGGTGGATTATCCTAATAATCATGCAGATTGGGGCTGTGTTATTTTTCCGTGAATTTGCCTAGGGAAACAAACCCAACTTCCTAGTTTATTCTCATAGTGTTAGCGTTCGCAGGTAAAACTTAACCATCATGACCACAATTGCTCTTTCCTCTCCCCCCCCCCCCCCCCCAAACCAAAGCAAATCAGAGGTGCAAAAATAGTTTGCAGGGACGGGGTTGCAAAAGAGGCCGGTTTTGATTCTAATGGATCACAATAGCAAAATCCAGCTAGCAGTTCTTTCACATTTCATGGTGTCACTTTTGTGGAAAGTGTGTCAGTTGTGTTGAAACTTAAGTGAGTAAGAGTTTGTATCGCTAAGACAGTGCTGGGCGAGCTCCCCTACCCTTTAGAGTGGCAAAAGGTGTCGATTGAGGGAATCCTTTCCTGAAAGAACTTGGAAAATAAGAATTTCAAAGTAGATCTTGCTCAGTGCTTGAGGAAAAAAAGATAGTCCGTCCTCCCCCTTAGTTTTGAATAATATCCATAACTGACTGAGATAGTTTTAGCCGCTGAAAAATAATGGTTTATGGTTCAATAGTAGGAAAAGAAGATCCTCAATAAGACAAATGCACCTTGGTCTGAAATTCTAGATTTGCGTATAAATCCACTACAAAGTCCTGAATGTACAGTGGAAATTAGGAAACTGAAGAGATGAAGTCAAGATCATATACCTTTTTCCCCCCCTCTTGGAAGGCTGAGGAAGACCTGAGGATGTAAAAATCCCACAAAACCTTCCACATCTATAATTTCCCTTCCTCTGCAGCTCTCTTTCCCCCTTTCCCCCTTTTATTATTCCCCTCTGAAAGCCACCGTTTCTCGTCTTGTGACACATTTGCCTCCTCGTCTGAGGAAAGGGGATGCCTTCCTTGATAATTGTGTCTAAATTAAAAATCAATTGTAAATTGAGACACCGGGAACTTCGCCCATTCTGAATGTAATTTTTGATCACCCGCAGGCATGCTTGATATCACCGACCCATCAGCGTGTTTTATGTGGTGGCCACGGGTCTGGAGAACATTTGAGAGATGTTTATTAAATATGTCTCTGTGTAGGCTGTTGATTGAAATATCGGCAGGTGGGAAAGGTTAGGCGTTAGACAAGGGTGGAGAGTCCCGTGTGTGTTTAAATGATGTGTGTGTGTGTGTGTGTGTGTGTGTGTGTGTCTGTATATTTGGGGTGGGGTAATGGTGGTGGAGTGGTGTTTTAAATTTGAAATTCCTCAAGCCAAGCTGAGGTTGAATTAAAAAAAAACAAAACCTAGGCATCGTAGATACCTGCTGTCATCCCAGGAAAACGGCCGCCATGTTACATTTCCAGCAAGGAAAAACATCCTGAGATAGGTTTGCTTCTTGAGCAGAATTCTACTTGCGGTTTCCAATAAGCCAACTTGAGATTCACAAAGAAGACTAAGGATGGTTGTCCACTTTGGAGCACCAAACTTCACATATGACCAAGAAAATCTTGAAGGATAGCTTCCTTCTGGCTTTTCTCGTGCCACCACCTTTGTTTTAGTAAATTTAGGAATACTGCCTTTGCACCAGAACAGCATTCGATTTGAAATATCAAACGTACTTTGCAAATAGGTGGGTGTTTTGTTTGTTTGGCAATGCTGTGCCGAGTTGCTTTCTTTACTCTGGAGCTTTGCAGAAGGATTCCTTAACTGGCAATCATTTGGGTCAAAGGGTTGGCCTGTCTTCTGATTGTAAAATCGCCAAGGGTTCAAACAACTTTGGGTTGAGTATGGATAGATGCCAAACCCAAGTGCCCGCAAAGATTGGGTGGTGACCCATAATTCGGTGTAGGTAACCCCTGTGATTTTGGTGGTGGGGGTTTGTGTCTGGGAGCTGGATGGGCTTCGGAGTCGAGATGTCCCCATTCCGTGCAAGAGCTGAGATGCTGTTAGAAACCCAAGCACATTTCTGTTCTTTGTGATGGTCTGACCAGAGAAATCATTTCCAAAGTATCAGAGATAAAGATTTGTCATTGTTGTTCACGCCACCTGCCACAGTGTAATGGGCAGTTTTAGTGTAATTCTAGAATGACAGTTTCCTTGCTACCAGATGAATTCCCAAGGAGACCACTACATAGCTACCTATCTATCTATCTATCTGCAGAAGGAAAAAGTGAGGGGGGAAATAGAGAGATGGGTAAATGGTTGGCTATTTTCTCTCTCAATTGGCAACGTAGATCCATCCCATTATTTTATTTTCCTTTGCCCTTCTGGCCTGTATTTAGCCACACAAATGTTTCTCTTGTTCAATTGTTGTTATTATTTCTTCCAAAAGAGCTTTCACTGATGGGACTGTTGTTTCAATCCTCTCAGTGTCTCTCTCCCTCCTTCTCTTCTCCCCCTCAAATATAAATGACTCAAAATTCTCAGCAAATTTGTAGAATTACGGGAAATCAGTTTGCAATCTTGTGAATATTTCTGGAGACGACCACTGGGCAGTGGGTTGACTCAGATTTCTCCGTAAGAGAATGAATGGTGTTAAAGATTCATCTGCTGATCTGAATAAATTCTTAAGATCAGTTTTTGGTGGTTCCACGAAGCTTCCTAATTTCGGAAGGAATCGGATGCTAGGTACTGCATTTTGGGGAGAAGGAATAAGGGAGAGAGTGTCTTCTCCTCAAATCACCTGTGATTTCCATTGTGGTATCTCCCAAAAACAAAAGATGAAGGCATTAGAAGGAAACTGAAGTTAGGACCTTCGGTGGTGAATCACTATAAGAGAGAGCTCTGAGGATGGGAAGGAAACAACAGCAACTTAGAGCATAATTAACAACAAGCCCATGTAGACTTCAGGGTCCCTCTTCTCTGGAGAAAAGATGGCTTCCCTTCCAGTCTGGCATTCTTGGAAAAAGGTTTTTAAAGACCCCATCTGAGTGAAATGACTAATAAATAAGCATTGACCTGGTTCAGTTTCTGAGCTTCTGCCTATTCATCTTTTACCTTCTCAAGAAGAAACCTGCCTTTTGAGGTTCATCATGAATTTTTCTTGCTGAATTATATCCCACTTTATTGATAATTTAATTTAGTAAGTAAAAAAAATTGTAAATGTGACAATTTGTGGGGTTCCCCCCCTACTCTGCTTAATGTTTGGGGTATTTCACCCAGCTCTTTCTTGTGATGGTAGCTTCATCCTTCTGAAGATCCATTATGGTCTTCAATTGTTCTGAAATAGGCAAGCAGACTAAGAATGGGATGGACAAGAAGGTATGAAAAGAAAATCAGAAAGATGATTTCCCCCCCTCCATAATCTTTTCATTTGGCTGAAATCAGGGTTGGAAAGTCCCTGATTTCTCCACCACTACAATAAAATAATTCTTCTTTTGAAGAACACAGGCGAAATAAGAGGGTACAGCAGAAAAATCCAGCCGAACTGAAAACATCTCCCTATTCTTCCTGTTCTGGAAGAGTGGCACCATCATTTCTTTCATTTCTTTTATTTATTTAAAAGGTTTGTGTGGCCGCCTGTCTTAAAACACAACAAATACCTCCCTTCCGACGTAGTTGCTATAAAAAGCCAAATTTTTACAGCAACATTGAGACCCACAGTCCACCTGGAGGCATTCAATTCTTCCACCATCTTTATTCTCTTCTCCAAGAGGTGGACTTTTTCTCTCTCTCTCTTTTACCTATCCTTTCCTTATCAATTAAATAAAACTATTGATTAAAAGTGTTTGCTTACCCGTTAACAATCAAAAAGACTCCATGGTCTACAGCACAAGTCAAGCCAAAAAAAATAAAATAAAATCCACGGTGAAGATATGGAAATCTCCATGGCATAGAATCTAGTAGTCCTCCTCATCAATAACAAACAATGGGTAAAAAAAATAACCAGAATAGCCTTCAGAGACAAGCAATTAGGGTTGGCGCTAAGTTAAACTACCTTTCTGGAAAAGATTTGCCTTAACCACCTTCCATCAGGAATCTGTGATTATAATTCCCAAAGTGGATTTCAGGTTAAAATAAGTGGGATGAACATTCGTTTCCTATTTGGTTTTTCCTCCCCCCCCCCAAAAAAAAACCCCAACACAATTTATGGAAGATACCTACAAAGTGTGTCCTTATTAGGTATATTCCATCACGGATTTTAAAGAAGCTGGATCTCCAACTTTGGGTTGTTTTCTAGACAGAACACAACAATATTAAGAAACGAAGGAGGAATGTAACGTGGCCCCTCAAGTTACAAGCTCTTGTTTGTTTTCTTTTTTCTTCTGGTCAAGTTTCTAGTCCACTTGTTTGTTTGTTTTTTATTTTTATTTTTTCAATGCTTTTGTAATCCCACCCACCGCATCCCTGTAGTCTAAAAGCTGATCACTATAAACCATTTACAAATTCTAGGGATTATGAGGGTGACATGAGTGTTTGTTTGTTTTCTGATGGGAAAATGTACGGTGGCCACTCAGTTACAAGCCTGTTTGTTTTCTGATGAGAGAGGTATCTCAGTTTATTTCCCCAGTATACCCTTGACTATAAATCATAGAAACCTTTGCAGGATTATGCAGGGAGGGCCTATTTTTGGTGTGTGGGTGTGGGTGTATACGGTTATTCTTTTGACCTGCTCTTGCACGTACATTAACATTAATTCCTTGCCACATTTCATCCCTGTTTTCCATTCATTTTTTAAAGGGGATCTGTGTCCCCTTTCAGGGTAGGGAATCTGTTATCTCCCTGCCCAGCATCTTAACTTGAAGTGGGTCCATTTATTCTCCACCCATCCTCAAATTTTCGCTCTTGATCACCCCAGATCCAATTTAAACCAAACCTTTTCTACCGGCTTTTACCGGTAGGGAAACAAAAAATAACGAATCTCCCTGCTCCTTCCTCCCACCCCCGTCCCCGAATCGGGGCAGAGTTCCTCAAAGGCCATTATGCCCCCTTAAAAAAAAAAAAAGTTATCATTTTAAAATGCATTCCCCCACCCCACCCCACCCCCATCCTGCCTTCCTTTTCAAATATCCAGTTGGCCTGCCCATTCTCCCAAACCGTTAAATCCTCTTTATTGGTTCTTTGAGCTGCCTCAGCCGGGCGGTTAATAAACAGCAGATGCAAACAAGGTCCAATTTCTCTCTCTGGGGGACACAATTGTGTTTCCCCACAGGTTATATATTTGGCTGCCTTGTGTGCTGAATTCTAAGCGAAAGGTGGGCTCGGTTAGGCTGTCGTTGGTCTACACTTGCCTTCTCCGATCGTCTCATTGGTTTGAGTCTTGGGGTTGAAGGTTTTGGGGTGCAAATAAAGGCAGAGCTCGTCAACCCTCCCGGTTCTAAATTGTAGCACAGCTCGGCTTACACCTTCGGTTTTGCACCACCATCTTGGTTTTAGCACGTAGGCATGTGTGAACTGAACACCTAATGGGCTATCTCAGTGTGCTGTTTTTAAAAAGAAACACGCCAGGATTTCGGTGACATACGTAGACATATATTTAGGTTAGAGGTCTTTCTGCCTTGATGGTTTAACCAACCCATGTGTCTTGCTTGTGTTAGGCATCTCTGTTTCCCTCGTTTGGTGCTTTTGTCCTAATTACAAGAAATCATTATATAACAGTAGCTGTACAGCTGAAGAAAATACGAACATCTGTATCCCCATAGACGGGTATTTCAGTGGAACGTACTTTACAGAAGTACAAGAAAAAAAGTCATAAGGGTGTATTTATATTATACATATGCATATATTTTGTGACTGTGTGATTGTTCACCCAAATGTACATACACATGGTGTTTTGTCTTTCATTTTGATACTCATGTTGAATATTTTCTTAGATCAAGATGCTGTGTGTCTAATCAACAAAACCATGCTATTTAAAGGTGATGTTTATTGCATATAAACATCCAGTAAAGTGTGTGTGTATATATATATGCATGTGTTTGTGTGCGTGCATGTGTGTGTATATGCATGTATATATGTATATGTATGTATGCATATATGCATGTATGTATGCATGCATGCATGTATGTATGTATATCTGTATAAATGTATAAATGTATAAATGTATATTTGTATTTTCATAGATTTTCACGGGTGTAGGTATGCTAGTCTTGTTGTATTTGGGTCTTTTCCCATTATATATATATATATATATATATATATATATATATATATATATATATATATATATATATATATATATATATATATATATATATATATATATATATATATATATGCATATGCATATGCATATGCATATATATGCATATATTATGTATAATACATATGTACACATGTAGACTCATATGTAATACATAGACACATACACTATATTACATACACATATATACATGTATTGCAAACATAGACATATATGTATATACACATATCTACATGTATATACTAAGCATATATTACACATACTTATACATAAATATGTTACATACACACACACGCACACACACATGTATATGTCTACTCATCTTTTTTTAATGTTTGATCAGTAAAAATGACACAAGAGAATAATAACAGCTGAAAAGATGATTCCCCGAGCTTATGATTTACATTTTGTCTGTGTAAAGGAGAGAAGAACAGAGAATGAAAAATAGAGTCAATGGTTTAACTAGAACTGGAAAGGGGTACAAATTACTGGCTATTTTACAATGGGTGGGGTACTAACCAGAAAGCGGGTGGGGGGGAATCAAATAAAGAAGAACATTAGGTATAAATTAATTACCTCTACCGCTACAAATTTCATTTGAAGTAGGTAGGATAAGGACAATGGATTAACGCCAAAGGTTTTGCGAAAAGGGTGAGGTTTGCAAAGAGGTTCAGATAGAAAGAAGAAAGTGTATAAATAGAAATTGTGTGTGTCTGTGTGTGTGATATTTCCTTGTTTTAAGTATGATCCCCTAACCCCTACGATATGACAAATTGTTCATATTTCGGGTCACTCCTGATTTTAGTGGACTCCATAATAATCTTTCACAATAACACTGATGCAACTAATTCCTTCCACCCCGTTTCCCCCCTCTAGTATATGACTTCAAATTGTAGAGTTCATGGTGCCAGAAAACCATTTTTATTTTCTTCTGCTCATTTCTGCATCCATCTGCAAACAGTCATCTATGTCTTTAAGCCATTTAAGAGTTGCTGGTGGTGTCACCGGTTCACTCTTGAATTATAGCTTGGGGATAAGATATTTTTCTCCCCTCTTTTATTTCTGACTTAACCCAACCGTATTGGCTGTCAAGAAAGAAAAATGGCTCAGATTTGCTAACCCCCCCCCCAATTCCCTTCCCTAATTTTCTTGAAATTTCATTTTTAGGGGCCCTAAACAAATCCAAATTTTCAGCTCGCTTCCGTTCCCAAATTCCGAATGAACACGTAACCAAAAATTCAGTGGCCATTGCTCATTCTGACTTTGGTGTTTTATCTCCTTAATTTTGTACTAACAAAATATCTAGACGGGGGTTGGGTGGGTCACAATTTCCCCGGGAATCTCAAGCAATTTAGAGAAAGGTTGCAAAATTGGTTTAAAGTTAACCACTTATTTTTCTTCCTCTGGTAAGCCTATATACATAGTTCTCCTTCGCTAGGGTGAATCCCTGTTGACCTTGTCCTGGCAAAAGGGGGAACAGATTTGAAGAGACTCCAGTTTTGCTGCCCAAACCATCCGTTTTATTCACGGAAGTGGCTGAAAAACATTTATTTCTCATTTAAATTAGTGGTCACACTATTGGAAATAGTATCTCTGTACATAATCCTTGCTGTGCATGGTTACATTGAAGTAGGACTTAATTTTGTGTGGGCACATTTAAGATAGTGCTTATTAGCGCCAGAGGTGAACACTTACCCAGGCGTTAATGCATATTATTTGAGTTATTTTTATTTTTAAATGTTTGCAATACAGTTAAGGATTTAAGGATTTTTTTTTTCTCCGTTGGATATTGGAAGGTGGGAAATCTTTGATCCGGTGACGCTGTCACAATTTTGGGTTTAGTTTTTTTTTCGCGTTACAGCTGTTTATGTCAAAGGGACTCACGGCGCCACACTCTTAATCTGGTTAAATTAAAAATCTAGAAGTTGCATTCACATATCCCAGGCAGGATTAATTTTAACCTTGGTTTGGTGTGGGGTTTTGGTGTGGCTTGGTGGGGTAGACCGAGCTTTATGCTTTAGGTTATGGTTTTGAAAATAGGCGAATGCCTTAAGAAGATTAAACACATTGCATGAATGCAGCCATAGAGCATAGGGGGGAAATGTTTTTCTTGGAAGGAAGACCTCTTTAAAATTATTAGATTGTAGCTTTGTGGGGAAGGCACCGAAGTACTGAAAATGAGACCGAGAAATAAAAAAAAACTGATTAAGTCTTTAGGACCTCCAAAATCACACATGCTGTGAAGTCCTACGCCAGGACAACATTTAAAATTCTGGGATACCCTTTCCTGAAATGTAAAAGGATTTGAGATTCTTGGCTGAATAATTTTAAATTTCCTAGTTTCTTTTGCGGAAGTTCTGGGTTAACTTCTATCTCATGATTACTCTCAGCTCAATTGTCTTTCCTAACAATCAAGTTCTCCCCCTTCCCCATTTAGAGTCATTCTGCTTTTTTCCAGGGGGGTGGGAATAGGACATTGAAAGAATTCCGACAAGGTGAATTGCTAGTTTGTCGTCCTTTTTCTGCTTCAGTTCTCCACTCCAGAAAAATATCTGAACCAAGTCCTTCCTAGAATCTGCTTCTGACATTCATTGAGACCACCATGTTGTTGTGAAGTTGTGTCCGATCCATCGCGACACCATGGACAACATTCCTCCAGGCTTTCCTGTTCGTTACCATCCTCTAGAGTTCATTTAAGCTCCATCCAGCCACCTCATTCTCTGCCATCCCCTTCTTCTTTTGCCCTCAATCTTCCCCAGCATGAGACTCTTCTCCAGTGAGTCCTTCCTTCTCATTAGATGGCCAAAGCACTTGAGTTTCATTTTCAGGATCTGGCCTTCTAGAGAGCAGTCCGGGTTGATCTCCTCTAGGACTGACCAGTTTGATTGCAGTCCAAGGGACTTGCAGGAGTCTTCTCCAGCACCAGAGTTCAAAGGTCTCCATTCTTTGGCGCTCAGCCTTTCTTATGGTCTAACCTTCACAGCCACACATTGCAACTGGGAAAACCATAGCCTTGACTATACGCACTTTTGTTGGCAGGGTGATGTCTCTGCTTTTTAGTATGCTGTTGAGATTTTCCATAGCTTTCCGCCCCAAGAGCAAGCGTCTTTTAATTTCTTGGCTGTAGTCCCCATATGCGGTGATCTTGGAGCCCAAACATACATAGAAACATAGGTTGGCTGTTTCGGAACTTGCAATGTGTGGTTTGAAGGGGTTGATGGGCATCTACATGGGGCTGCCCTTGGGACGCGCCCGGAGACTGCAGTTAGTTCAGAACGCAGCCGCGCGGGCTGTGATGGGGAGTACGAGGTACTCCCACGTAACACCTCTCCTGCGCGAGCTGCACTGGCTGCCTGTGGTTTTCCGGGTGCGTTTCAAGGTGCTGATTACCATCTTTAAAGCGCTCCATGGCACGGGACCTAGTTACTTGCGGGATCGCATCCTCCCACATACATCCCTGCGGCCAATACGCTCACACAGGGAGGGACTTCTCCTGGTGCCGTCCACTAGGCAATGCCAGCGGGCGACACCGAGGAGTAGGGCCTTCTCTGTGATGGGCCCAACCCTCTGGAATGACCTCCCCCCCGACATTAGAACCACTTCTGACCTCCGCTCCTTCCGGCAAAAACTGAAGACCCACCTGTTCCGATTAGCAGGCCTGGCATAATTCAACTGTCCCTCCTGGCAAATGTATTATATCTGGTTATTTTAGGGGCTTTTTAATTTACTGTATTTGTTTTTAGGGGTTTGAATTTATTTTATATCTGCTTTGTACAGTTCTTTTAACTACATTTTAACCTCCTCCATGTCAATTGTCAACTGTACATATTTAATTTAATTTTATTGTATCCTGTTATATTTTGTATGAACTGTACACCGCCCCGAGTCCCTTGCGGGAGAGGGGGCGGTCTAGAAGCATTAAATATTATTATTATTATTATTATCTGATCATCCCAAGTTGGTTTGTTGCTTGAAGCTAGCAATGCAGTGTTTCTCCTGGAAGATGCCCAGAAGAGGCCTTGAAAACACGGTTGACTTATACCATAGTAAGTGTGGAGAACTTTTGTACAGTATACTACAGCCTACTGTAGTAAGTTCTGGACATTTTCATCGCTGTTTTCGTTCTTCACCCAAAATCTGACCACGTCACTGCTCAAAGCTAACACTTAGCTCTTATATACCGCTTCATAGTGCTTTACAGTCCTTTCAAAGGGATTTACAGAGTCAGCATATTGCCCCCAACAATCTGGGTCCTCATTTTGCTGACCTTGGAAGGATGGAAGGCTGAATCAAATATTAGTCTTCTTTGCAGATTTCTACTCCCTACAAGGTACGTGACATGGGGGTCAAATGGCAGGCCTTTTCTGTGGTGCCCCCAATTTTATGGAACAGCCCCCCCTCCCCCAGAAGGGCAGATGACTCCTATCCTGCTAGCATTTCATGAACAAGCGAGTTTTGTTCCAGTATATCTTTGACTCATAGATCTTTAGGACAATTGACTTTTCACAGTGCTATTTTTAATCCTATGTATGCGGTTTCATTTTGATTGTGGTTTTTTTTGGATCCTACTCCAAACGCATTAGGATTCGGGACAGCTGTATCAACAGCGACAAATAAATAAATGAAAAATAATACTGCACGGATGTATCCTGTAGTTGTATTTGTGCTTCGCTTCTCTTTGTTTCTAGTTGCATCTCATCAGGATTTGGCGCCTGGTTTTTGTAGTTTCTAATGTTTGAATTCTGTTGAGTTTTATAGTTTAATGTAATTTTATATGTCTTTTAATTTCCAATTGGGTGCCATCCAGAGAAAGAAGGGCAGCTATATAAACACTATATTATATCTACATATCTATATATGCACTTGCACCTATATCTATATATCTACAGCTATATCTCTATATCTATCTATCATCTATCTATCTATCTATCTATCTATCTATCTATCTATCTATCTATCTATCTATCTATCTATCTATCTCTGTTTATATTTCTGAACTGCCCATCTCCATCAAAGAGGGACTTTAAATTTATATTTAATAGTTATATGTCCACCCACCCACCCACCCATCCATCCATCCCTAAGCATATGTTTCATTTTATATATATTATAACTGTCGATCATGTCTGACTGTCTCTGTCTGTCTCTCTGTCCCTGCCTGCCTTCCTACCTACTTACCTATCATCCATCTATTCTATGTGTCTGTCTGTCTGTCTGTCTGTCTGTCTGTCTGTCTGTCTGTCTGTCTGTCTATCTATCTATCTATCATCTACTATCATCTATCTATCTATCTATCTATCTATCTATCTATCTATCTATCTATCTATCTATCATCTATCTATCTATCTATCAATCATCTATCTATCAATCATCTATCTATCTATCTATCTATCTATCTATCTATCTATCTATCTATCTATCTATCTATCTATCTCTATCCTAATCTTTAATTCTCTCTCTCCACACACACGCGTACACATTAAATTATTACGTTTTTTTGCATCCTGCTTACATTCCCTGCCAACATATTTTGAGGGTAAGCGGTGGCGTTTATGCAAAGCTGAGAAAAGAAATCAGAAGGAGTTTGCCAAAGCAATTAAAGGCGCTAGGCAAGAGAAAAGCAAAGCAAACGTAAAAACATTGCCTTTTTTTTTTTCTTAACCACCTCCTAAGCGATCTAAATTATGTGGGGCAATGTACAGATTCTTCTGTGGCTGGATCCTTGTCTGCAGCAAAGGTTTAAGAAAAAAATGGCCCTTGGGTCTGGCTTGCATTTCACCAGCTTCTTCTGCCCACATAGCTTCCTCGCCATCTTAGCTAGCAAAATTGGTTCCTGGCATAGGACGACGATGCTTTCTGTCTATATTAAACAAGCTCTCTTTGGCTTCCGTAGTAGTTCTCAGGACTGTTTCAAGGCAGCTCTGAGCGGAGACAGCCGAGAAAGAAGAGAGAATTTGGAATTGTTGCAGCAGGGGGGAAAAAAATATAGTAAAACAAAAAACCTCAAGCTTGCAGAAAAGCTGTAGTTGTCACTTTTGAAATACTGAATGGCTCGTATCCTTGCTATGAAATGGATTTGACATACCCTGGAGCAGGTTCATTTCTTAAAGCAAGAACTAATTAAAATCCATAAATAATTTCATAAAATTCTAGCGTTAGAAATTGGATACGGGCAAACGTGAAACCGGATTAGACCATTTGTAGGGCAAATACAGAGAGGTGGCTTCAGAATTAAAATGGATTCCACCCCCACCCACCCCCGTGCCAGTATAGACAAATGCGGTGCCAGTCAAGAATTTCGCCTGTGAAATCTTGGCTTGTTTTTTGACATTGATTAAGCAAAAGCGCCTAAGAACGTCTGTCCTGCCATTTCTTGTAGGGGCACAGCAAGACCTCTGTCCTTCCAGAACGCAGGACACAGAATTATGGGTTTCAGTTTATTTCATTTATTTGCATCCCACCTACATTATTTTTTGCAAACAACTTGATATAATCCAACACACTTTCTCCCTCCTATTTCCCCCACAAAAACAACCCTGTGAGGTGAGTTGGAGTGAGAGAGAGAGACTGGCACAAAGACCTGCCTTTCATGCCTAAGGCGGGACTAGAATTTGCAGCGTCCTGGTGATGAGCTCAAAGACACCCAGTCAGCTTTCATGATTTAGGCGGGACTAGAACTCACAATCTCCTGGTGATTAGCCCAAAGTCATCCAGCTGGCTTTCTTGCCTAAGATGGGACTAGAATTCGCAGCATCCTGGTGATGAGCTCACTGTCACCCAGTCAGCTTTCATGATTTAGGTGGGACTAGAACTCACAATCTCCTGGTGAGTAGCCCAAAGTCACCCAGCTGTCTTTCATGCCTAAGATAGATCTAGAACTCACAGTCTCCTGATGATTAGCCCAAAATCACCCAGCTGGCTTTCATGCCTAAGACAGAACTAGAACTTCCAGGGGGACGCCTGGAAGGAGACACCTAGAAAAGGAACTTGGGGGAGGAAACCCCATATGGGTGGCATTGATAATTTCCTCTCCTATGCACTGGTTTACATACAGGGGTCCCCAAACTTGGCAACTTTAAGACTTGTGGGCTTCAACTCTCAGAATTCTCCAGAAAGCAATGCTGGCTGGAGAATTCTGGGAGTTGAAGTCCACCAATCTTAAAAGTTGCCCAAGTTCGAAGGCCTGTGACTTAGAACATAGAATAGCTTAACTTAAGCTCCAGCCATTGCATCCCAGTGTGCTTCTCAACTCCGGCAAGCTAGAGATGGGTGGACCTTCTGGGAGTTGATGTCCACCCATCTCCAGCTTGTCAAGGTTGAGAAACATGGACTCCAATGTTGCTCCTTCCAACAGATGGAGCTTCCCCACCGAAGGAAGTCCCCCCCCCCCACCTCCTAGTTCTTGCTCCATCCTTAGGAGGAGAGGATAAGTCTTTCCGATGATTTGATCCTCAGGGCCGAAGGAGATCTTCTGCAGGCAGAGCCAATTTCCAGCTCCCGAGCTGCAGGCCGTGGCTTTCTTGACTCTACATCGCACACAGCAAAGCCATAATTGGTGCCAGGGATCCCTGATCACATTCGCTTGGCGCTTTCCCCCCCCTTGCACCCCCGAGTGCTCAGAGAAGACGCCACTCATCATTACTGAAAAACGGCGAGGTCTCTGTCAGCTAAAGAAGATGCCATCTTGTGTATTACAGGCATTTCTCTCCCCCCTACACCATCTCTTCGAATTGTCAGATAACACTGACGTACATTTATTTATAACATTTTAATTCCGGCCTTCTCCAAAGAAGCCAGATAGCGCATCCACGGCCTTCTTCCTCCTCCGTGCCCTTGTTTGCTTTCTGGCCTCTTGACAATCGCTAGAAGTGAGGTTTTGGCTGAGAAATTAGAAATGGCTTAAAGATTGCCGCTGAGTAGGGATTTGGACCGGTTTGAAAGTCAGCCTGAGCTGCTTATTTGGGAAATGTCTCCACGCCAGCGCTTCCTTAGCAGTTCTTCAAGCACGGCATCGGGGGTTGCTTTCCTTCTTGATGCCTTCCTTATTTTGCTGGGCTCCCATTCAGAGGCCTCTTTGGCAGCGAGTTGCAAGCCTGTGTGTAAAATGGATTTATGTGTTTGTATATAGGATGTAATGGAAGGGCATAAAAGGGGGAGGCCAGGTTGAAGGAAGGTAGCGAATGCATTTCCCCGCATACCTTTTGTGAGAAGAAGGGGACTGCGCTTCTCCGAAAAAATAGGCGATGTGAGTGGTGTCGTTTCCTTTTTTCGAAACTTATCGAGCGTTGCAGGAACTGGGTATGTTTAGCTTAAGAGAAAGAAGGACTAGGGGAGACATGATAGCATTGTTCCAATATCTCAGGGGTTGCCACAAAGAAGAGGGAGTCAAACTATTCTCCAAGGCACCTGAGGGTAGAACAAGAAGCAATGGGTGGAAACTAATCAAGGACGGAAGCAACTTAGAACTGAGGAGAAATTTCCTGACAGTGAGAACAATTAATCAGTGGAACAGTAGTTGCCTCCAGAAGTTGTGAATGCTCCAACACTGGAAGTTTTTAAAAAGATGTTGGATAGCCATTTGTCTGAAACGGTATAGGGTTTCCTGCCTAGGCAGGGGGTTGGACTAGAAGACCTCCAAGGTCCCTTCCAACTCTACTATTGTATTGTATTGTATTGTATTGAGCTTGTCCCAAAGGCTGGTAAAAAAAATAAAAAAATCCTCTATCGTGCATGAAATGCAATGAAAGCGGGGCTAAGTTAGCTTCTGTCTTTTTTTATTTTATTATATTTATTTTGGTTTGTCAAGCATGTAAGAGAAAACAAGTATAAGTATGAATATAACATGTAACTATATAAGTATAAGCAGTTATACGTCTATACGTAGGAAAAGAGTACAAATAAATGGGGGACAGTAGGACAGGGACGGTAGGCACGTTGGTGCGCTTATGCATGCCCCCTTTAGGGACCTCTTAGGAATGGGGTGAGGTCAATAGTAGACAGTTTAAGGTTAAAGTTTTGGGGGGTTTGAGGATGTAACAACAGAGTCAGGTAGAGCATTCCAGGCGTTGACCCCTCTGTTGCTGAAGTCGTATTTTCTGCAATCGAGTTTGGAAGGGTTTACTTTGAGTTTGCGTCTATTGTTTGCCCGTGTATTATTGTGGTTGAAGCTGAAATAGTCATTGACAGGTAGGACGTTTTAGCAGACAATTTTGTTCTACTCTCTTTTAAGAGGGGAAAAAGTACTACCACTGTAGTACTGTTCATAATAAACATCGCCAGGATTACGGGCCACCTCGGAAAGTTGGCTAAGATAATGCATGCCCCTTCAATCGCTCGGGCTGTGACCCACGAATGCTCGATACCGATACGTCTTCTGCAAAGGGGCTTCGTTATAGTTGCAAGGATGCGCCCGTCCCACCGTGAAACCCTGAAGGTTGAGACGTAGAAGAAATCCCCTCACGGATTTCCTTTGGGGCAAAACGTTGACTTATTTTTCCATGCCGATTCGGGCTCCGGGGTCTAGGGTGGGTGTTGGAATGCGTGGCTTCAGATTCTGTGTCGATTCTGGGCTCAAATACAAAGCGCGTATTTTGGATAGATTGAAAAAATAATAATCATTTGACCTATGAAAACGTACGTTGGAGATGTTTCCTACGACAAAACCAAAGGGAGGATTTTGCCTGATGTGCGGTGGGGGCAACACAATATCGGCTTTGCACGAATTGGCCTGACGTTCGTTTATTTATTTGGAGAAAATACATATGGTCGCCCACTCAGTCTTTCTGAGTCTGGCCAGCTTACTAAAAATATTGACCCATCTGGTGCTGTACAGCAGTGGTCCCCAACCGGTGGTACGTGATAAAATTTTGGTCATCCACAGAAAAATTATTTGCATTTTTTATATTGCACTAATACTATTTATTTTATTTTTTTAAAAAAAATCACATTAGTGGTCCACGGGATTTAAAATTATGAATTTAGTGGTCCCTGAGATCCGAAAGGTTGGTGACCCCTCTTGTATAGGGATGTTTTGCTTTGAAATTCAGCAACTGGGAGCCAAATAAGAAGCCATTCCAGTATGAGCTTCATCCGTATAAACAACCTACCCCTAAAAAAATCAGAGGGTGATACCGCCATAGTGTTTACAGAGCAGTTGTGTGCCCCAAAGGGCCTTCATTTGATTTCTGATGTCGTTGAGAGTGGGCTTTGGCTTTTATTTATTTAAATTTAATATAAATGTTTGGCACTTATGGCGTCTGCGTATACGTAATCCTTCAGGCGTCGATTTGAGGCTGGTGGAACGCGAACCTGGAAATACATAACAAACTTGAGGAAAAACCACAGAGATTTGGGTTCCTGTTTTTAATTGCCTGGCATATGTCAGAATAAAATAATTGAATAGTCCTTGTGCTGGCACAGATCGGATTGAGTCATCTCTAGGGCTGCTGGTTAATTTGTTCTCAGGTGCATACAGAGGGGAAGGAAAGTTGGGAGAGAGGGATGGACGGATGGATAGATAGATGATAGATAGATGAGACATAAACAGACCTACAGACCAACAGACGAGTTGGGAGAGATGGATGGATGGATGGATGGATGGATGGATGGAAAGACAAACACACAAACAGGCAGATGAATGACTATATAGATGATAGATAGATAGATAGATAGATAGAGAGAGAGAGAGAGAGAGAGAGAGAGAGGTAGGTAGGTAGGTAGATAGGTAGATAGGTAGATAGGTAGATAGATTATAGGTAGGTATGGAGAGAGAGAGAGAGAGAGAGGGTTGGAAGATGGATGGACATACAGACAGACAGGTCTAAACTCAACACTGGAGTGAATATGGAAGATGTTATTTGCTTATTTTGAATTGATTTGATTTTTACCCAGACCTTTATTATTGCTTAGAAATAACCCAAGGCGGCATGTGGGCACAGGGGCCGATACCAAGTCAGAGTTGGCGCCAGGGATGAATTTCCCAGCTCTTGATTTGTAGCACAAACCAGATTTAAAAGTCAGGCACGTGCCAGCGGAAGGAGATTTGGTAGCATCTTAGTATTCTCCAAGTCGGTCGTGGGCACTCACGGTTAAAGCTCCGTTGATGGGAGACCCTTCCCTGGCTGTTATCTCAGGCAGCCGCTGCTAAAGTGGAAAATAGCACGCTGGGTGAATTGATAGACAATTTCGTCTAAAGGGGCTTTCTTTGTTCCTAGGCTTGCTGTGATTCTCCCCCCCCCCTTTTAAAACAGCCCTTCGGTTAGTTAATTATCCCTTTAGAGCAGGCCTAAAATATAAAAAGAGTCTCTTTCCGTGAGCTGGGCAGCCACATACATTTAATTAATAATTTTTAATATATAAAATCACAGGTCCCTGCCCTGATGAGCTTACAGGCTCCAAAGGAATCGAGCCTAGTAGTTGGAGATAGTTGGTTGCTTTTAAAAAGACGAGTCTCATTTCCCCCCTTAAAATTCAGGCAATATCTCTCTATATATATCGGACGTTGCCTGGAAGTGTGTGGTGAGATGAGGAATATTATCACAAGCCTCGAACAAATATTGAGGAGAGATGTCTTTTCACAGAATGTGTTTCTTTTTCTTTCTGGTTTTTTTTTTTCTCCAAGCGGTGATGAGCGTTGATTGACACATGAGGATATTGAAAAGAAAATAAGGCCCCTGTTTGCATTAACAATCCCATCCTAAAAGCAAATTGTAAAGTTTCCCGTCGTAATAAGGCTCTGATCAAATTAGCTTTTCTGGAAAATGCGCCGAGCATTGTCGGGTGGTGTTTATATTAGCGAGCCATTATTCTGTGATTATAATGGGTGGTAAAATATCTCGGGATAAGTGAGGCGCAAGCAGCCAAGGTGGTGTATGTAAATTTATTTTCTGGAAAAGGCGTTTTTCCCATTTTGGCTGCTATCAATGTTTTAAAATTGTGTGTGTATGTGTATGTATGTGTGTGTGTGTGTGTATGAGTATCTACCTATCTATCTATCTATCTATCTATCTATCTATCTATCATCTACCTACCTACCTACCTATCTATCTATCTATCTATCTATCTATCTATCTATCATCTATCTATCTATCATATATCTAGCTACACACACACACACACATCAGAAACCAATCTGGCTTCTTTAAAAAAAAATCAGCGTACTATTAGATGGTCGGCTGCCGTAATAATTTTGTTATTAGTTTTTTTTAAAAAAAACATTTGCTCATTCCCTTGTTACTTTAAGTGGACTGACTTTGGACCCACCTCTTGATATTATTATTATTATTACATTATTCATTAAACATGAAACTCAGCCAACTGAACATTCAAAAATGCATCACAAATACCAGTGACTGGTGCTAATGGTTGATACGGTTTGCTGCCAGCGTCCGAGGTATCAACCAAGTACCTTCTTAAAATATAAGATGTTCCGAGTAGCGCAGTTTTTTGCAGTTCCGCTGTTGTTATTGCAGGAAGCTGCAATTTGTGGATGTATCTTGCAAAATTCTTGGACATGGTGCCAAGTGCCCCGATGACAATGGGTACCACTCTTACATGCTTCATCCATAGCCGTGTAGTTTCGATGGCCAGGTCGCGATATTTCATGATTTTTTCTAGTTCTTTTTCTTCGACTCTGGCATCTTCAGGATATAGTAATGATAATAATAATAATAATAATAATAATATATTATTTTAACCATCGCTTAAGAGTTTATTGATGGAGGGTTTATGGATCCTTGAAATTTGTGCCTCCCGCACCCTGCGGCTCGAAAGCACTTTTTTTTTGCTGCGAGAACCTTTCCAGCCGTTGTTGGGGCGCTATTGTAAATAATAATAATAAAAAAGAAATAAATAGATTCATCCTTCCTAAGAACTTTTAAGTTAGCGGGATGGGCGGAAGGGGGGATGAAAGCCATGGAGATGAGATTTCCAAGGCCATCGAGAAGCAGCTCCGTCCTCGACGTGAGCTTTTTCAAGAGGCGTAGTAGCTCCGAGGAGGCATACAAATGACGGTTCAGTTGCCTGCAGTGAGTATCTAGTCTGCAAACTACTCGTCTCGCACACCAGCAGAAGGCAGGATATTCTAATGACCGAGTTGTTCTGCTTTCCTGGGGAGGGCAGGGTTTTCTTCCATCCTTCACAAAGCTTTGCACTAGGAAGCCTATTTTGCACGCCGTTAATAACCTTCCTTCTTCCGCTTCCCCCCCCCCTCTCCTGGCAAACTCTACCCCCAGTTTGGTTTCCCCCCCCCCCATAACCGGCTCTTTGCTGACTTGTTCTGCTCAAGTGCTTCCTATTGTAAGCGAGCTAATTACTATTTAATGAGCACTAAGCCGAGAGCCAGTTTGGTTTCGTGATTAAGGCACAAGGCGAAAACTGGGAGACCGTGAGTTCTAGTTCCTCCTTAGCCACGAAAGCTCAGCTGGGTGACTTTTGAACCAGTCATGAATTCCGGTCCCACCTTAGCCAGGAAAGTTGGTTGGGTGACCTTGAGTCAGTCATTCTCGCTCGGCCCAAACCACCACAGAGGGTTATTATTCTGGGGAAAATAGGAGGAGGAAGGAGCACAGGTAGTCCTTGACTTATGACAAACAATTGAGTCTAAAATTTCTCTTGGTAAGCGAAACGTTTTGTTAAGTGCGTCCTGCCCCATTTTACCGCATTTCTCGGCACGGTTGCTAAAGTGAATTGTTGCAGTAGTTAAGTTAGTACAGTAGTTAAGATAGGCGAATCTGGCTTCCCTATTGACTTTGCTTGTCAGAAAGTCACATGACCTTAGGACGCTGCAACCGTCATAAGTACGGGTCAGTTGCCAAGCACCTGAATTTTGATCGTGCTGCAACAGTCGTAACTGTGAAAAACGGTCATAAGTCATTCCCCCCCCCCCAGTGCCATTGCAACTTCGAATGGTCATTTAATGAACTGTTGTAAGTTGAGGACTACTTGCATTGGGTATGTTCATTGCCTTGAGTAATGAATGCGGGAGACAAATAAATATGAATATAAATAAGCCACAAAGCTCTGGAATGGAAAAAGAGGGGGTGCCAGAAGTGGTAGTCAGCTGGTTCTCTCCATCTCGGGTGAACCAGAAGTGGCGGCTGTGGGAGACTCCACACACACACCGCCCCAACGTAGTGCGCGAGCACTGCATGGGCAGAAGATGGTGTGCATGCGGAGATGTGGCGCGTACGATCACATTTGCGAACCGGTAGGGAAGGTAAGTGAATCCCACCGCTGGTGGGTGCCCTTTGCCACCAGAGGTACAGAGATAATGGATCCAAATAGCGAATACAATTCGCGGGGATCTATCAACCTGATGAAACTTGCTAAATCGCTGATGCACTGAAAACGACAATCCGATGATCTGCCAGATTTAGTTTTCCCATCAAAACCCACCCTTGATGATGGCCAACACAGAAAATGAGATTTATTCTGCCATTGTCCTGTCTGTGGTTATGGAGCATCCAGAAGGAGCTTCTCCGCAACTCTCAGTTTTGATTATTTTTTAAAATGGTTTAAAGATTTGTATCCCTCTTTTAGTCCTGTCGGCATAAGGCAGCACAAATCTTCACCATTAAATAGCCTTATGGTTTTTAAATAAAGCCACAGATGGTTAAAATGCAAAAGGGGGCCACTGCGTAAAAATGCCATAAAATATTTAAACAACTCCCAGTTAAATGAAATCTTAAGCGTTTTCCTGGAGAGGCAAAAATTGACTGGCTCTTCAAAGCTGTTCAAAGACGATGTGGAATAGTTATGGAGCTAGAGGTAGTCCTCGATTTACAACCACAATTGGGCCCCAAATATATGTTATTAAGTGAGACATTTATTAAGTGAGTTTTGCCCCATTTTATGGCCTTTCCCCCCACAGTTGTTAAGTGAATCACTGCAGTTGATACCGTAAGTTAGTAAACCGGTTGTTAAGTGAATCTGGCTTTCTCATTGTCAGGGGATCACAGGACCTTAGCACACAGCAACTGTCATAAACACGAACCGGTTGCCAAACAATTTTGATCAAATGATCATGGGGATGCCGCAAAGGTCGTAAGTGTGAAAAATGGTCATAAGTTCCATTTACAAGTGCTGTTGTAACTTTGAAGCATCACTAAAAGAACAGTTGTAAGTCAAGGACTCCCTGTATTCAGAGCGAGCTTTGTGTAACGATGAAGGCACCAGGCTGAAAAAAAAACAGGAGACTGAAAGTTCTAGGCCAGTGATGGCGAACCTTTTTTGGCTCACATGCCACAAGTGGGGGGAGCGCAGGGGGGTTGAGTGCGGGCATGCCGCACCCATAATGCAATGCGTGATCCCCCCAGTGCGCATACGCGCACAACGCGCGACTCCCCCCTTTTTACATGCTTTTTTTGCCCTCCCCAGACTCCAGGGGCTTTATAGGAGCCTGGGGAGGGTGAAAAGAGCCTCCCCCGACCCCCTGGAGGCTTCAGGGACCGTCCCTGAAGCCTTCGGAGCGCTTAAAACCACCCTCCGAACAAACCGGAAGTGACTTCCAGGCTGCTCTGAGGGTGGTTTTAAGCACTCCGAAGGCATCAGGGAAGCCCCGGACGGTCCCTAAAGCCTTCGGAGCACTTAAAACCACCCTCCGAGCAAACTTCCGGGTTGCTCAGTGGGTCATTTTAAGCGCTCCGAAGGCATTAGGGAAGCCTCGGACGGTCCCTGAAGCCTTCGGAACGCTTAAAACGACCCTCTGAGCAACCCGGAAGTCACTTCCGGTTTGCTCGGAGGGTGGTTTTAAGCGTTCCAAAGGCTTCAGGGACGGTCCCTGAAGCCTCCGGGGGGGCGTGGAGGCTCTTTTCGCCCTCCCCAGGCTCTTATAAAGCCTCTGGAGCCTGGGGAAGGTGAAAAATAGCTTTTAAAAAGGTGAACTCAGCTGGCCAGCGCGCGCATGCCCTGAGAAATGGCTCCGCGTGCCACTTGTGGCACGTGTGCCATAGGTTCGCCATTACTGTTCTAGGCCATAGGCATGAAAGCAGGCTGGGTGACTTTGGGCCAATCACCAGGAGACTGGGAATTTTAGTTCCACCTTAGGCATGAAAGAGCTGGATGAGTGTGGGCCTGTCACCAGGAGACAGAGTTCTAGTCCTGGTTTAGGCATGAAAGCATGCTGGGTGACTTTGGGCCAATCACCAGGAGACTGGGAGTTCTAGTCCTGCCTTCTCTCCACTACTGTCTTTCCACTACTGTGACCACTTGTAGAAAGGAGTGTACGTTCATTTAGGCAAGAAAAACCAAATGCACAGGTACAGTATAAGTGGTATCTTGCTCAATAGTAGTAACTGAAAGGGATCTTGGAGTCCTAGTGGACAACCATTTAAATAGGAGCCAGCCGTGTGCAGCAGCTGCCCAAAAAGCCAACACAGTTCTGGGCTGCATAAACAGAGGGATAGAATCAAGATCACATGAAGGGTTAATACCGCTTTATAAGGCCTTGGTAAGGCCACACTTGGAATACGGCATTCAGTTTTGGTCCCCACGATGTAGAAAAGATGTGGAGACTCTAGAAAGAGTGCAGAGAAGAGCAACAAAGATGATTAGGGGACTGGGGACTAACACATATGAAGAACGGTTGCAGGAACTGGGTATGTCTAGTTTAATGAAAAGAAGGACTAGGGGAGACATGATAGCAGTCTTCCAATATCTCATGGGTTGCCACAAAGAAGAGGGAGTCAAGCTATTCTCCAAGGCACCTGAGGGCAGGACAAGAAGCAATGGGTGGAAACTAATCAAGGAGAGAAGCAATTTAGAACTGAGGAGAAATTTCCTGACAGAACAATTAATCAGTGAAACAGCTTGCCTCCGGAGGTTGTGAATGCTCCAACAATGGAAGTTTTAAAGAAGAGATTGGACAACGATTTGTCTGAAGTGGTGTAGGGTTTTCTGCCTAAGCAGAGGGTTGGACTAGAAGACCTCCAAGGTCCCTTCCAACTCTGTTATTATATTATATTATATTGCAGGACAGAGGGTGGTCTTTTTTCACTAAGTAGACAAACTATAGAATTAGTTCCCTTGGGATTTTTTTTCCCATCCTGCCAGGCGTGAGGTGGCCGTGTTTTCTTCAAGTTATGCTCATTTGTGTAGGAGCTGTGCAGCAGAAAAGGCAGAAAAGAGAGGTTGAGATGAGCAGACGTTGACTTTTGTCATGTTCTCTTAAGCCCCTGCTTTCTTTAGGATAAGGGGCACAGTGGCTCAGTGGCTAAGACGCTGAGCTTGCCGATCAGAAAGGTTGGCAGTTCGGTGGTTCGAATCCCTAGCACCGTGAAACGGAGTGAGCTCCATTTATCTCGGGCTTCTGCCAACCTAGCAGTTCGAAAGCATGTAAAAATGCAAGTAGAAAAATAGGAACTACTTTTGGTGGGAAGGTAACAGCGTTCCGTGTGCCTTTGGCATTTAGTCATGTGGCCACGGAGACGTTTTCGCACAGCGCTGGCTCTTCGGCTTTGAAACAGAGATGAGCACTGCCCCCTAGAGTTGGGAACGACTAGCACATGTGTGCGAGGGGAACCTTTACCTTTACCTCCTATAGGATGGGCTCTTAGGACACTGCAATTTTATTAACGCTATTTTTTTTAAGCAAAGTCATATCTTAAGAGGGCAGATTAGATACTATCAGTTTTACACAGCTATCGTCCTTGACATTCAACCATGGGCTTGTATATTCTGTCATTGATCAAAGCTGTCATTGTTCGAGTTTACAACTTCTTCACTGGGGTTGTTAAGCGAATCGCAACAGGTAAGTGAATCACATGGTGGTTAAGCAAACCCAGCTTTCCCCGGTCGACTTTGCTTGTTGCAAGCTGAATGGAAAGGTCACCAAGAGGAAATCCCTTGACTTTGGGACTCTGCAAGCATTGTATATATCTGCGGGTTGCCAAATGCCTGAATTTTTGATCCCATGACTGTGGAGATGCTGCGAGGGTTGTAAGGGCGAGGAACAGTCGTAAATCTTTTCTTTGCAGCATCCCCATAACTTCAAACAGTTGCTAAATAAATCCAATTTGAACTGAGCCAGCTGTTTTGCCAACTCTTTCTCGTGGTAGCTGCTTAGCTCCAACAATTGCTTCCTGTTGGGGCCCTAAGGAGATCGGGCGGGCAGGGGAGGGGTGGGGGGGGAGGGGCGAGTAGAGTCCGGCGAGGCGCCCCTCGACGTGAGTGACATTGAGTTGGCCACACCCACCCAATTACACGCCCACCTAGCCACACCCACCCAGCTGGTCATTAGGCAGATCATATTAGTGGCCCGTGGGATTTAAAATTAAGAATTTAGTGGTCCCTGAGGTCTGAAAGATTAGAGAACGTTATAAAGCACTGTGAAGTGGCATATAAGTCTAAGTGCTATTGCTATTGCTAAATGAACTGTTGTAATTCGAGGACAACCTGTAGAGGCCATTTTGGGTCAAGAATACAGGTAGAATGGGTGAAAATCGCCCCTTCTCTCTCTAGTGCTGACCGAACAGATCGAAGCCTTTTCATGTGATGGGCCTGGTGTTTTCCTATTTCCGGCTTGAAGGCCTGAAGAAAAGAAGGTAACCGTACTATCGTTTTCTTTGCCGAAAGCTTCCCACCTTCCATTTATATTCACCTCCATGAACCAGCTCCTTCTCCAGCTGGGCTGAGTCAGCACGATGAAGCCACAGTGGGATTGGCAACACCCATGTGTGTGATGTAAAGTGTGCTCTGGTCTTTAATTAGCCATAATGAAGCCCCAGAACTGTTTTGATAACAGAGCTTCAAATCTTGCTGTCAACGTTTTTTATTGGACTCTGCTAAAGATCAGCAAAAAGAGGATTTCTCCCCCACCCCCACACTCCTGTTCAGATTTCCCAGTCTTAAAAAAAGAAAGCAACGCGGAAAAATAACCAGCTACCAACTTCTTCTTCAAAGACCCTAGCCGGGTGGAAACAAGCTGAATTTATAAATGGCCATAATAAAATAAATCAAATTTATTAAAAAACGGCCGTCGCCGTAAATCAATGCGAAAACTAACCCTCTCTTAAGATGGATGGCAGTAAAACGAGGATTGAAAGGAGGGCCGGTGAAATAAAAGTGGCTTTAAAGATCTTGGAAGGGAGAGCGTTTTACGCAGCCCTGAGGGTGAGACCTCCTAAAGCAGGGGTGTCCAAACTTGGGAACTTTAAGACTTGTGGACTTCAACTCCCAGAATTCCCCAGCCAGCATGGAAGTGTGGAAATATTCAACAGTCAGACTTTTAACTGAACACACCCACAGATCTGCACTTTCATTTCACAAGACCTTCATAATCAATCTGCGTATCGTCTGTCCATTTACTTTCGGCTTTCCTGCAGGGCAATGCAGTTCTTCCGTTTGACAGGGCCAGCGAAATCTTCGTCTTTATATAGAAAGTAAAAAATAAATAAATATAACCCTTTGCTTTTGTCCATTTGTGTTTAGAGAGATGTCTAGTCCTTATGGAGAAGGATTGTTTCTTTTCCATCTGAATGGAACATGGTTTACCTTGGTATCTTCCTCCGTAAGTTTTATAGTTCAAACCACGATGCCGGAGTTGTCAGAACGCCTGTTGACAATCTGTGTACTTGTACTACGTGTAGTCATTATAGAGGGACTGATTTGAATGGAGGTTGGATGGCGGTTTTTACAAAAACACGATGGTTCCCATTGGATGGCCTTGATTTTTCTCCAAAGCAAATTTTCCGGCCCTCTCTTTTTATCTATGGAAAATAAGAAGCTCATTTCTGTATGTATGTATGTATGTATATACCAGGGGTTGTAACACAAATACATACCTATTTCCCTGGCTCAACTGATAAGGAGGCGAGCCTGTGGCTTAGTGGCTAAGACTCCTGCCTAAGATATAATACAGCCCAGGTTCAAATCCCAGTAAGGGTATGGCTAGCTGATGAGAGCTAATTAGCTCGAAATAGATCTATACTAGTCTCCCTTTATTTATTTTTCAGTACAAATACAACACACACACACACACACACACACATATATATATGTTTTCGTAGATTTTCACGGGTGTAGGTATGCTGGTTTTGTTGTATTCGGGTCTTTTCCCGTGTAAGGTTGAGATTGTCTTTGCAACGTTTCGGCAGGATCTCACCTGCCATCTTCAAGCGTGGGCTTAAAAGTGGGATTTTAAGCCCACGCTTGAAGATGGCAGGTGAGATCCTGCCGAAACGTTGCACAGACAATCTCAACCTTACACGGGAAAAGAATACAACAAAACCAGCATATATATATATATATTGGCTGCAGCTTATGGATATCTGGGGCAGAAAGGAGTGAACCCTTTCCTCTGCATTTTAGCTCTGTTGTCAAAAGGTTAAAAATGCAGATACAACATTATGAACCTCACAAATAATTTAAGAGACGAATGTTAGGAGACTTTCCTTCCCCCTTTCCCTTTTCCCTTTCCTTCCTTTTATTCACTGGCTGTGAATAAAAGTTAAAAGCCTCCTTGAAGGGTCTACTCAGGTCCGTATAAGTCCATCTTGGTTGCATTCTTTTATTTATTTATTTATTTATTTATTAATCCATTTTATATGCCGCACCCTCTCCACCAAGGGACTCGGGGCGGCGTACAATTTACTACATAACAAATAAATAACAAGGAGGAGATATACAAAAAGCATTATACAACACATAATAAATAAATAATCAATTAATTAAAAACAGCAAAAAGCAATTAAAAAACAATTAAAACACCCAAAGTCAAACCTAATTTAAAATTTTATCCAGAGGGATTAGAATAGCTATAATTCAGGCCAGGCCGGCTAGTTGGAACAGGTGGGTCTTGAGTTTCGTGCGGAAGGAGCGGAGATCGGTTGTTGTCCTAATGTCGGGGGGGAGGTCATTCCAGAGGGCTGGGCCCATCACAGAGAAGGCCCTGCCCCTCGGCGCCGCCCTCTGGCATTGCTTGGTGGACAGCACCCGGAGAAGTCCCTCCCTGTGAGAGCGAATTGGTCGCAGGGATGTATGGGGCAGGATACGATCCCGCAAATTCTTGGCCCTTTTTGAACAGGGCGGTTTTCTTGCAGATGTCTTATTGCCAGGCTAGGTGACTTCAGTGGGAGGAAGAGAAGGGTTGTACGCAGTGATGGGTTCCTACCGGTTCGGCTGAACCAGTAGTGGTTTGGCCTGCCACGGCCCCGAACTGGTTCTTCTATGGCGGCGCCATCTTGATTTTTGGTTCTGCAATTTTCATTGCACAAGTTTATTTTTTTTCATTGTTAATGTTTGGCGCATGCGCAGAACTATTTTCATTGCACAAGTTTATTTTTTTCCCATTTTTAATGTTTGGCGCATGCGCAGAACAATTTTCATTGCACAAGTTTATTTTTTTTCATTTTTAATGTTTGTCCCATGCGCAGAACTAATTTTCATTGCACAAGTTTAATTTTTTTTCATTTTTTATGTTTTGCGCATGCACAGACCTATTTATGTGCAAATGTACATGTGTGCAGAGTGCATATCTGGTGAGTGTGCAAAATTTTTGCATGCACCGAACCGGCAGTAATGCCGGCAGCAACCCACCTCTGGTTGTACGGTACGCAGTTGTTATTTAGAGGCTCTCTGCCGCCCCAATCCTGGGATAATGCTGGATCTTCTAGACCAGGGGTGTGCACATTTGGCAACTTTTAAGATCTGTGGACCTCACAAGTCTTAAAGTTGCCAAGGTTGGAGACCCCTGCAAAGCTGGCTGTGGAATTCTGAGAGTTGAAGTGCCCAAGACTTAAACTTGCCAAAGTTGGACCCCCTCTCTCATTCTAGACTGGTAGCCTTTAGTTGACCCGTCTTCCATGCAACCTCCTCTGAAAACTATACAAGTTATTTATTTATATATCCACCCACCCATCTGGGTTAGGGGACTGGAGGCTAAAACATATGAAGAACGGTTGCAGGAACTGGGTATGTCTAGTTTAATAGAAAGAAGGACCAGGGGAGACATGATAGCAGTCTTCCAATATCTCAGGGGTTGCCACAAAGAAGAGGGAGTCAAACTATTCTCCAAGGCACCTGAGGGTAGAACAAGGAGCAATGGGTAGAAACTAATCAAGGAGAGAAGCAACTTAGAACTGAGGAGAAATTTCCTGACAGTTAGAACAATTAATCAGTGGAACAGAAGTTGCCTCCAGAAGTTGTGAATGCCCCAACACTGGAAGTCTTTAAGAAGATGTTGGATAGCCATTTGTCTGAAACGGTATAGGGTTTCCTGCCTGTGCAGAGGGTTGGACTAGAAGACCTCCGGGGTCCCTTCCAACTCTGCTATTGTATTGTATTGTGTTGTATTTATTAATTTCTCATTGTGATCATGAGGGCCACTCACCTCAAGGATCTCTGGTGACTGATCTTTTTTTTTAAAGCAAAAGCAATGAAAAAACAGTAAAGACACAGGTGATATTCATCTGGAAAGTAACCTCTGAATAACATGCAAAACATTCTACAAGGGCTTATCCCTACCCTGCACCCCCATCTCCACTCTAAGGAGGTTGTGAGACCAGCCAGGTTTTTAAAATTTTTATTATTTATTTAGTTTGTATGTACAAGATAACAAGTATAAGTATAAACATGGACATGAACAGGGGTGGGTTGCTCTCGGTATTGCTACCGGTCCGGTGTGTGCAAAAAATTTGCTCTGTGCACATACACATTTGCACAAAAATAGGTCTGTGCATAAGCAAAATGTTAAAAAAGGGAAAAAAATTCATTTGTGCAATTATAATTGTTCTGCACATGCGCAGAACAGAAATCAAGATGGTAGGAACCCACCTCTGGACATGAACAAGAGAAATGAGTACAAATAAATGGGGACAGTAGGACAGGGACGGTAGGCACGCTGGTGCGCTTATGGACGTCCCCTTTACGGACCTCTTAGGAATGGGGTGAGGTCCACGGTAGACAGTTTAAGGTTGAAGCTGTTTGAGGGTTTGAGGATGTAACAACGGAGTGAGGTAGAGCATTCCAGGCGTTGACCCCTCTGTTGCTGAAGTCGTATTTTCTGCAATCAAGTTTGGAACGGTTTACTTTGAGTTTGTATCTATTGTTTGCCCGTGTATTATTGAGGTTGAAGTTAAAGTAGTCGTTAACAGGTAGGATGTGGCAGACAATTTTGTGTACTACTCTTAGGTCAGACCGTAGGCTACATAGTTCCAGGTTTTCCAAGCCCAAAATTTTGAGCCCGGTGGCATAAGGGATTCTATTGTGAGCAGAGGAGTGGAGGACTTTTCTCGTGAAATGCCAATTGTATTAATGTCCGGTATACATTATGTTGTGAGTGATTTTCTGAAAGTCATCCAGATGGGATCCATTGAGATCTCTGGAGGGAGGCTGTAACGGAGGGCAGGTGCCAGGAGAAAGATAGCACACTTCCTAGGTCCGATAGACGGCATGTTTGATCAAAGGGACCAGATGCTGTGGGAACGAATTCCTGGGCTTTATTAGGCCTTGTGCAAAGTAGCAACTTCCTTTTGTTTTATGGAAATCCCTTTGTAGAATTTCTGCCCAAATGCTCTGAGAGAGGGATACAAGACAGAATACAGAATCATGCCTTGGAAAGCTTCTAGTTGAACCCTCTGCTTACAACCTTACATCGTTTCAGACAAACAGTTGTGCAATCTTTTTTTTTAAAAAATAAAACCTCCATTAATGCAGCACCTACCATTTTTGGAGGCAAGCCGTTCCATTAATTCATGGTTCTAACTTGCCTAGGAATTTCTCCTTAGTTCTAGGTTAAGCTTCCATCCATTATTTTTTGTCCCTTATCCTAAAGAAATATAGAGCCTCTCTTAATATAGAGACTCTCTTCAAGAGGACATGATAAAAGTCAACTTCTGCTTATCTGGGCTCATCTCAGTCTCTTTTCTGCCTTTTATGCTGCACAGCTCCTACACAATTGAGCATAACTTGAAGAAAACACGGCCACCACACGCCTGGCAGGATGGAAAAAAAAATATCCTAAGGGAATTAGTTCTATATATTGTCTACTTAGTGTTAAAAAAAACCCTCTGTGTTGCAATATAATAGAAGAGAAGAGAATAACAGAGTTGGAAGGGACGTTGGGGGTCTTCTAGTCCAATCCTCTGCTTAGGCAGGAAACACTACACCACTTCAGACAAATGGTTATCCAACATTTTCTTTAAAACTTCCAGTGTTGGAGCATTCACAACTTCTGGGGGCAATTTGTTCCACTAGTTAATTGTTCTCACTGTCAGGAAATTTCTCCTTAGTTCTACGTTGCTTCTCTCCTTGATTAGTTTCCACCCATTGCTTTTTGTCCTGCCTTCAGGCGCTTTGGAGAATAAGTCGGTCCCCTCTTCTCTGTGATAGCCCCTCAAATATTGGAAAACTGCTATCATGTCACCCCTAGTTCTTTTCTTCGTTAGACACTAGATATTCCCAGCTTGCACAACCATTCAGAATATGGTTTGATCTTCGGACAGCTAATAATCCTTGTTTTTCTTCTGTGCACTTTTTCTAATCTCAACACCTTTTTTGTACTGTGGTGTTGACCAAAACTGAATGTGCTGTCCAATTTCCCCCATGAAGTTTTATGCATTTTGATCAAGTCTCTATTCTGTTACTCCCCCCTCCTCCCCCTGGCCAAATAAAATAGCTCTAATATTCTAGTCTTTTGTTACCAAGAAAGCATTCATGTTGTCAGTTGAGGTTGTCCTCTTCTGCAAATTAATTACACATTACAGCAGGTACAACTGGTCACTTAATGAATGAATGTTCCCAGTCTGCGCATGCACAGAGTTGCCAGACGAAGGGAACAGCTAAGGAACAAGGGTCAGTTTGGGAGTAAAGCCACAGGTGATGGTGAATGGCCCCTCCCAGAGGAAATAAAAGAGGAGCGACAGGGGAGTGGAGTTTGCAGGAGACAATTACCGTATTTATCGGCGTATAACACGCACAGGCGTATAACACGCACCTTCATTTTAAGAGGGAAATTTCAGGAAAAAAATTTAAATTTCAAATAAAGAACTTTGAAGCAAAATAAGGGTAGCTCAGAACTTCTTTTTATTAACTTTTAGTCGGGAGTCCGGGGAGAGGAGAGACGGCTCATCCATTCTCTCCTCCTCTCACCCACACCCCGCTGTCTAAAGCGCTTCCTTTCGCCTGCCCGAGCTCTTCCGCGGGCGAAAGAAAGCCTTTTAGTCGGGTGTCCGGAGAGAGGAGAGAATATTCAGCCAGTCTCTCCTCTCGCCCACACCCCGCTGAGTAGCGCTCCGCAATCCTTTTCTGTGCGCCTGGCGTTTAGATAGATAGCCGGATGTTTTAAACGCCAGGCGCATAGAAAAGCAGCTGCTGTTGGGGCGAAGCGCTCCGCGATCCTTTTCTGTGCGCCTGGCGTTTAAAACATCCGGCTATCTATCTAAACGCCAGGCGCACAGAAAAGGATCGCGGAGCGCTTCGCCCCAACAGCAGCTGCTTTTCTGTGCGCCTGGCGTTTAGATAGATAGCCGGATGTTTTAAACGCCAGGCGCACAGAAAAGCAGCTGCTGTTGGGGCGAAGCGCTCCGCGATCCTTTTCTGTGCACCTGGTGTTTAGATAGATAGCCGGATGTTTTAAACGCCAGGCGCACAGAAAAGCATGGCTTCTTAACATTATATCGGCGTATAACACGCATACATCATTTGCCCCCTATTTTTCGGGGGGGGGGGAAGTGCGTGTTATACGCCGATAAATACGGTAGTTCATTCCTGCATTCTTGCCAAGTATTTCGGCCTTTGAAAGATATCAGCCTGGCCATTCTCCAAACCTGATAAAGGTCGGTAATTATGAAGTATCTTGGAAGACTGTGGGAAAGACTTTGCTGGCGAGGAAATCACTGTAAATTAAATAAAAGGGGTTTATCGGGACAAGGACTCGGCTTCATTCCTAGGGAAGTCTAGATCAGAACAGAATTATTTGGATTTTTTGCTAGAAAAGAGGTAATAGATTTGATTTGCAGAAGCTGCGAAGGAACTATCTGTAGCGAAATCAGGCTATAAAACCCAAGATGTATAGAACTATTAAAATATACAGAACCTTAACACAAACCAGTTGCCAAAACTGCTCAGTTTGAAGAAGAATATCGAAATTCTGGTCCTTTTCTCCCCTTTCCAATTTTTTCGCTGCCCTTTCCCCTCTCCCTGTGCCTTTTTTTTCCTTCTCTGTCAGAATCTAGATCAGTGTTTCTCAAACTTGGCGACTTTAAGTCCTGTGGACTTCAACTCCCAGAATTCCCCAGCCAGCTGATTCTGGGAGTTGAAGTCCACAGGACTTAAAGTCGCCAAGTTTGAGAAACACTGATCTAGATTGTTGCCTTTTGGGGCAAAAAAAGACCCCTTCCTGATTTGATTACTCTATTTTATAAAGCTGGGGGTGTAAGGCGCGTCGTATTTATAATGCCGGAAGCATTGGTTGCAAAATAGCATCCGTCACATTCGAATTGACGTTGCACTATAAATGGAGATTTCTAAGAAGTGTGGAAAAGGGGGTTTGCTTACAAGTGTTAATGAGGTGACCCATCCCTGCATAGTCTCCACAATACCACGGCTGAAAATATCTAGGATGTATTACACGTATTCCTTGACTTACGACCACAGTTGAGCCCAACATTTCTGTGGCTCAGTGAGACACCCGTTAAGCTCAGTAGTAGTAACTGTGAAAGGGATCTTGGAGTCCTAGTGGACAACCATTTAAATATGAGCCAGCAGTGTGCAGCAGCTGCCAAAAAAGCCAACGCAGTCCTAGGCTGCATCAACAGAGGGATAGAATCAAGATCACATGAAGGGTTAATACCACTTTATAATGCCTTGGTAAGGCCACACTTGGAATACGGCATTCAGTTCTGGTCCCCACGATGTAAGAAAGATGTGGAGACTCTAGAAAGAGTGCAGAGAAGAGCAACAAAGATGATTAGGGGACTGGAGACTAAAACATATGAAGAACGGTTGCAGGAACTGGGTATGTTTAGCTTAAGAGAAAGAAGGACTAGGGGAGACATGATAGCAGTCTTCCAATATCTCAGGGGTTGCCACAAAGAAGAGGGAGTCAAAGTATTCTCCAAAGCACCCGAAGGCAGGACAAGAAGCAATGGGTGGAAACTAATCAAGGAGAGAAGCAACTTAGAACTGAGGAGAAACTTCCTGACAGTTAGAACAATTAATCATTGGAACAGCTTGCCTCCAGAAGTTGTGAATGCCCCAACACTGGAAGTCTTTAAGAAGATGTTGGATAGCCATTTGTCTGAAACGGTATAGGGTTTCCTGCCTAGGCAGGGGGTTGGACTAGAAGACCTCCAAGGTCCCTTCCAACTCTACTATTGTATTATTGTATTGAGTTTTGCCCCCATTTTACGACCTTTCACGCCACAATTGTTAAGTGAATCACTGCAGTTGCTCAGTTAGTAAGACGGTTGTTAAAGGAATATGGCTTCCCCACCCCCGTTGACTTTGCTTATCCGAAGGTCGCAAAAGGGGATCGCGTGACCCCAGGACACTGCGACCGTCATAACTGTGAGTCAGTTGCCAAGCGTTTGAATGTTGATCATGTGAACATGCGGATGCTGCTGTGTTCATAAGCATGAAAAATGGTCATAAATCACTTTTTTCCTATCTCGTTGAAACTTCGTTCACTAAATGAACTGTTGTAAAGTCGAGGACTATCTGTATATCCCACAAACCTTTCTGTTTTTTAAACCGTTTGCGTGAGAACAGCGGAATTTCATTGGCCCGAGACCCCATTGTTTTGAAAGGATTCCCCCCCCCCCCCTCCAACTTTTGATGCCGGAAGGTAATTATGAATTCTGGAGGAGGAGGTGGACACCCCCCCCCACTGCCCCCTACCTCCTTTTCCTGGCCTGAAAAGGCATTGGGAAGGGAGCATGGGATTCGAACCCCAGTCAGAGGTGTAACAAAGCGGCCCTCTGGATGGGCTTCTCCTTTATGCCTGTTTTGGGTTCAATTATGGAAAGCTGAGATTTGAAAGGGAAACATTCGTATCCGGCTAATAGCCTTCATCCTTGGCAAACAAAAGGCTGTTAGCTTTATATTCTGCCTGGATCTGCCTTTGTGTGTGTTGGGCCACTTTAATATTCTGTTTTTATCTTTTGAAACATTTTTTCTTTTCTCCTGATCCATCTTGGTTTTTCTTTTCCTTTGCCCCTGTTTCTTTCCTTTCCTTTCTTCCTTCCTTCTTTCTTCTTTTCCTGTCTTTCTTTCTTTCTTTCTTTCCTTCCTTCTTTCTTTTCTTCTTTCTTTCTTTCCTTCCTTCCCTTTTTCTTTCCTTCCTTTCTTCTTTCCTTCCTTCCTCTCTCTCCCCTCTTTCTTTCTTTCTTTCCTTCCTTCCTTCTTTCCTTCCCTCTTTCTTTCCCCTTTCTTTTTTTCTTTCTTTCTTTCTTTCTTCTTTCCTTCCTTCTTTCTTTCTTTCCTTCCTTCTTTCTTTCTTTCCTTCCTTCCCTCTTTCTTTCCTTCTTTCCTTCTTTCCTTCCTTCCTCTCTCTCCCCTCTTTCTGTCTTTCTTTCTTTCCTTCCTTCTTTCCTTCCCTTTCTTTCCCCCCTCTTCTTTCTTTCTTTCTTTCTTTCTTTCTTTCCTTCCTTCTTCTTTTCTTCCTTCTTTCTTTCCTTCCTTCCCTCTTTCTTTCCTTCTTTCCTTCTTTCCTTCCTTCCTCTCTCTCCCCTCTTTCTGTCTTTCTTTCTTTTCTTCCTTCTTTCCTTCCCTTTCTTTCCCCCCTCTTCTTTCTTTCTTTCTTTCTTTCTTTCTTTCTTTCTTTCTTTCTTTCTTTCTCTCTGTCTGTCTGTCTGTCTCTCTCTCCCCCTCCCTCCCTCCCTCCCTTGCTGGAATGTGGAAATACCTTTTAGGACCCCAATTTTATTTAAATGGCTAAAGCAAATACAGCTTCTCACTGGCAAAGTCAATGGGGAAGCCAGCAGGAGGTCGCAAGTTTTGATCGCGTGAACTCCTTGCTTACTGACCCCATGTGCTCCTCACTTAATGACAGCGACCAGGACTGCTGAAGATGATGTTTCTAAGTGGTGTGGTCATGTAGTTTTTCGACGTACAACTGAGTTGCTTGATGGTGAAGTTTCAATCACCATTTACCTTTGTTAACTGAGGATTACCTGTGCTAACATTGGGTTAATTGATTAGCAGCATTTGTGAATTAACTTCGGACTCTGGATGTCTACAACTGCAGGCTAACTTATATGGCATCTTCTTGCTCCACACGTACCTCTAAAATGAGAGCGACCATGGTTATTCCAGACCAGTATTTCTTAAGCGTTTTGCTGTAAGGACCCCGTCCAACTTTTAAAAACGATGGAGCATAATAAAGGATGGGTTCTATATATCCACATTAAACTATATTAAGAATTAAAATGGATGCGTGGGTAGAATATGTATTTATTGAACCTTACAAACAGTATTAAACTTATTAGATATTAGCACTATTTTTTTTAATGAAAAACCGTTATAGCTGTTTGCAAGACAAAATAATGATGAGAAAAAGGACACTGTTTTAAATTTTTGTAAATAGCTTCACTACCTGGCAAATAATTTTGATTTTGCCAGATTCCTGAGAGGATCTTAGGGGACCCCCATCCCAGAGGTCTTCAAATCAGTGTTAAGAAACATTGTTCTACACCACTCAATTCTGTACAAGAATTGCCTGAATTCAAAATACACC
Organism: Natrix helvetica; assembly: GCF_964273705.1. Lineage (NCBI taxonomy): Eukaryota > Metazoa > Chordata > Lepidosauria > Squamata > Natricidae > Natrix > Natrix helvetica. The sequence continues at coordinate 11,653,400 of NC_138548.1, forward strand.
AAGCCCTCTGGAAATAATAAACTTAATTAAAGTGGATAGTCCCTAAGAGAGTAGCCTTGGTTATTCCAGCTTTAACCCTTTTATGTGAAGAACAGCAGCAGGACAGAGATGGAAAGTAGGACACCAGGTGATCCTTTATTCTGCATCATTCCAAAAAGGATTTGGTGAACTTGCCTCCATTTGTCTGAAACGGTATAGGGTTTCCTGCCTAGGCAGGGGTTTGGACTAGAAGACCTCCAAGGTCCCTTCCAACTCTGCTATTGTATTGTATTGTATTGGTGGCATTCAACAATACTATGCTTCTCCTTCTCCTTTTCTTTGGAATAGAATAGAATAGAAGAGAAGGGAAGAGAATAGAAGAGAAGAGAATAAGAAATAAAGAGTGGAATGGAATGGAATAGAATAAGGAATAAAGAATAAAGAATGGAATGGAATAGAATAAAACAGAATAGAATAAAACAGAATAGAACAGAATATTGGAATGAAGAATAGAATAGAATAGGAATAAAGAATGGAATGGAATGGAATAGGAATAAAGAATGGAATGGAATAGAATAGAATAGAATTCTTTATTGTCCAAGTTTGATTGGACACACAAGGAATTTGTCTTCGGTGCATAATACAGGTAGTCCTCGACTTACGATCACGACTGAGCCCAAGTGTTCCTAAGTGACACAGTGGTTAAGTGAGTTTTGCCCGATTTTACAACCTTTCTTGCCGCAGTTGTTAATCACTGCACTTCTTAAGTTAGTAATCCGGTTGTTAGGTAAATCTGGTTTTCCCATTGAACTTGCCTGTCAGAAGTTTGCAAAAAGGGGATTGATTGCATGATTCTGGGACACAGCAACTGTCAGTTGCCAAAGGTCTGATATTTTGGATTATGTGACCAGGGGGATGCTGTAATGGTTGTAAGCGTGAAAAATTGTCGTAAGTCACTTTTTTTCCCCACTAGCATTGTCACTTTGAACGGTATACAAAAGGACAGTCGTAAATTGAAGGTAACCTGTAGTGTCGTTTGTAAAGTTGGCAACTTGGGGGGGGGGGGGGAGGATGTGTACTTTTGTTTTTTGTAGGAGAGCTGGAGAGGTGGAGTTGGTTGGTTGGAGTTTGGATGGTGTTTGGCAATGACTCACGATAGCACCTGTTAGTCCTGAGGGGTAATCTCCAGGAGAAGCACACAACTACCTCTGGCATTATTGCAAAGTTACATTAACACAGGGGTGTCAAACTCAAGGCCCCTGGGCAAAGGTGGGGTTCAAAAAATGTAGCAACCGGTTGCTGGGTGGGTGTGGCCATGGTGGGTGTGGCCTACTCGGCCTGCTGCACCATGCCGGGGGGTTGAGGGCGTTTTTGCCTTTCCCAGCAGCGGTGAGTTCCTGCCGGCATTACTACCGGTTTGATGCCCGAAAAATCTTGCATGCTCTGTGCGCATGGACATTTCCACTTAAAAAGGTCTGTGCATACGCACACCCTTAAAAAAAAAGGGGGGGGGGAAATTACATTTTTTCAATGAAGATTGTTCTGCGCATGTGCAGAACAGAAAATAAAGATGGCGGCGCCCAGGATAAAACCGGTACGGTCACGTTACTACCTATTCGGCTGAACCAGTCCGAACTGGCAGAAACCTACCTCTGCTTCCCAGGCTCCGAAGGTTTTCCTTGAGCCTCCGGGGGGACAAAAACGCCGGAAGTCCTCCGGGAGACCCATTTTCGCCCTCCCAGAAGTTCTACGTGGGCCCTGCACTTACCTGGCATCCAAAATGGGCCATGTGGAGACTCCTGGGAGGGCGGGGTAGGGTGAGCAGGGCCAGTCAATCCTTGCAACTACCGGTTCAGTGAACCAGATGTAAAATTAGTATCTGGCTGAATCCCATCCCTGCCCATGGGCTGGATCTGAACTGGCTGAATCCCATCCCTGCCCATGGGCCGGATCCGAACTAGCTGAATCCCATCCCTGCCCATGGGCCGGATCCGAACTGGCTGAATCCCATCCCTGCTCATGGGCTGGATCCGAACTGGCTGAATCCCATCCCTGCCCATGGGCTGGATCCGAACTGGCTGAATCCCATCCCTGCCCATGGGCCGGATCCGAACTGGCTGAATCCCATCCCTGCTCATGGGCTGGATCCGAACTGGCTGAATCCCATCCCTGCTCATGGGCTGGATCCGAACTGGCTGAATCCCATCCCTGCCCATGGGCTGGATCCGAACTGGCTGAATCCCATCCCTGCCCATGGGCCGGATCTGAACTGGCTGAATCCCATCCCTGCCCATGGGCCGGATCCGAACTGGCTGAATCCCATCCCTGCCCATGGGCCGGATCCGAACTGGCTGAATCCCATCCCTGCCCATGGGCCGGATCCGAACTGGCTGAATCCCATCCCTGCCCATGGGCCGGATCCGAACTGGCTGAATCCCATCCCTGCCCATGGGCGGGATCCGAACTGGCTGAATCCCATCCCTGCCCATGGGCCGGATCCGAACTGGCTGAATCCCATCCCTGCCCATGGGCCGGATCCGAACTGGCTGAATCCCATCCCTGCCCATGGGCTGGATCCGAACTGGCTGAATCCCATCCCTGCCCATGGGCCGGATCCGAACTGGCTGAATCCCATCCCTGCCCATGGGCCGGATCCGAACTGGCTGAATCCCATCCCTGCCCATGGGCCGGATCCGAACTGGCTGAATCCCATCCCTGCCCATGGGCCGGATCCGAACTGGCTGAATCCCATCCCTGCCCATGGGCCGGATCCGAACTGGCTGAATCCCATCCCTGCCCATGGGCCGGATCCGAACTGGCTGAATCCCATCCCTGCCCATGGGCCGGATCCGAACTGGCTGAATCCCATCCCTGCCCATGGGCCGGATCCGAACTGGCTGAATCCCATCCCTGCCCATGGGCCGGATCCGAACTGGCTGAATCCCATCCCTGCCCATGGGCCGGATCCGAACTGGCTGAATCCCATCCCTGCCCATGGGCTGGATCCGAACTGGCTGAATCCCATCCCTGCCCATGGGCCGGATCCGAACTGGCTGAATCCCATCCCTGCCCATGGGCCGGATCTGAACTGGCTGAATCCCATCCCTGCCCATGGGCCAGATCCAGCCCACAGGATGCTTTGAACTGACCCATGGGACTGCCCTGGAAATAGTGAAGGACCAGCCCGTGGTGCCGCTGCCAGCAAAAACGGGGCTCAGGAGGGCCATGCATGGCCCTTGCGAGCTCTCTTTTCACTTTGCAGGAGGCCATCGCAGCCGGAAAGGGAGCTCAGGAGTGCGTTTTCGCTGGCCGAGCACTCAGGCCACCAGGGGTGCCCACGACACGAGTGATGTCGAACTAGCCATGTCCACCTGGGCTACACTCTCCCTGCCCCACCCCCCACGAGGTCAAACACAACCCTGATGCGTCCCTCAATGAAATTGAGCTTGACACCCCTGCATTAACAGAATCTCGCAAGACTAAAAGTATCCGCCCTTCCATTCCTTTTACTCTCAGGAAAACTAAGGAGAGTTTCCTTTGAGATGCTTCCCACACCCATTTTCCTTCTGTGGGCCAAGAGTCCTTTTACATGCAGGTTGTCCGGTCTGCGGTTCTTTCCTCCTGCCTCCCAAGGTCCTTCCCACAGACCATTATACAGAACCTCACCAGTTAAGACATTAGCATGCCAGAAGGCTGTGTCAAAAAGTGGTCACCCAGACAGGAAAATGAAGATAAGATGTCAAATTGCAGGGACGAGAATTAAAACAGAAACTCCCAACTTCTGCTTGGCTTTTTCCGACACTTTCATGCGCTCGGCGCCTTTCCCTTACTGCTTAAATAACCCCTTGTCTGGACAGACCAATTCAATCGAATTTCCTCTGATCAGTTTTACGTATCGTTTACTCCCTGATCCCTGCCACTCCATGACACATAAGGCTCCTATTTTCCCGGCCATTTCCAAATCAAGGTTTTGTCCGGTAGAAAATTTTCAAATCCAAATATTCTGGCTGGTGTCAGCGAAGAAGAAAGGGCCTTGAATTTTATTTAATGGCGTGATGTGATTTATATTCAGACGATCGTGTGAGACTGCCCAGCGAGGATGGAGATCTTCTGGTACTCCTCCTGGATTTTCCAGATATTAAGAAATGGTGTGTGTGTGTGTGTATGTGTGTGTGTGTGTGTGCGCTGTTTTTCTTCCCAGCAAAAAAAAAAAAAGTATGATTGCAGTTTGTGTTTTCGGTCCCAGTGCGTCTTGTCCACTCTGTAAGTTTGGGAATTCGTCCGTTAAGCACGGAGGCGAGATGACAGAAAGGTGAAAATGTGCTTTGAACCCCTTTGGCTCTGGGGTGCAAAGGTCTGGAATATTCTTTTCCTCTACTGGCAATATTGATTACCTGTGGGGAAAGGCGGTTGACCTTTTTCCACGCGAAGAGGTCCGAGGCACGTCTGACTTAAGCGAATGCTTGATTTGCAGATCAACCTGGCTTGTACGAAAGCCGAACGGCCTTTGGATGTTAAGAAAAAGGAAGAGACAAGGATTTGATCTTCCCCTCTGTTTTGCCAATAGCATTTTAATGAAGGGAGAGATTTTGTCTGACACCGGGCCTCCGTTCCATATTCGTGGCATCATTGCCGGGGACCTCTGGGAGCCTCCTTCAGTTACCTTGTCTTGGTTTGCTTCCAAATCTCCTCTTTGAAGCTTCGAGACTAAACCAACATTGACACCCGAGGACTCCACTGAACTGGAAAAATATCGCAAATGGACATTTAGGAGTGCGCCTCCCCCCCTCCAAAAAAACCCCAACCCTCTTGGATTAGACTTTGAGTTATTGAGCAGGACAGCCTTGGGGGTCCAAGTGCCAGGCGGGGTTTTGGAGATTACAATTCCCAGAGTTCGTTTTTTTGGAGGGTGGCGGATGGTGGAGTTTGAAGACTTTTGCAGAGGCATTAACGGGACGGATGGGCGATCAGGGAAAAAGGTTGGTGAAATTCACCATCTATTGAGAGTGTCTGTCCTACACCAGATCTACAGGACACGGGAGGGGCCGGAGCGCTGCTGGCGGGGGGAGAAGGGGCAATACCAAGAAAACTCAGATCACAAAAATGAACAGGAAAGTCTATATGATAAAAATTGATTGAAATTATTACCTGAATCTATATGCTGACAAAATATTGCTATTTAGTATTAAAGTTTATGTTTAAATGGATATCATGAGTATGGGGGGAGGGGACACCTTCTACACTTGTAACTGCCAAAATTTGTAACTCATTCCACCACCCCTTTCCTTTCTTTTCCCTAAAAAAACCAATAAAACTTTGTTTAAAATGAAAAAAAGAGAGTGTCTGGTCCGAAAAGAAGAATAAACCATTTTGGGGAAAGTTGAGCTATTTTTTTTTTAAAATATTATTATAGTGGGTTGCACGATCAGCCAGATGTTCAGACTGGATTTGGCATTTTTATCCACCTATTGCATCCTTCCCAAGGACCTGGAGTAGGCAGACGCTGATCTTTGATGGTGTTACAAGTATCGTTTGCAGGATGTAAGCTATTCCAAGTGAAGCTACCTTTTGCAATTGGCTCATAGTGGTTTTGTCAACGATGGTGTTATTATTATTATTATTATTATTATTATTTAGATCTGTCCTAGCTGCCTAATTCGAAAATCCCTCTATTTGTCTCCTTTGCCACAGTGTTGAAATGCAAACCTGTTCCTTTTTTTTTTCCCCAGGGCATCTTTTTTGATGTTGCCCATTGAATCCTAAAACTGGCACTTCTGTTTTTTTGCCTTGTTTAAAACAAAAACAGCCGGGAAATTCCCTTCTGGCAGTGATTCCAGGATCCTTCCAGCTCCTTGTAATTCTCAGCGTTCTTCCGGTATTCCCATCATTTGAACAGCGTTTGCGTCGTCCATCGGTTTATTTAATTTTGAGCCAACTGGTTATTTTAAAAACAAAAAAACTAAAGAGGCGAGGAATTATATCTGTGCTCTTGGCGAAATTGCACCACAAGTGTGTACATGTTGCCCGATTGTCGCAGTTGTGCTGAAATGAGCGGCCAAGGAGGGTCGGCAGTGCCCTTTTTCAAAACTACTGGGGCAGCGCGTTAGATAATCTTAATTTTGCAACCAAGCAACCTCATATCCGTTACATAAAATAAAATATTCAATTAAATGGAAGAAATATTCTATTTTGAACATTAGCATTGCTAAAGAATAAAGTTTTCTCTGAGAAAATATCTACAGACCCCCTCACATCCTGGACATAAACTGTTTCAACTTCTACAACTCCTTTTTCTTTCTTTTTTCGTTTCGCCTATAATTTTGCACCAGTGAGGTTAAAACCAATTTCGTTGTATTTAAGTACAATGACAATAAAGATTATACTTATACTCTCAAAATGACGCTATAGACAGCACTGCACACCAGAACAATAGACACAAGGACAGTTTCCCCCCCGAATGCCATCACTCTGCTTAACAACTAATTCCCACGACACTGTCAAATAATTTACTAAGAGTGTATTACTATTATTCGTCTCTTCCTTCCTAGTATCTATCTCTTCCCATTTATGACTATAACCATGTTGCTTGTATCTTTCAATTGATATTGTTTTATTTGTTTACTAGTACGATTTGAGAGCTTATTAGTAACCTTAATTATCACTAAGTATTGCATCTTTTTATTCTTGATGAATGTATTTTATCCTCCTTATGGACACTGAGAGCTTATGCACCAAAGACGAATTCCTTGTGTGTCCAATCACACTTGGCCAATAAAGAATTCTATTCTGTTCTGTTCTACTCTGACGTTCTTAGTGAGCATTATTTTTCGGTGTGAATATCTCAGTGCCTCGTTCCTAAAGTTCATATACTTAGCACTAAGGTTGCACTCTACAGACCGTGATTAAGACATTTTTATTTGCCGGGTACTTAAATTTGAGAAACGTCTTATCTTGCGGTATGTTTTTACTCTCTGCCTCATTTGGCTGGGTATATTTTTAGTGTCGGGCGATCCAAATTTATTACGTATTTTTTGCTGACCTGTTTCCTCGAGTCTCTCGGACAATGGCTGGTATACATATTCCTTAATATATGAATGCGTGAAGGGGAGAGGAGCGATCATATATATGTATATATATATTAACTCGGAATAATAGGTAAATAAAATAAATGGAAAGATGCAGCCAGAGCATTCCCACTGTTACCAGAAAGGGCATTTTTGATTACTCCGAGTGGAGTTTTCATGATCTAATTGTCACGTCAGCTGGATATCTGTTTGCCTCTTCAAAATTATTATGGGTATAAGGCTCCAGGTTTTTTTCTTTTTCTTTTTGTGTCTGTTCTGGGTTGGAAATACATTGAATTGGAACAAAAGAACTAAGTAGGTTTTTTTTTAAGTGTTTAAATCTCTCTTTAAAATGTGCATTCCACCAGAACCGAATACATTTGGTTTAGCTGCCTGTCCGCTCTCTATTTTCAGGATTACAGTATTTTTTTTTTATTGGGTTCAGCATGGAAATACATATGATGAGAATTTGGCAGCAAAAGCCAAGAGGGCAGATTCACAAATGTTTTCTCTCTCTCTGTTTCTAACATCGAGCCTTGTAAAATCTGCCTTTAAAATGACATATTTAGTTCACCTTTCCTTCCAGCTGGCAGAGCAGAGAGAGAACCCAGCGTTACACTGCAGTATGTCTCGAACTCATGTAGGAGGTTTTAACATGACATCCATGTCAAATCTGTCTGCCCCATTTCTTGGCTGCCTCCACAGTAGAAGTCAAGGGAAAGAGATGATCAGATAATAATATTTTTTTTTAAAAAAAATCCAAATGCTTTCACTTTGGAAACCTAATCTTTATTTTGTTTTTAGAATTCATGGCTCTTTGCGTGTAGTTTTGATTTTGTGTTGGTTTGAGAAGGAGGGAGGGAAGGCAGGAAGAAGAGAAAGGAAGGAAGGAAGGAAGGAAGGAAGGAAGGAAGGAAGGAAAAGAGTGGAGAGGTGAATGGGAGGGAGGAAAGGAAGGAAAAGGATGCAGAGGTAAATGTGAGGGAGGGGAAAAAAGGAAGGAAGGAAAAAGTTGAGAGCTGAATTAGAAGAAAGGAAAGGAAGGAAGGAAAAAAGTAGAGAGGTGAATTCGAAAGAAGAAAAGGAAGGAAGAAATAAAGTAGAGAGGTGAATTAGATGAAAAGGAAGGAAGGAAAAAAGTAGAGAGGTGAATTAGAAGGAAGAAAAGGAAGAAAGGGGGTAAAGAGATGAATGGGAGGGAGGGAAGGAGGGAAGGAAAATGAAGGGATAAGAGGAAGGAAATATATTCCATGGAAAAGAAAGAAGAGATCTAAAATCCTATTCTATCAAAAGAAAAATATGTCCCACCAGCTCTGAACCTGGTCACGTACCCTCTCCCCCCCCTTTTAAAAATTATCCCTCCCTACTTGTGAAACCTTTGTGAATTTGTCCTTGATTTCATCATCGCCGTCTTAACTATTCCTGATGTGGAACCCGAGTTGAAAGAGCCACCCGAAGCCAGTCTCCCCCCCCCCCCCCCGCCCTCATTTATGGCCACAATCGGAGGAAATTCAAATTCTGAATAGGATGGGGGGAATCTTCTGGTTGTTTTTCTTTTTTCCTGGGTTGGGCTGTGTTTGATCTCCTTTCGCCATTTCCCGAGGGATCTGCCATCGGAATGCCGTCTAGAAACGCCAAGGTCTCAGAGTCACACAGGAGGTCTCTTCATATGCATATCAAATAGGAACGCAGAAGCGAGGAAGAGGAGGGGATAACAAGGGGATGGAAAGAGCCTCTCTTGATGGCCGCCTTGTTTCCATCCTTCTTTGACGAGGGGCGTCGCTTTCCTGCAAGTTGGCACGAAGAAAAAGCCCCAGTATGAATGCCAGTTTTTGCCCACTTGGCCTGCAAAATCCAAGCACGGGTATTTAGAGCAGGGTTCTCAAAGTTTGCCTGTGTTTGTGTAAACACCCCCCCCCCCAAATATGATTTTTTTTGATTTATTAAATTTATTTGCCATCCTTCTTTCTGTCCTGCATGGCTTGCAAAGATAGATAGATAGATAGATAGATAGATAGATAGATAGATAGATAGATAGATAGATAGATAGATAGATAGATAGATGATAGATAGATAGATAGATAGATAGATAGATAGATAGATGATAGATAGATAGATAGATGATAGATAGATAGATAGACAGACAGACAGACTGTGTGTGTGTGTGTGTGTGTGTATAGTGTCACAACCAAATATGGGAGGTAACACTCTGCTTCCCTTTTCTGTCCTTCCGCTCATTCCAGGAGACCATTGAGGCAGAAAACCATATTTTTAATGTTGCCTTTGCTACATTTGTGTTCTATTTGTGCTTATTTATTTATCAGCAGAAATACAACACAAATAGATAGATAGATAGATAGATAGATAGATAGATAGATAGATAGATAGATAGTTAGATGATAGATAGATAGATAGATAGATAGATAGATAGATAGATAGATAGATAGATAGACAGACACAAACACAAACACACATACTTAAATAAAAGGGATGTGGTGGCTCAGTGGCTAAGACACTGAGCTTGTCGATCAGAAAGGTCGGCAGCTCGGCAGTTCGAAGCCCTAGTGCCGCGTAACGGAGTGAGCTCCCGTTACTTGTCCCAGCTTCTGCCAACCTAGCAGTTCGAAAGCACGTCAAAATGCAAGTAGAAAAAATAGGGACCCCCTTTGGTGGGAAGGTGACAGCGTTCCATGCGCCTTCGGCATTTAGTCATGCCGGCCACATGACCACGGAAACGTCTTCGGACAGCGCTGGCTCTTCGGCTTTGAAACGGAGATGAGCATCGCACCCCCTAGAGTCGGGAACGACTAGCACCTATGTGCGAGGGGAACCTTTACCTTTAGACATCATAAATGAAACCTGTGAGATTTCTCCTGAACGTAATGAATGACTTTATTGAAGTTATGCTTGAGTTATGCACTGATTTCTTTGAATCATGATATTTTGATCTGGGCAGCGCAGGACGTGTTGAATATGACGAAGAAAATAAGTAAAAAGAAAAAGAGAGAATATATAGACTTGGCACTCATCTTGACTTGGTCTCCAGTGGAGAAAGGTCTCAAATATGTGTTATCTGCATGCAGACTCATACCTGAGAATCTCACTGAAAGATGACCACACTTCATCGTCACTGATCATCGTCTCTAAGCAAAGCAATTCATAAGTCGCAGGTTATCCAGGTAGTCCTCGACTCACGACCACAATTGAGCCCAGAATTTACGTTGCTAAGTGAGAAATTTGTTAGGTGAGTTTTGCCCCATTTTACGAATTTTCTTGCAACATTTCTTAAGCCAATCACTGCAGTTGTTAAGTTAGTCACACGATCGTTAAGTGAATCTTTTTCCCCCATTGACTTTGCTTGCCAGAAGGTCGCAAAAGGGGATCACGTGAAACCCCCCCCCCAGGACACTGCAAGCATTCCGACTATGAACCAATTGTCAAGCCTCTGAATCTAAATCATGTGACCAAGAAGGTGCTGTAATGGTCGTAAGTGTGAAAAACGGTCATAAGTCCCTTTTTTCAGTGCCGTTGTAATTTTGGTCACTAAATGAACTGTTATAAGCCAAGGACTGCCTGTATTAAATCTCCAATCTGTTCAGTTGTTGGAGTTCGGGGTTTCTCAATCTTTTTTTTCCTTGAAAAGTTTTTTTATTTTTTTAAACAATTTTTATTTATTTTTGAACAAAGACAAACATTTAAAAAAAGAACATCTTCCATTACAAATTGTAGAAAGTGTGTCATTTGGTTGCAGTATTTCCATGCATCTCTTCCACAGTCACCACCTGCTTTTCGTATCAAATCGCATATTTTAAATTCTCCTATACTCATGTATATCACGATTATTATACCTCAACCTTAATTTGACTATAATTGTTTTTACATCCTTTTATATATAATATTCAAAATCTAGAATAGGATTATCATCCTAAAATCATCCAATCGCAATACATATTGCATGTATTTTTTTTTATTTTTTAATCTCATATATACATTTACAAGTATACATTCTCATAGTAGTTATTATTCGCATTGTGTATTAACACTGTTGAACATTCGTTTTTCCATGTAAAAAAAAATATCAAGTATAATCGGGATTGCTCTATTTACCATCCTTTATACCTGTTTCATTTTACCACAACCCTTCTTTCCTTTCCTTTTCTCCCTCCCTCCCTTCTTCTCTACTTTCTTCTTTCCTCCTCTCCTTTCCCTTTTCTTCTTCCCCTTCCTCTCCCCTACTCCTCTCTTCTTCTTCCCCTTCATGCCCTCTCTCCTACTCTTCCTACCTCTCCCTATCTTCCTCTCCTTTCCTCTTTCTTCCTTCCCTTCCCTTTCCCCTCTTCTTTTCCTCTTTCTATTGTTGTGATTTCCTCCTCTTCCCTCTAGCGTACTTTTGGGAGGGTATTCCAGCAGGGTTTCAATCTTTGTGGCATCACAACGGTCTTCTGCGGCTGTTGTGAACAACATAAAGAACCACCTCCAGAGCTGGTTTGATAAGTGCAAGAATAATGTGTGTGTGTTGTGTGTGTGTGTGTATTTTTTTCCCCAAGGCACCTGAGGGTAGAACAAGAAGCAATGGGTGGAAACTAATCAAGGAGAGAAGCAACTTAGAACTGAGGAGGAATTTCCTGACAGTGAGAACAATTAATCAGTGGAACAGAAGTTGCCTCCAGAAATTGTGAATGCCCCAACACTGGAAGTCTTTAAGAAGATGTTGGATAGCCATTTGTCTGAAACGGTATAGGGTTTCCTGCCTAGGCAGGGGGTGGACTAGAAGACCTCCAAGGTCCCTTCCAACTCTGCTATTGTATTGTATTGTATTTAAATATGACCTGTTTCTAAGTAGCCTTTAATATTCTGGAAGGTCCCAGTTTCCAACCTGAGAATCCTTGCATTGAATAATGGAGAAGGGACTTCACTGCGGTCTGCACCAAACGGCTTGTTTCCCTTCCAGGGTTAATTTTATGTTCTTCACTTTTGGATTGGCTCTTTCTGTAATGGGCCAGTTGATAGGAAGGAGCAAAGGTCTAAACTTGCCAATAAAAATAAGGCTCAGTGATGTCTTTGGGGGTCATTGTGTCATCAAGGTTGTTCTTGAACAGCATTTGCCAAATTTGATAATCAGCTTCCTCTTTGCCCTGTTGGATGGCTTTTTCATTCCGTTTATTGCAGCGGTCCTCAACCTGTGGTCCGTCTGTGGACCCCTGGGGGGGGCTGCCACATCGTTTCAGAGGGTCTGTGAAGGTTTGAAGAAAAGTTATGATTTAAATCCTGAGTTAGATCTTAGGGGCGGGTAGTCAAAAAAGGTATTTGAAGGGGGCTCGTGGTGAAGAAAAGGTTGCCAAGTTATTGTCTTATATTAGATCAAGTATTCTTTATTAAAATGGATACTCTTGTACCGGTGAGAAGTTTAGGACAAATTTATGTACCGTCATTTGCAAAATGAAACAGCGTGCAGGAGAGAGGGAGGGAGGGAGGGGAGGGGAGAGGGAGAGAGATGAAGAGGGAGAGAAAGGAAAGGAGGGAGGGAGGGAGAGAGAGAGAGAAAGAAAAAAGGAAAGAAAGATAGGGAGAGACAGAAAAAGAAAGAAAAAAGGAAAGAAAAAGAGACAGAGACAGAAAGAAAGAAAGGAAGGAGGGAAGGAGAGACAGACAGAAAGATAAAGGAAGAAAAAACGAAGAAAGAAAGAGAAAGAAGAAAGAAAGAAAAACAAACAAACAAAGAGAAAGAAGAAAGAAAAAGGAAGTCACTAGAAGGAATCTGTCTTGAGCAATCACAGTGAAACCCAACAATAAGAATTGTGCATTGCTCAGAATGGGCTTTGGTGAGAAGGGCGACTACACAGATTTGATTAATGCGTAAATAAATAAATTGTTGGATGGGGATGTGCGTGTGTGTGCGTAATTGTATGCAGAAGGCTCGATTAGCAGCTTCCCTTTGCCCTGTTAGTGGGTTTCCTTATTCCGTTTATTATCTTATGTTTAGATCATGTTTCTTTTATTAAAACGGATTCTCTGGCACTGGTGAGAAGTTTGGGATAGATTTATCTAGCCTCGTTTGGGGAACGGGGACTGCAAGCGCGTGTCTGTAAAAAAAAAAGAAAGAAAGAGCGCTCGGAAGGAATCTGGGGGGAACGATCGCAGCGAAACGCGGCAATAAAAATGATCGTATGGCATGCGGTTGCTTCGGTGTGGGACACAGAAGACTGAAAGGTTGGGATTAAAATTGCAAGAGACACTCTTGACGTTTAAAAAAGCAGAGGGCGAATCTTGGAAGTGTGGATGGTACAGGAAGAAATATCAGTATTTTATCTTCACTGGCTTTGAAACGGGCTGAGAGCCAATCGTGGGTCTGGTGTTTGATCTGACCATTTGGCACTTAAATATACCTTTTGCAGCCTAAGCAATACCCCCTGCCCAGGATTTCAATAGTAAAGGGTCAGCAACTGACTAAATCCCAACTCTTCCTTGATTCTATCAGCCGGGGAATTGCTTTATTCATTGCCCCTGTATAATGGCAGAAGTTAAATCCATTGGGCGAATTTTTAAGGATTGGTTTGGACGTATCCCCGCTCAGCAGTGCAAATATTCAGCCGCAAAAGAGAAGTTGGAAAGAGTGACATTTTAAGGACAAAATACAGATAGTCCTCGGCTTACGACCACAATTGAGCACCAACATTTCTCTTGTTAGGTGAGGCATTTGTTAAGTGAATTTTGCCCCCTTGTACGACCTTTCTTGCCACCGTTGTTCAGCAAATCACTGCAGTTGTTAATGTTGTGGCTCTGCGTTGGAGGCAGAGAGGGAGATAGGCAGCAGTGAGGCAGAGGAACAGCTGGAGCCTGTTCCCAGTGTGCGCATACGCAGAGCTGCCAGAAGACAAGAACAAGTAAGAAAGCAGGGTCGACTTAGGAGTAAAACCACACCTTGGAGGTGATTGGCCCCTCCCACAGGAAACAAAAGAGGAACGAACGGGGAGGGGGCTTTTGCAAGAAACCATTCATTCGGTTTCAAGAGTGGAAAGTTCTGTTTGTGACTATAAGAGACTCTGTGCAAAGTTTTGCCTTGCCCTGCGTTTGGAAACTAGTTATCTGGCAGCTCTCCAAACGAGATAAGGTGCGTGTAGATAAACATTCCTCTGAAAGACTGTTTGCTAAGCCTTGCTGATTGTGAATGAAAGGAATTACACAGTCGTGTAAATAAAAGAGGCTTTGCCAGGACCAAGACTCTGCTTCTTGCTTTCTCAGGAAGCCTGGGTCAGATCAGTTAAGTTAGCGACACGGTTGTTAAGTGAATCTGGCTCCCCCCTTGACTTTGCTTGTCAGAAGGTTGCAAAAGGGGATCACATGACCCCAGGACACTGCAACCGTCGTAAGTACCTGCCAGTTGCCAAACGTTTGAATTTTGATCACATGACCATGGGGAGGTGGCAACGGTTCTAAGTCTGAAAATAAGTCACTTTTTTCAATGCCAAACAGTCACTAAATGAACTTTAGTAAGTCGAGAGCTAGCTGTACTTAGGTACAAGAAGAATTATTTGTCTTTTTCAGTAGAAAAGAGGTACTGTATTTTTCAGAGTATAAGATGCACCTTTTTCCCTCAAAAAAGAGGCTGAAAATCTGGGTGCGTCTTATACACTGAATACAACATTTTTTGCCTCCTGAAATTCCGCCCCCTTCACCAAAATGACCGTGCATAGCCTTTAGGAGGCTTTCAGAGTGCTCCTGGGGGCTGGGGAGGGAAGAAATGAGCAAAAAATGGGGCTGTTTTTTGCTCAATTCCCCCCCCCCAGCCCTCAGGTGCACTCTATAAGCCTCCTAAAGGCTAGGTATACCCTCTTTTTTTTTGACAAAAAATGTGCCAGTTTTTGGAAAAACGGGCCGTATTTGGGAGGTCTGCAGAGTGCAAAAACTTTTTTTTAATTTGCCTCTTCAAAATATTGGTGCGTCTTATACTCTGAGAAATACGGTCATTGCTTTCATTTGCAGAAGCCAGAGGAATCCTACATATTCTGGGGGGTGTCCATGGTTTGATTTTCACCAAACTGGAGCAGAATCTTCAGCCTTTCTCCTCTAATGGGGATTGTTCTTGTCCGCATTCTGGTGAAATGTTCTGGCACACTAAATCCACCTCTTGGTGTGGTTATAGCATTGTCGTCTTAATTGCTCAGTGACTCTTTCTTATCCGATATTGCTGTTCTGGGAAGCAGTTGAATCCTCTGACCCAAAAACCGCCTAACTTAAAAGTCATGACACAGTTTTTTGAAATCTCATTTTGTAACTCCTCCTTTCCCCCACTCGGGCACCCTTGAGACGGGTTAGCCTAAATTCCCGGCTAACGAGGCTAGGAATTCTGGGAGTTGTAGTCCAGCATGTCGACAGGCACTGCAACTTTAATTTCCTGAATCAGTGGCTCTTCTTTGGTCTTAGAATCGTAAGAAGCGTAGAGTTGGAAGGTACCTTGAGGTCTTCTAGTCTAGCTCCTTGCCATGGTGCAGCACATTAAACAATGGTGGGGCAATCATGGCTTGGGAAATTTGAGTGATGGAGACTCCCTGGCTCCAGAAGGCTAAATAACTCTCGCAGTCAGGTAGTTTTTAACTTATTTTGAAATCGGGCCATCTATAGAGCTTCCATCTACTGGGTCTTGTCTTCTTCTTGGGCACTAGAGATGGTCGATCAGCCAATTGTGTCTTCCTTTGACCTTCTCTTCTTTAGACTAGACTAGTGTTTCTTAACCTTGGTAACTTTCAAACACATGGACTTCAACTCCCATAATGACGAGGGGAATGGCTGGGAGGGGAATTCTGGGAGCGGAAGTCCACAGGTCTGAAAAGTTACCAAGTTTAAGAAGCCCTGGCGTGGTCTAACTTAATGGCCCAGTTCCTTTAACTGCTCCTTTAATCAGGGTTGTGTTTGACCTTGGGGGGGCGTGGCCATGGGGGGCATGGCCAGCTTGACGTCACTCATGCCGGGGGCGCCTGGGATGGCCCGAGCACTCTGCCAGCGAAAACGGGCTCCCAAGCTCCATTTTCGGCTGTGATGGCCTCCTGCAACCCTCTACCAGTGAAAACTGGGCTCAGGAGGCATCCCATTTTACGCCCTTTTTTGCCACAGTTGTTAAGTGAATCACTGCAACCGACAAGTCAGTAACCCGGTTGTTAAGTGAATCTGGCTTCCCCCGTTGACTCTGCTTGCCGGAGGGTCACAAAAGGGAGGTCACATGACCCCAGGATGCAGCAACGGTCATAAATACGAACCACGTGCCAAGCGTCTGAATTTTGATCACATGATCGTTGGGATGCTGCAACGGTTGTAATTGTGAAAAACGGTCAAGTCACATGTTTCAGTGTTGTAACTTTGCAGTGTTGTAACTGTAACAAATCTTTAGTAACTTTGAAGAGTTACTAAACAAACTGTTGTAAGTCGAAGACTACCTGTAGAAACTAGCCTCCAAGGCCGTCCCCTCCTCCATCTTCCCGTCAATTTCCCCTGTTGTGGCCCACCAGTGGCCAACGGAGCTGGTAGCAGACTCAGACAGTGAGGAGGTGGGGGAGGAACATGGGCCAGTCCTGGAGTCTGGGGAAGGCTCTGAGGAGGGCTCTGTGTCAGAGGCAGAAGCGGCCAGAGCCTTCTGACAGTTATCAGCTGCCGTCAGAGTTGGAGATCAGTGGGGCAGAAGAACAACTGGAGCCTGTTCCCAGTGTGCGCAGGCACAGAGCTTCCAGGAGAAAGAACGGGGGAGTAAAGCCACAGGTGGATGGTGAATGGCCTTTCCCATAGGGAATTAAAGAGGAGCGAAAGGGGAGTGGAGTTTGCAGGAGACCATTAGTTCAACTCATTAGGGTGAAGATCTGTTCCTGACTTCTTGCCAAGTAATTGCTGCTACAGCATGGCGTTTTGAAGATATCGGCCTGGCAGCTCTCCAAACCTGATGAAGATCTGCAGTTGTGAAATTTCATGAAAGACTGTTTGCCGGGGAGAGGAATTTGCTGGAGAGGAATTCCCTTTAACCTAAATAAAAGAGGTTTTATCAGGATGAGGAGTCTGCTTCATGCTCTTGGGAAGCCTAGGTCAGAACACCCCCCCTTTCTGGTGGATCCTCCCCCCCCCCCCGCCTGCATTATGCCCATGGAATAGCTTGGCAATTTAGCCAAAGTTTTTTAAACCACTTTTCTTCCTGAAAGACCCAGGAATGTGTAATGGAAAGTTTAATCTCAGACTGCCTCTGGTTAAGCGGGGATGGCAAAAGCCTTCGGCTGCATTGATTCTTTGGAATAACAGTTATGGGAGAGAATGCAAGACAAGAAACAGCCTGCATGTTGCAGAAATATGCACGTGGGTACACATATGCCCAAAGAGTTAAGATGCGCCAGGCTGTTTTCTTTTGAGTTTAGTATAACCTTAGTGTAGGATACAAATATTTGCCTCCAGAGGTTGTGAATGCCCCAACACTGGAAGTCTTTAAGAAGATGTTGGATAGCCATCTGTCTGAAATGGTATAGGGTTTCCTGCCTAGGCAGGGGGTTGGACTAGAAGACCTCCAAGGTCCCTTCCAACTCTACTATTGTATTGTATTGTATTGTATCATCCCAGGATGTCAGCTGTCCCAAGAAAAGCTGCCTTCTGCAACTGACTGATGGAGAATTTGTCAATGCCGTTCAAGTGGGACTCCAGATGTTTTGGGATTAAACCCACAATGTCTATCGCTATTGGTACTAACTTGCCTTTCTTTGGCCAGTCGTTCCATTCCTGTTTGCAAGTCATACTTGTTATCATTAAATGTACATGCATCACTTCAAATGCATAAAAGCAAGGGATTCGAGGATAGTGCTCTACAAAGGATCTGAAGGGAATCTTAAGAGAAAGTAGCTAGAAGCTCTTTGCGGGACATGATTGGTTGAAAGTTAGGGAAAGAACCTCCTAATGGGAAGAGCAATTTGACACTGAAATTGGATGCTTGGGGAAGCAGCTGGCTTTTCTTTTGCCTGATAGGTTCAAGAGAGACGAAACTACCATCAAATGGGGATGGTTTAATTTTGGCTCCCATCATTATGGCTTCAAGGACCCCTTCCAACTTGAATATTCTGGACTCTAGCAATAAGTGGAGCTATTTAATCTATTTTTCTGAGCCTTATCTTAAATGTGCCAGTTGCCCAGCGGGATTTCTTGGAGAGAACTCGTTACTTTCTATCAACATACAAGAATCCTTTCCTTTTTCCTTTCCCCTTTCCCCTGTTTCCTTTTTCCTTTCCTTTTCTTTCTTTTCTCCTTTCCTTTCCTTTTTCCTTTCCTTCCTCCTTTCCTTTCCTTTCCTTTCTCCTTTCCTTTCTCCTTTCCTTTCTCCTTTCCTTTCTCCTTTTTCCTTTCTGTTCTCCTTTCCTTTCTCTTTTCCTTTCCTTTCTTTTCCTTTTCCTTTCCTTTCTCCTTTCCCTTCATTTCCATTCTCCTTTCCTTTCTCCTTTCCTTTCTCCTTTCCTATTTTCCTTTCCTTTTTCCTTTCCTTTTCATTCTTTTCCTTTCCTCTTTCCTTCTCCCTTTCCCCCTTTTCCTCTCCCCTCCCCTTCTCCATTTAATGTAGCACTTATAGTTATTTTCTTCTGCTTTTTTCTTTAAAACTGCCCCTCCACTCCAAATCTCCTTGACCTTTTAAACTTTGATTATAAGGGTTGTGTATTTTGTGGTGTATTATTTTTCGGGCTTTCTTGAATATCCTCATTGGATGGAATGGTGGGGTAGAAATATTTGTACTAAAATAAAACACACTTAACCTTTTTATAAATAAAGAAAAAAGGGGGATGCAATTTAGGAACTGGATATGTATGTCTCATAGTTGTCTAGAGTGGAATGACCAAAAAAATACAGAAAGTCACCAGAATAAAATTGCCTATTTTAGGGACAATCACTATTTAAAAATGAAATCTATTGTACCAAAATTTGAGTTGAATGCAGAGGGATTTAAATTAAATACACAAGTTTATTATACAGTACTACTTAAACATTATAATGTAATATTAATATACAATAATATTGTTTTGGCTTGCATACAAATTTGACTTAAGAACAGAATTTTGGAATAGAGCTTGCTCATCAACCGGTGACTAATTGTAGCAATATCCAGTGAAAAAATTAAGAATATCAGCAATATGTTAGAAACAGAAAATGTTTGCTCTCCCACTAGTGACGCAAATTCAGTGCAGATAGTCCTCGAATTACGACCACAATTGAGCCCAACATTTTTGTTGCTAAGTGAGAGATTTGTTAAGTGAATTTTGCATCACTTTATGACTTTTCTTGCCACTGTTGTTAAGGAATCACTGTAGTTGTTAAATTAGTAACACGGTTGTTAAGTGAATCTGGCTTCCCCATTGACTTTGCTTGTCAGAAGGTCTCAAAGGGGGAATCACGTGACCTAGGGACACTGCGACCGTCATAAATGTGAATCCGTTGCCAAGTGTCTTTAATTTTGATCACGTGATTATGGGGTTGCTGCAATGGTTGTAAGTGTGAAAAACGTCTTTGTCACTTTTTTCAGTACCATTGTAACTTTGAACGGTCACTAAATGAACTGTTGTAAGTCGAGGACTACCTGTACAGTAGTGACTTTCTAGGAACAGGGACTAAAAGGGGTTGTTGCATCTGGCCAATAGGATTGAGTTGAGCCTGTTAAAATATTTACCCCAAATAGATTTTTCTTGGAAAAACAAGTCTTTAATTTCCGCACAGAACCATTTTTTGTTGGCCATTGATCTTGATTGTGGGACCGAGGGACCGTCACATCTACCCGACCCACCAGACTGGGGAAGCAAGGAATGTTCCGGGTCCCATCCCCTAGGGCCGTGATGGCGAACCTATGGCATGCATGCCGGAAGTGGCATGCAGAGCCATCTCTCCGAGCACGCCAGCCGTCACCCATTGTTCTTCTGGGTTCCAGCTTGAAGAACTTCTCTTGGATCGATCAGGGACTTTGGATGTCCCTGAGATCAGCAAGACGTATTCTTCCTGTTCACCGTCTCTGCGGGACGGTTTAGGTCCGATTGGACCACCCAGTGGCAAAAGTATCGATTGCGATCTCAGAGCATTGAGATTGCATGTCGTCTCATTGCGACTTTGGCTCCTCCTTCCCTGGCCAGCTGATCTTCATGTCTGCGGGAACACCAGAAACCAGGAGACCAGGTGTCTGGCGCGCATGCTGGAAACTGGAATCGCAGTTTCCTGGATATGGGACAATAAAACTAGCTAGCTAGCTAAACAAAAATCCACTCATCCGTATTAATAGGTTCCTGCTTTCCATCCCGTTGAATTTCTGTATTTAGGATAAGAGGCAAAGATGATTTTGTCTACCAACAAAAGGTAGTTCTCAACTTACAACCATAATTGAGCTCTGAATTAGGCTTATAATTTGTGTCCGTTGTTAAGCAGTTCACCTTGAAACTATGTCCAGGTTTTGGTTTTTTTTTGTGGTGATTGTTATGTGAATTACTGGGGTTGTTAAGTGAACACAGCTACGGTTACTTGAATCCATTGACTACTGTGTCCAGTTCTGGTTGCCATGATACAAAAAGAATGCCGATACCCTAGATACCGTGATGGTGACGCTATGGCATGCGTCCCCAAAGTGGCACACGGAAACATGTTAACTGGCACACACAGTCAAATCAAATCAAATCAAATTTTATTTGTTAGCCGCTCCCTCTCCAGAAGGACTCGGGGCGGCGTACAATAAAAACACATAAAATATACAAATATAAACAATACATATACATATACATATGCATGGAGGAGGTAAACAAATGAATAAAATAGAATTAAAATTTCAATTTAAAATCCCCTCAATTAAGATACAAAATACACAATTAAAAAACCTGTCAGGAGCGATATGGTAAAACTATGGTTGAGCCAGGCCAGCTACTTGGAAGAGGTGGGTCTTGAGCTTTGCGCGGAAGGAGCGGAGGTCAGAGGTAGTCCTGATATCGGGGGAGGTCATTCCACAGGGCTGGGCCCGTCACAGAGAAGGCTCTGCTCCTAGGCGTCACCCCCCGACACTGTCTGGTAGACGGCACCTGGAGAAGTCCCTCTCTGTGCGAGCGAATTGGTCGCAGGGATGTATGGGGCAGGATACGATCCCGCAAGTAACTAGGTCCTGAGCCATGGAGCGCTTTGAAGATCGTTATCAGAACCTTGAAACGCACCCGATAGACCACAGGAAGCCAGTGCAGCTCGCGCAGGAGAGGTGTCACATGGGAGTACCTCGTACTCCCCATAATCACCCACGCGGCCGCATTCTGGACCAACTGAAGTCTCCGAGTGCATTTCAAGGGAAGCCCCATGTAGAGAGCATTGCAGTAGTCGAGGCGAGACGTCACCAGCGCATGAGTGACTGTGTGTAAGGCATCCCGGTCCAATAGGGGGCGCAATTGGCACACCAGGCGAACCTTGTGGAACGCCCCCCTTGCCACGGCTGTCACATGGTCATCCATGGACAGCCGGGAATCCAGGAGGACGCCCAAATTGCGCGCCCGCTCCACGGGGGCCAGTTGTACGCCCCCAATGGCCAGAGATGGAAGTAACTGGTTGAACCGGGGGGCCGGAACCCACAGCCACTCCGTCTTGGAGGGGTTGAGCTTGAGTCGGTTGTCATCCATCCAGACCCGTACGGCTTCCAAGCACTGGGACATCACTTCGACGGCCTCGTTGGGGTGGTTCGGGGTGGAAATGTACAACTGAGTATCATCAGCGTACAGATGATATCCCACCCCAAAACCACGAATGATCTCACCCAACGGCTTCATATATGTGTTGAACAGGAGCGGCGAGAGGACCGACCCCTGTGGCACCCCACAAATGAGGGGGCTTAGGGTCGACCTCTGCTCCCCTGCCAACACACGTTGCGTCCGGCCGGAAAGGTAGGAGCCGAACCACCGCAAAACGGTGCCCCGAACCCCCAACCCCTCCAGTCGGTGCAACAGGATACCATGGTCGATGGTATCAAAAGCCGCCGAGAGGTCTAATAGGACCAGGATAGAGGAACAACCCCTATCTCTGGCCCTCCAGAGATCATCCACCAACACGACCAAGGCCGTCTCCGTGCTGTGTCCGGGGCGGAAGCCGGACTGGCGCGGGTCTAGATAATCATTTTCCTCCAGATGTCGTGGAAACTGATAAGCTACCACACTCTCTACAACCTTTGCCAAAAAGGGAAGGTTGGAGAGGACGATAATTGGCCAGCTCCGTAGGGTCCAGGGAAGGCTTCTTGAGTAAGGGTCTCACCACCGCCTCTTTCAAGGCGGCCGGGAGAGACCCCGCACCCAACGAAGCGTTCACTAGGCCCAGGAGCCAGTCACGTGTAACCTCCCAGGATGCCAGTACAAGCCAGGAGGGGCACGGGTCCAGTAAACTTGTGGTAGGTCGCAGCCGTCCACGCATTCTGTCCAAATCCTCGATGTCAACCAAGTCAAACTCCTCCCAGACTGGTCCCTCAAGACTCGCCGTGGACGTCTCCACTAGACCACTGAAAGGGACCCAATCCTTCCGGATTTGAGCGATTTTATCCTGCAGATATTTCCCAAATTCCTCTGCTCTACCCTGTAAAGGGGCCTCCCGCGGCCTCTGGAACAGGAGGGAGCGGGATACCCGAAACAGGGCGGCAGGGCGGTTCTCTGCGGATGCAATGAGAGCGGCACAATATTGACGTTTGGCCGCTCTCAATGCCACAAGGTACGTCCTTAAGTGGGTTCGTACCTGTGTTCGGTCAAATTCAGAACGAGAGGATCTCCAACGACTCTCTAGGCGTCTCTTGCGGCGCTTCATCACCCTTAGCTCCTCGGTGAACCAAGGGGCCAGGGTGGATTGTTGCCGCCGGAGAGGCCGCAAAGGCGCCACCCGGTTTAAGGCCCTGGTAGTCGCATTATTCCACGCGACCACCAGTTCCTCTACCCGGGGGCGGGTCAGGGCTACAGGAGGTGGCCCAAGCTCCATCTGGAACCTATCTGGTTCCATCAGGCGCCTGGGGCGGAACCATCTGGTGTCTTCCGGTTCCGCCTCCCCGCAGCGGGGGGTAGCACCGGGGAAGTCAAGTCGAAGGAGTGAGTGATCTGACCATGACAGGGGAGTGATGGTTAAATCCCCTCCTCCCAGATCACTCAACCACTGGCCAGAGACAAAAACCACTGGCCAGAGACAAAGCCCGTTCCTCCTCCAGGTTTCTGGCGCACATGCGCGCATGGTAATCAGCTGTTTTTTGCCCATGTGGCAGGGCTGGAAACCGGAAGAGCTGGTTTCCCAGTTTCTGTGGTGCGCATGCGCGCTGGCCAGCTCATCATTGCACGTGCATGTGCGCCAGTAACCAGAAGACAAGCTGGCCAGTGTGCATGCGTTTGCTGGAAACCGGAAGTTCATTTCCTGAACTTCCACACATGCTCACTTAGCAGCTTCCCTTCCGGGGCACAATATAAAAAAGGCAAATCATTTTTGCTGTGTGAACCACCCAAATTTTCTCCACGGACCACTGGTTGGTGAACTCTTCCCTAGAAAGTATGCAGAGAAGAGCAACAAAGTTGATCAAGATTCTGGAAGCCAAATGGTTTGATGAAGAGCTAAGGGAACTAGGCAGTGGTGGATTCCGGGCCGTATTGCCGTACCGCAATGGTTCTCAACCTATGGGTCGGGATCCCTTTGGGGGTCGAACGACCCTTTCACAGGGGGTCGCCTAAGACCATCGGAAAACACCTATTTTCGATGGTCTTAGGAACCGAGACACCAATTTGATGGTTGGGGGTCACCACAACATGAGAAACTGTATTAAAGGGTCGCGGCATTGGGAGGGTTGAGAACCACTGCCGTACCGGTAATAGCCGGGAGCAGCGGCCACCATACCGGTATGGTGGCTCGTTTGGCCCACCCACCCACCCGCGTTCCATAGCTATTTATAATGCGACCAGCCAATTGTGCGTGTGCACACGGCCTGCGGCAACTGCGCAACTACCACCGAGCAGCTGGGGGTCGCAGGGTGGTGGCGTGTGAATGCGTGGGCAGCTCGCGTGCCCAACTAGGACGCCCGGCCCCGTGCGCAGCATACCGGTTGCGGCGGGATCCGGAAACCACCACTGGAACTAGGTATGTTTAGTCTAACAAAGAGAAGGATTAGGGAGACATGATAGCTGTCCTCCAGTACTCAATACAATACAATACAATAGCAGAGTTGGAAGGGACCTTGGAGGTCTTCTAGTCCAACCCCCTGCCTAGGGGGGCTGTCCCAAAGAAGAAGGTTATGAATTGTTCTCCAAAGCACCAGAGGGCAGGAAAAGAAGTGATGGGTGGGAGCTTGTTAAAGAGAGAACCAACCTCGAAGTGAGCAGAAATTTCCTGCCAGTGAGACCATTGGAATAGTTTGCCTCCCAGTGGGTGCTGCATCACTTTGAGTTTCTCAAGAAAAGATTGGACATTCATTTGTCCGGGATGGTAGTTTGGGCAGGGGGTTGGTCTAGAAGACCTCCAAGGTCCCTTCCAGCCCTGCAATTCTGTGATTCAGATTGTGCACAATGGCCCCTTTTTTTTTAATCCAGAAGTGTCCAATGTTGGCGACTTTTAAGACTTGTGGACTAAACTCCCAGAATTCCCCAGCCATGCTTGTGGAGGTAAAAGTCCGCAAGTCTTAAAGTTACTATTGTTGGACATCCCTGACTTAATCCTTTCTAAATAGCAATGCTAGAAACTGCAGAGAAGAGCAACAAAGATGATTAGGGGACTGGAGAGTAAAACATATGAAGGACAGTTGCAGGAAGTGGGTATGTTTAGCTTAAGAGAAAGAAGGACTAGGGGAGACATGAGAGCAGTCTTCCAATATCTCAGTGGTTGCCACAAAGAAGAGGGAGTCAAACTATTCTCCAAGGCACCTGAGGGTAGAACAAGAAGCAATGGGTGGAAACTAATCAAGGAGAGAAGCAACTTAGAACTGAGGAGAAGCTTCCTGACAGTTAGAACAATGAATCAGTGGAACTGCTTGCCTCCAGAAGTTGTGAATGCCCCAACACTGGAAGTCTTTAAGAAGAGGTTGGATAACCCTTTGTCTGAAACGGTATAGGGTTTCCTGCTTAGGCAGGAGGTTGGACTAGAAGACCTCCAAGGTCCCTTCCAACTCTGCTATTGTATTGTATTATTGTATAAACTGAACGCTGGCCCCTTTTGCTACTGTCCTATCATAATTATACCACTGGTACAGCAGTGGTGCAGTCTGTGTACAGAGTGTGGGTCTCCACCTCTTGTTTTTTTTAAAAAAGATGGCTGCATAGCCACATCTCAAGGACTTCCTGCCCCTTACGAGAGGGTTGGACTGGATGACCATCAGGGTCCCATCAAGCCGCACGTTTCTACGATTCCACCCGTCTAGAAGGAGACTCATTAAATTCAGCGGAAGCCGTGTCCTTCGGAAAGGATGCGTACCTGGAATGGATTTTATTCGACATGGCTTCCTTGTTCTTTTTCATTTATAAAGTGCAGAAATTACTAGGTACGGTACAGTGACTTTAAAAAAAAATGCAATTCTCAGCCCAAGGACTGGCAGACAATTGGGGGGGGGGGTGTTTGTTATCACCGCCTTTTTCTGGGTCAGATTTGTGAATCAGAGATTGGGGAAATGACAGGGTGGCCGAGATTTGCGGGGAGGTTTGGGAGCGACTTCCTCCCCCCGCCAACCTGGAAGGCGAAAATTGCTCTCCGCCGAATCGGCAGTTGTCTAAACGGGGCAGGGACCGTAGGGAGCTGGGATGTGAGCCGGCCTGGGCAGGGAAAAAAAGACTCAATTGAACCTTCTTGAAATTGTAATAAATTTTATTGAAGCTCACACCTGCTCTCTCTTTCAAAAGCCCTAAGCGACCGTGGCTCTCTTGGGCCTCCTAACTTTTCGCTCCGGCACCGAACGGTGGCATGGCTCCTTTGTCCAAAGAGAAAGCAATGGAGGAGAAGAATAAAAAATGTCCCACTTTTTCCTTGGGAAACTTCAGTTGAACCCGGTCTTCCTCCGCCTAGGGATGAATGATGACCTCTGTGGGAACATTGCCATTGTGCAAAAAAGGGCAACTTAGGTGTCGGCTTCAGAGGTCAGGATGGATGGGAAGAGATTGAATAACAGAATAACAGAGTTGGAAGGGACCTTGGAGGTCCTCTAGTCCAACCCCCTGCTCAGGCAGGAAGCCCTGTACCGTAACAGCCCTGTACTGTATCAGATAAATGGCTGTCCAATCTAAACTTCCAGTGTTGGAGCATTCACAACTTCTGGAGGCAGCTTCTGTTCCACTGATTAATTGTTCTAACTGTCAGGAAATTTCTCCTCAGTTCTAAGTTGCTTCTCTCCTTGATTAGTTTCCACCCATTGTTTCTTGTTCTACCCTCAGGTGCTTTGGAGAATAGTTTGACTCCCTCTTCTTTGTGGCAACCCCTGAGATATTGGAAGACTGCTATCATGTCTCCCCTAGTCCTTCTTTTCATTGAATTAGACATACCCAGTTCCTGCAACCGTTCTTCATATGTTTTCGTCTCCAGGTCCCTAATCGTCTTTGTTGCTCTTCTCTGCATTCTTTTTATCTTAAACTTGCCAAGGTTGATAAATATTGATTTTAGATCAGAAATGTCCAGCTTTAGCAACTTTAAGGTTTGTGGACTTCAACTCCCAGAATTCCCCAGCTAGGTGTGCTGGCTCGGGAATTCAGGGAGTTGAAGACCACAAGTCTTAAGATGCCAAGGTTGGACACCTCTGACTTAGATATTTGCTTAAATATAAGGAAAAACTGCTATTATGTCTCCCCCGGTCCTTCTTTTTATTAAATTACATGCCCAGTTCCAGCAACCTTTCTACCATGTTTTAGCCCCTAATCCTCTTTGTTGCTCTTCTCTGCACTCTTTCTAGAGTCTCCGCATCTTTTTTACATCGTGACAAGCAAAACTGAATGCAAGATTCCAAGTGTGGCCTTACCAAGGCCTTATAAAGGGGTATTAATATTTCACATGATCTTGATCAGATTGGCGTGTAACGTGGTTGATGATGAATTTTGGTTGGTGTGTGTATTGTGAAGATTGCTGCAGGTGACGCTAGACCCCTTCGCTGGACTCTCAAACCTACTTTGCTGTGTTGTTGTGAAACGAGAAATAGGGCCTACTGTTTGGTCTGGAAATAAAGTACTTCTCAACTTACAATTATTCTTTTAGTGACTGTCTGAAGTTTCAAGGACACTGAAATGAACGACTTACAACCATCTTATGACTTATGACTCACATGATCAAAATTTGGAGGCTTGGCAACTGGCATGCATGTACATGATAGCAGTGTTCCAATATCTCAGGGGTTGGCAACAAAGAAGAGGGAGTCGAACTGTTCTCCAAGGCACCTGAGGGTGGAACAAGAAGCAATGGGTGGAAACTAATCGAGGAGAGAAACAACTTAGAACTGAGGAGAAATTTCCTGACAGAACAATTAATCAGTGGAACAGAAGTTGCCTCCAGAAGTTGTGAATGCCCCAACACTGGAAGTCTTTAAGAAGATGTTGGATAGCCATTTGTCTGAAACGGTATAGGGTTTCCTGCCTAGGCAGGGGGTTGGACTAGAAGACCTCCAAGGTCCCTTCCAACTCTGCTATTGTATTGTATTGTGTTGTATTGTATTGTAACACTGGAAGTCTTTAAGAAGATGTTGGATAGCCATTTGTCTGAAATGGTATAGGGATTCCTGCCTAGGCAGGGGGTTGGACTAGAAGACCTCCAAGGTCCCTTCCAACTCTACTATTGTATTGTATTGCATTGTATTTACGATGGTTGTAGTGTCCCACCAGCTTCTGACAACAAAATCAATGGGAAGGGGGGGGGGAGCCAGATTTGCTGAATGACCACATGATTCATTTACCAAGTGCAATGATTTGCTTAACAACCATGGCCAAAAGATTGTAAAATCTGGCACGACTCACTTAACAAGTGCCTTTTTTTAGCCATGGGAATTCTGGTCCCAATTGAGGTTGAAAGTCAAGGACTTCTTCCATCATTCTTCTCCTGGCCTCATTCCCACAAAGCTTAGATCCCATTTCTGAACTCCCGTGCCTTCTTAAATGCCAGCCTGGATATATTATATTCTAAAATAACGTTTGATCCCACATTTCTGTCTGAAGCAAACGCCTTCCAGCGGCGGATGGCTGACTCCTTTGGGAAGGGAAGTGAGAAATAAATATGGAAAAATATCCTCCCGGTGTGTCTCTCTGTTATTTTATTGGGTCTGCGAACCATCCAGCATAGCAAACTTGGTGGTACAATAATATAATTGCAAGAGCATGCAAAACTAATTCACTCCAGATCATGTCAAGAACGTAACAGGCAAGATATGTGCGCATTCCCATCCAAACTTGAGTCGGGAGACTTGCCTCCTTGGCTTCTCAGAATCAGCCAAATGTTGGATCACTTTTGTCTTTTTGTTATTACGGATTCCGGCTTGTTTTTTTCTCTCTCTCATTTTGGCTGTCGTTTAGGGACGGGATGCCCCAAATCTCTGCTTGCATTTGAAAGGGAAACACCTCTCGGAGAGAGATTCTTTGCCTGCTTTGAAAACGGAACGCCGAAGACTGCATTGCAGTGAGCTAATGATCTTTTATTAAAGCAGAGTAGCTTTTTCAGGTTCAGTTTTCAATCCCAGAGACTGGATTAGGAGAGCTTTCTCCATGATCCCGGTGTGATTTGGCTCTACAAAATGCAGGTCTTGCTAAGCCAGAGACGATAGAGTCGGGCTTAATTTAAACTAACCTGGTCTACATTCAGCTCTGGGTATTTGTAGAGGGATCTGCTTTCTCCAGGGGTTTTCAAACATGGTTTTCTTGGTGGGGAGTAAAGAGAATTGTAGCCCCTCTCAACTTCCTGGTGGGTGATAGATTGGAGAAATTAAAAATTAGCTATGAGCTGGTTTTGTTTGGATCAGGTATCGCTAAAATGGTTGGATAACTATTTGTCTGAAGTGGTGTAGGGTTTCCTGCCTAAGCAGGGGGTTGGACTTGAAGACCTCCAAGGTCCCTTCCAACTCTGTTATTCTATTCTAAAAACAGGATTCAGAAATCCACTGGTCCCTGAATTAAACCACATTCTGAATTTACAGGAAGTTCTCGATTTACGACTACGGTTGGGATCAGAATCTCCCTTGCTAAGCAAGGCAGTTGTTAAATGAATCACTCCCAATTTTAGGACCTTTTTTTTTTTTTGCACAGTTGTTGAATGAATCACTGCTGTTTTTAAGTGAATCACGCACTCCTGGAGCAAATCCAGATTTTGCTTGTTGAACGGTTGCAAGTGGTGATCCGTCGGGGCCTCTCCGGATGCCACAACCATCATCAATCCATGCCGGTTTGCCTGTATTGTGAAATCACGGGATTGTGGGGGAATGCCGCGGCGGTCGTAAGTGCGAGAACCGGCCGCGAGTCGCTTTTTCCGGTGGTCGCTAAACGAACGATCGTAGTATCAATGAAAAGAGCAGAGGCAGGGTTAATGCCATCTCCTTCCTCCACCCAGTCGTCCCCCCACCCCAACCCGACCCACCTAGCGTCCTCCCTCCCCCAATCCAGCTAAGGTTAAAGCTCACCGAGCTTAACCTATTGTGTGAATGCCGCTTCTCGGTCTCTGACTGACCTGGTGGAGGAGTATTGTGCGAACCCAGCCAAAGGAGGCGAGGAACGCAGAGCCCCTGTCGCTTTTAATAGAAAATGGAATTATGGCAGAGACGAAATTGGGAATCTCTGAGGGAAAATCTCTAGGTGACACCATCCTTAACACACAGCACTGTGTGTGTGTGTGTGTGTGTGTTTGTGTGTGTGTGTGTGTGTGAGAGAAGTGTCCTGTTCTCCTTGGCTTCCAATCTGTATTGCGTTCTGTTAAATTAAGTAATAAATAGACTCCCGCTGCTGTCCCTAGACTTGGCTGTTAAATGAACACTGTTGTACGGAAGCTGCTTTGGGATGTTAATTCATTCTTTCTCAAACCCAAGAAGTGAAAAATTTCCCCACGGGTTTCTCCCTCTGGGTTGAGAAGGAAGCTAATTTTGCAAATATTGGGGGAGGGGGGGTGTTGCTACTTAAGAAATGATCGGGCTGGTGTTCGAGGAAACACAACTGATACGGGATTTTCCCTCCCCCCACCCCAACCTCTTTGGCTGGTCCTGGCCTCCGTAATTGCTCCCCTCTACTGTTTTAGAGAGACGCGGTGGCTCAGTGGCGAAGACGCTGAGCTTGTCGGTCAGAAAGGTCGGCAGCTCGGCGGTTCGAATCCCTAGTGCCGCGTAACAGAGTGAGCTCCCGTTAAGAGGTAGTCCTCAAGTTACAACGATCATTAGGCCCTGCAATCATGGTCGTAAGCCGTGATGGGCAGAAGAGTGAGCTCCCGTTAGAGGTAGTCCTCAAGTTACAAAGATCATTAGGCCCTGCAATCATGGTCGTAAGCCGTGATGGGCAGAAGAGTGAGCTCCCTTTAGAGGTAGTCCTCAAGTTACAACGATCATTAGGCCCTGCAATCATGGTCGTAAGCCGTGATGGGCAGAAGAGTGAGCTCCCGTTAGAGGTAGTCCTCAAGTTACAAAGATCATTAGGCCCTGCAATCATGGTCGTAAGCCGTGATGGGCAGAAGAGTGAGCTCCCTTTAGAGGTAGTCCTCAAGTTACAAAGATCATTAGGCCCTGCAATCATGGTCGTAAGCCGTGATGGGCAGAAGAGTGAGCTCCCTTTAGAGGTAGTCCTCAAGTTACAACGGTCATTAGGCCCTGCAATCATGGTCGTAAGTCGTGATGTGCAGAAGAGTGAGCTCCAGTTAGAGCTAGTCCTCAAGTTACAAAGATCATTAGGCCCTGCAATCATGGTCGTAAGCCGTGATGGGCAGAAGAGTGAGCTCCCTTTAGAGGTAGTCCTCAAGTTACAACGGTCATTAGGCCCTGCAATCATGGTCGTAAGCCGTGATGGGCAGAAGAGTGAGCTCCCGTTAAGAGGTAGTCCTCAAGTTACAACGATCATTAGGCCCTGCAATCATGGTCGTAAGCCGTGATGGGCAGAAGAGTGAGCTCCCTTTAGAGGTAGTCCTCAAGTTACAACGGTCATTAGGCCCTGCAATCATGGTCGTAAGCTGTGATGGGCAGAAGAGTGAGCTCCCGTTAGAGCTAGTCCTCAAGTTACAAAGATCATTAGGCCCTGCAATCATGGTCGTAAGCCGTGATGGGCAGAAGAGTGAGCTCCCGTTAGAGCTAGTCCTCAAGTTACAAAGATCATTAGGCCCTGCAATCATGGTCGTAAGCCGTGATGGGCAGAAGAGTGAGCTCCCTTTAGAGGTAGTCCTCAAGTTACAACGGTCATTAGGCCCTGCAATCATGGTCGTAAGCCGTGATGGGCAGAAGAGTGAGCTCCTGTTAAGAGGTAGTCCTCAAGTTACAACGATCATTAGGCCCTGCAATCATGGTCGTAAGCCGTGATGGGCAGAAGAGTGAGCTCCCTTTAGAGGTAGTCCTCAAGTTACAACGGTCATTAGGCCCTGCAATCATGGTCGTAAGCTGTGATGGGCAGAAGAGTGAGCTCCCGTTAGAGCTAGTCCTCAAGTTACAAAGATCATTAGGCCCTGCAATCATGGTCGTAAGCCGTGATGGGCAGAAGAGTGAGCTCCCGTTAGAGCTAGTCCTCAAGTTACAAAGATCATTAGGCCCTGCAATCATGGTCGTAAGCCGTGATGGGCAGAAACACCAAATCTGGTGTGAACAGATTTGCTTTTATGATCTTTTTCACGATGGTCATTAAGTGAACACAACAGTCATCAACGAATGACCACTGTAGTTATTAAACAAACCCATTGTTTACTATGGAGCTTTTTTCTTTTTTCTTTCGCCGGAAACTGGAAGTAAACACTAGTTTCCAGCAAAATCCTTGTAAATTGTGGCCCTGTGACCTCTGATGGAGTTGTACCTGGGCATACAGTCGCGCTGTGGATCTGTGTATAAAAGGTACATCAAGGGGCCAGGGGTGGATTGCTACGGGCATTACTGCCAGTTCGGTGTACTGGCAGTTGCATATCAATGCAACAAAAAACAAGATGGCGGTGCCAAACAGACAGTAAACTGGGAGAACTGGTTCGGGGGCGTGGCAGGCATGGATCCCTGCCGGTTCCAGCGACCCAGGCCGGCAAACTACTACCAGTTCGGCCAAACCGATCCGAACCGGTATGAAACCACCAGTGCAAGGGGCCCAAGGTGTGTACTACCTATCTGAAAGTCTTTAAAACAGCTGTGCCCTTTTTCAGGTTTGAGTGGCAGTTGCAGGATGTAGCTCTGTGATTCTGAGCAAAAGATGCAGCTGCTTTAAAGAGCTGTGGAGAGATAAACAGGCCTCCCATGTTTTCCCATGAACTGCCATTGGATTTTAAATCTGTAGTATTATTCAACATTTAGAACGTGTGGGTGACAATATTTTTAAACGCACCAGTAGTGTTTGGAGGCAAAACCGACTCATTAAAAATCACCAGGACTTTTAATCATAAATTGTGATTAATAGAAAGGCCTGCAGAATTACTGTCATTTCATAAGCATTCTGGATTGGCACACAAGAATGTATTTTTAAGGGAGTTGGGGAAAAATACTGCAAAGAGGCATTAACCTGCTTCCATTTTATAAGAGATTGATGAGATGCTGGTGGAGGAATGTTGTTATTGTTTCATTAATCTGTTTGAATTTGTGTTTAAAGGATTCTTTTTCTATCTCGTTAAAGTGGCACTTATTCAATAGCTTCCTTCATTTGTTGCATACCTTGCGGGGATCAGGCATTGGGACTTCTGCTTGTCTTTATTTTCTCAGAATTTCTCAGAAGATTTTGGGCAAGACTATAAGGATCAAATAAAAGGGATGTGGCGGCTCAGTGGCTAAGACGCTTGTCGATCAGGAAGGTCGGCAGTTCGGTGGTTCGAATCCCTAGCACTGCGTAGTGGAGTGAGCTCCCGATGCTTGTCCCAGCTTTTGCCAACCTAGCAGTTCGAAAGCACATAAAAAATGCAAGTAGAAAAATATGGACCACGTTTGGTGGGAAGGTAACAGCGTTCCATGCACCTTCAGCATTTAGTCATGCCGGCCATATGACCACGGAGACGTCTTTGGACAGCGCTGGCTCTTCGGCTTTGAAACAGAGATGAGCACCGCCCCCTAGAGTCAGGAACGACTATCACTTATGTGCGAAGGGAACCTTTACCTTTTATAAGGATCAAAATGGCAGCAGACTCTATTTTAGCTTTTGATAATGGGAATGACTTTGCTACTATAGAAATGGCTTGAAATGTTGTGAAACATAATGCAAGAGGTTTAATCATTATTATCATTATTATCGTTATTATCATTATTATCATTATTATCAGTATTATTATTATCATCATTATCACCATTATTATCATTTCTTTTATTCATTAAGCATGAAACTCAGTCAAGTGAACATTTAAAGATCTGTCACAAATTTCATTGACTGCTGCTAATGGTTGATACGGGTTGCTGCCAGTGCCTTAGGTATCAACCAGGTTGTTGTTGTTGTTATTATTATTATTAATGTTTTTATATTTCATTGCACTGAAAAAAAGTTGGAGGTCACCATTTTTTCTTTCTTTTTTGTCCCTTTTCTTTCTCTTCGTGCTTTCTAACTTTCGGTCTTCTGTATTTTTATGTCACAATGAAACTGAATGAAAAAAATATTAGAAGGGCAAAATGGCAGCAGATCCTGGAGGCTGCCCCATGTGTCCCCCCCCCCCCTGAATGCCCCCAAATACCATGATTTGGAGTATTCTGGGATAAATAAACCACAGCAGCGATAAACAGCATTGGACTCACAAATCAGAGAGAGAATGAATGAGGATAGAATTGCAAAGGGAACATAGGAAGGAGCGTGGAATCATAGGGCTGGAAGGGAGCTCAGAGGTGGAAGGGACCTTGGAGGTCTTCTAGTCCAACCCCCTGCTCAAAATAGAAGACCTTATACCAATCATGGTCAAATGGTTGTCGAGTCTTTTTTTGAAAACCTCCAGTGATGGAATACTCACAATTCCAAGACGTAGGATATTCCATTCCATTCATTGTTCTCACTATCCCGAAATTTCTTCCTAGTTCTAAATTGGATCTCTGTTTTTAGAATAGAATATAATTCTTCATTGGCCAAGGGTGATTGGACAAACAAGGAATTTGTCTTCGGTGCATAAGATCTCAGTGTGCATAAAAGCTATAAGTGATATATCATGATCATAGTCATCGTAAAAATACATTCATCATAAATCATAAGATACAACACTTAGTGATAGAATCAACATAAATCGTACTAGGAAACTAAATAAAACAATATAAACCATAAAGATACAAACAATAATGTTATAGTCATAAATAGGAAAGGAGATAACGTTGCTTCTTTTCCTGCCCTCTGGTGCTTTGGAGAATAAGTCTATCCCCTCTTCTCTATGACAGCTCCTCAAGTGCTGGAAGACAGTTATGTCCCCTCTAATCCTTCTTTTAGATAGGCAAGCTTCTCTTCTAGGCTGCGTAAACAGAGGGATAGAATCAAGATCCCGTGAAGTGTTAATACCACTTTATAATGCCTTGGTAAGGCCACACTTGGAATACTGCATTCAGTTCTGGTCGCCACGATGTAAAAAAGATGTGACTCTAGAAAGAGTGCAGAGAAGAGCAACAAAGAGGATTAGGGGACTGGAGACTAAAACATACGAAGAACGGTTGCAGGAACTGGGTATGTCTAGTTTAATAGAAAGAAGGACTAGGGGAGACATGATAGCAGTGTTCCAATATCTCAGGGGTTGCCACAAAGAAGAGGGAGTCAAACTATTCTCCAAGGCACCTGAGGGTAGAACGAGAAGCAATGGGTGGAAACTAATCAAGGAGAGAAGCAACTTAGAACTGAGGAGAAATTTCCTGACAGTTAGAACAATGAATCAGTGGAACAGAAGTTGCCTCCAGAAGTTGTGAATGCCCCAATACTGGAAGTTTTTAAGAAGATGTTGGATAACCATTTGTCTGAAGTGGTGTAGGGTTTCCTGCCTGAGCAGGGGGTTGGACTAGAAGACCTCTAAGGTCCCTTCCACCTCTGCTATTCCATTCCATTCCATTCCAAGATAAGCCTGGCTCCCTCCATCATGCGATTTTGCCTCCAGACTCTTTTATTACCTTTGTCACTCTTCTCCGCACCCTTCCTATGCTCTCCTAGGCTGAGAGGAAGCAGAAAGTTGTTATTGTGTGCTGGAGAGCCTCACAAAAAAAAAAGGAAGGGAAAAGTTGAAAGAGAGGGGTGGGGAGAAAAAGAAGCAACCCTGTGAAGTGGTGGAATGGTTTATATCCTTTCCTTTCCTCTTTGTCTCTAGTCTCTTTTCTTTTCTTTCTTTTTTCTTTCTTTTTTACATAGTGTTATTTATCCTGAATAGTACGACGGCTAGGTATGCGCACATATACACGGGTTATGCACAACATTCATGTCGAACAACTGATAATTGCAGAGAGCCGGGCTGCTTTTCTTGTGAAAACAGAAGGAGCATTCTTTCCGAAGCCTGCTGATCAAAACTAAAAAAAAAGGGACTTGGAGTGGGTTTTGACCTTGGGAATCTCTCTGAATTAATTTCTCTGTCCTCCTGCTTCCTGCCTGTCACCAATCTGTCTCCGAACGGGGAGACCCCGATGTTCCCATGGAAGGCATCAAACTTTCCTATGTAGGCTGTTTTAAGCGTCTGTTTCCCAGATGTCTGCGGTTCGCCACCATTGATATCAACCTGGTTACTTCAACCCAGTTGCCATCGCGGCCTCTTCTTGACTCAGTGGAAGGGCAGAGAGAGAGGGGGAGGTTGGGTTAATGGGGGGAGGGGGGAGGAATGGGCCCCACGGTCCACGGGGAGGGGGGGATTTTTGGAAAGTGGCCTCTCTCAGGGCATGTAAAACAACAAGAGCAGATAGGATCAAGGCCCTCCGATAATCCACTTCGGTGGGTTGTTTCTCTAGGGAAAGTGAGGGAGGAGAACAAAGGGAGTCTTGTTTTGTGGGTATCGCAAAGAACAAAAGTTTTAAAATGGAGGCAGCATCAATGTTATATCCATTTCGATGTCTCTGTGCAGTGGAGTGCAGATAAATCTGGAAAGGAAGCATGATCAAATCAATTGCTGGGATCCAGTTGGAAATGCTCCCTATTTGCCCTGGCTTTCCTAGCTGTAGAGAGGGATCTTGGAGTCTTAATGGACAAGAAGCTAAATATGAGCCAGCAGTGTGCAGCGGCAACCCAAAAAGCCAATGCAATCCTAAGTTGCATTAACAGAGGGATACAATCAAGATCAAGTGAGGTACTAATACCACTCTATAAAACCCTAGTAAGGCCACACCTAGAATACTGCATCAAGGTTTGGTCACCACACCTATAAAAAAGATGTTGAGACTCTAGAAAAAGTGCAGAGAAGAGCAACCAGGATGAATATCTCAGGGGTTGCCACAAAGAAGAGGGAGTCAAGCTATTCTCCAAGGCACCTGAGGGTAGAACAAGAAGCAATGGGTGGAAACTAATCAAGGAGAGAAGCAACTTAGAACTGAGGAGAAACTTCCTGACAGTTAGAACAATGAATCAGTGGAACAGAAGTTGCCTCCAGAAGTTGTGAATGCCCCAACACTGGAAGTCTTTAAGAAGATGTTGGATAGCCATTTGTCTGAAACGGTATAGGGTTTCCTGCCTAGGCAGGGGGTTGGACTAGAAGACCTCCAAGGTCCCTTCCAACTCTACTATTGTATTGATTAGGGGACTGGAGGCTAAAACATACAATGAACGGTTGCAGGAACTGGGCATGGCTAGTCTAGGGAAAAGAAGACGCAAGGGAGACAGGATAGCAGTCTTCCAATATTTGAGGGGTTGCCACAGAGAGGAGGAGGGGGGGTCAAGCTATTTTCCAAAGCACCCGAAGGACAGGCAAGGAATCATGGATGGAAACTGACCAAGGAGAGATTCAACCTAGAAATAAGGAGAAACTTTCTGACAGTGAGAACAATTAACCCAGGGAACAGACGTTGCCTTCAGAAGTTGTGGGGGCTTTATGACTTGAGACTTTCAAAAAGGGATTGGACTGCCATTTGTCAGAAATGGTGTAGGGTCTCCTGCTTGAGCAGGGGCGGGGGGGAGGGTTGGACTAGATGACCTACAAGGTCCCTTCCAACTCTGTTAATCTGTTAAATCTGTATAAGTAGTCCTTGATTAACAACCGGGTAATTAGAGACCATTTGAAGTTACTATGGACCTACGTTGGGACATGAGTCAGATCCAAAAATTCCCCTTCAGCGGTCATGTGACTTCATTCCGGGTGCTTGGCAACACGGCTGCATTAACGGCCATTTCCAGCATGCCATGTTCATGAGACTGTGTTTTATGACGGTTTGCCAAAACCCAGCAGTTACCTCTTGGCTTAACCATGGTGGGGTTTGCTTGATGATGATCATGGTGACCACTTTATAACCATGGTGTTCAGTTAACGACTGCCACAAAAGTGGCTGTAGTTTTTTATTTATTTATGGCTATCATATTTTACAATTGTAAAATGGGCAGATTTCATTATGTTGTAAGTTGAGGACTACCTGTAGGCAGTTTAGGAATCTTGAAAGTTGTCTTGTATTATTATCTTTAGACTTTCCAGCCTAACATTGTTTAATTTAACTGACAAGTTCTTCTTGTCTTAATGAATGTATCTGCAACTTAACTTTTTTCCTGGTAATTGACCCAAAGTCACCCAGCCAGTTTTCTTGCCTAATGCAGGACTAGAACTCCCAGTCTCCTGGTGATTGGCCCAAAGTCGCCCAGCAGCTTTCATGTCAAAGGCAGGACTAGAACTCCCAGTCTCCTGGTGATTGGCCCAAAGTCACCCAGCTGGTTTTCATGTCTAACGCAACACTAGAACTCACCCTCCCCTGTTGATCGGCCCAAAGTCACCCAGCCAGCTTTCTTGCCTAAGACAGGACTAGAACTCCCAGTCTCCTGGTGATTGGTCTAAAGTCACCCAGCCGGCTTTCATGCTTAAGGTGGGACTACTGCCCCATGTCTCCTGGTTTCTAGCCTGCTCCTTCCATAGACCAAACTGGCTCTGTTACCGCTATCCTTCCTTACTCACTTGCAAATGTTGTGAGGTTCAAGAGGTTACATATTCCTGGTTAAGCAAATATGGGTCTCCCTAGGCTACAGTCCTTTGTACACATCTGCAGAATTTAGAATTGAATCTAGAATTGAACTTCTTAGCACTTCAGGATTAACATTTATCGACCAAACTTGATAAGCCTTTTAAAAATAAAATCCTTTTCTTCTCACCAGTTTATCAGGCATTAGCATATTTCTATCCTACCTTTTTTGTTCTGCCAATAGCTGATAGCAATAATTTGCAAATTAAAGGTGGGTTGGAAGTTTAAACCTCTGGCTCATTAGGGGGGCATCACTTGGTTTGCAACGGGAATGCGTGCTGGAAGTCTCATTTCGGGAGATCGTTGGAGATACGGGTGGTGAACACGTATCCGGGCTGAAAAGAAATAGACAGCACCTCTCAGCCTTCCTAGGTGGACCAGACAGGAAGCAAAACCAAATAAGCTAATTCTACTTTACTGTAGGGGTTGCGATGGCTCAGCAGTTAAGGAGGCTGAGCTTGATAGCCCCAGGTTCGAGACCCAAGCGCCGCACAGTGAGGTGAGCTCCCATTCTTTGCTCCAGCTCAAGCCCACCTATCCGTTCGAAAGCATGAAAATGTGAGTAGATAAATAGGTACCACTTTGGTGGGAAGGTAACAGCATTTCATGCCCCTTTGGTGTATAGCCTGATGGTCACATGACAATGGAAAATGTCTTCGGACAATGTTGGCTCTCTCGGTCAAGAAACAGAGATGAGCACCGTGTCCTAGAGTCGGACACAACTGGACAGGAGAAATCTTTACCTTTATCTACTTTACTGTAAGACTACATTAATAGAATCTTGCAAATTGTTCTGACCGAGGCTTCCCGAGATCATGAAGCAAACTCCTCGTCCCGACAAAAAAGCCTTTTATTAATTGACTGTGAATTCTGCTCCTTCGCATCCAGCAACGTCTTTCAAGGGAGGATTTACAGTCACAGACCTTATCTGGCTTGAAGAGCTGCCAGGCGGATATCTGCAGAACTTGGCAAGGAGTCTCGGAGAGTCACAAACCAATTCAGCAAACTAATTGTCTCCTGCAAACTCCACTCCCCTTTCGCTCCTCTTTTATTTCCTCTGGGAGGGGCCATTCATCATCCACCTGTGGCCTTACTCCCAAGTCAACCCCTGTTCTTTAGCTGTTCCCTTCATCTGGCAACTCTGCACACACTGGGAACAGGCTCCAGCTGTTCTTCTGCCTCACTGATGTCTGACTGAAGGCAGCTGATAACTGGCATATGGCTCTGTGCCTCCGACACAGCGCCCTCATCAGAGCCTTCCCCAGACTCCAGGACTGGCCCATGTTCCTCCCCACTGTCCGAATCTGCTTCCAGCTCTGTTGGCTGCTGCCAGGCCAGGCCACAACACAAATCTGAAAGTACAGTTCTTCCCCTGTCTCTTTTATAGCCTGATAACTTTGAGAAGGTCCCTTCCTCGCCCATGATACAGCTGTGGGCTATGCTGTCTCTTATCTAATCTTCCCCTAGGCAAGATCTCTTCTCCCCATCTTCCACTGTCTCCTTCACAGTCCTGAGAAAGTAGGGAGGATTCCTTTTGTGCCACTTGCCCCATCCATTTTGTGACTCTTTGAGCTATACAATCCCTTTTCTGGACCATTCCCTTGGCTGCATCCCCTTTCAGCTCAGGCAATCTGCTTCAGTTACAGCAACCTTCATTTCTCTCAGCCAAAGGATCACATTGGAGATAATGGGAAGTGACAATTCTGTTCCAAACCCCAGTTAGTTTGCAGCGGTCCAACCAACGCCAAGGGGAGGAGAGGGGAGTCCCCGGTCTGACCTTGTTTAAGACACTGTGTCCTGTGCATTTAAGCTAGCTCTCTTTCCAGCAAAAACAGACTCCTCCTGTCATTTTTGAAAAGAAAAAAATATATCCTTCAGTGGTAAATTTGAGTTGCTGTGCTCCGGTTTCAGATGTCTCTGGTTAAAAGGACCAACCAGAGAATAAAGACTATTTTTGCAGGCTACACTTGGGACAGCCCCAGGGGTGTCTAACTTGGCAACCTTTAAGGCCTGTGGACTTCAATTCCCAGAATTCCTCAGCCAGCCAAGTTTAAGATCAGTGGACTTCAATTCCCAGAATTCCCCAGCCAACCAAGTTTAAGACCCATGGACTTCAATTCCCAGAATTCCCCAGCCAACCAAGTTTAAGACCTGTGGACTTTAATTCCCAGAATTCCCCAGCCAGCCAAGTTTAAGACCTGTGGACTTTAATTCCCAGAATTCCCCAGCCAATCAAGTTTAAGTCCTGTGGACTTCAATTCCCAGAATTCCTCAGCCAACCAAGTTTAAGACCCGTGCACTTCAATTCCCAGAATTCCCCAGCCAACCAAGTTTAAGACCTGTGGACTTCAATTCCCAGAATTCCCCAGCCAGCCAAGTTTAAGACCCGTGCACTTCAATTCCCAGAATTCCCCAGCCAGCCAAGTTTAAGACCTGTGGACTTCAATTCCCAAAATTCCCCAGCCAACCAAGTTTAAGACCTGTGGACTTTAATTCCCAGAATTCCCCAGCCAACCAAGTTTAAGACCTGTGGACTTTAATTCCCAGAATTCCCCAGCCAGCCAAGTTTAAGACCCATGCACTTCAATTCCCAGAATTCCCCAGCCAACCAAGTTTAAGACCTGTGGACTTCAATTCCCAGAATTCCCCAGCCAGCCAAGTTTAAGACCCGTGCACTTCAATTCCCAGAATTCCCCAGCCAGCCAAGTTTAAGACCTGTGGACTTCAATTCCCAGAATTCCCCAGCCAGCCAAGTTTAAGACCCGTGCACTTCAATTCCCAGAATTCCCCAGCCAGCCAAGTTTAAGACCTGTGGACTTCAATTCCCAGAATTCCCCAGCCAACCAAGTTTAAGACCTGTGGACTTCAATTCCCAGAATTCCCCAGCCAGCCAAGTTTAGGAACTATGCTGGCTGGGGAATTCTGGGAGTTGAAGTCCACTAGTGTTAAAAGTTGTCAAGTTTGGACATCCCTGCTTTGTGCATTATTCTTGTATACCTCCAGGGACAAATTGCTATGTTGTGTACTTGGTTTGTCTGCCTTGGCAAAATCAACTTTCTGCCTGGGGGATTCGAGTCTCCAGGGCGAATAAAGTCTTGTATACAGATAGTCCTTGACTTATGACCACAATTGAGACCAAAATGTATGCTGCTAAGTGAAACATTTGCTAAGCGAGTTTGCCCCTTTTTGCGACTTTTTTTTGCCACAGTGGTTAAGTGAACCATTGTTTTTGTCCCATTAGTCACACAATTGTTGAGTGAATCTGGCTTCCCCATTGACTTTGCTTGTCAGAAGGTCGCAAAAGCGGATCACATGACCCCAGGGCACGACAACCGTCGTAAATACGAACCAATTGCCAAGCAGCCGAAATTTGATCATGTGACCATGGGGATGCTGCAGTGGTTGTAAGTGTGAAAAATGGCTGTAACTTAAGTCACTTTTTTTCAGCGCCGTTGTAACTTTGAACGGTCACTAAATGAACTGTTGTAAGTCGAGGACTACCTGTACTTCAAAGGCTGTATGGATAATCCTCAACTTATGACCAGAAACCAGCCACTTCTGCTTTCTAAGCACCCAAGTGACTGGAAATAATTTTCTAGCCTTTTTTTCACAGCGTTCGTTTAAGCCATTGTTTCTCAACCTTGTCCACTTGAAGATATCTGGACTTCAACTCCCAGAATTCCCCAGCCAGCTGGCTGGGGAATTCTGGGAGTTGAAGTCCAGATATCTTCAAGTGGACAAGGTTGAGAAACACTGATTTAAGGCAACGCCACAGCCATTAAGCAAATGCTGCGATTGCTAAGCGAGCCCATTCATTTGAATGGGCATTTTGGGCCAGAAACCGGCAAAAACCATTACAATTCACAGTCACGCGATCGCAGAATGTCGTAATCCATCCTAAAGCTAACCTGTGGTTATGGGATGACCGCATGATGGTGGCAGCATGGCCATTT
This sequence comes from Natrix helvetica, assembly GCF_964273705.1. Taxonomy (NCBI): domain Eukaryota; kingdom Metazoa; phylum Chordata; class Lepidosauria; order Squamata; family Natricidae; genus Natrix; species Natrix helvetica. The sequence goes on from NC_138548.1 coordinate 11,695,606, forward strand.
ACGATGACCAGGGGGTGCCTTATGGGCTGCGGCCTTCGAAGCTTTAAATGGTCGTAAAACAATTTGATCATTAAGCAAGGACTACCTGTAATTTATTTTTTTTAACTGTGATTCGGTCCACTTGACAAATTAATTGTATTTTATACTGGCCCTGCGCCCGATAAATTCTGGATCCTGTAAATGTCCAGATGTGACGTATAAAGGAGATGGGAAAATCGCTCAAATCTGCCTGTGTGTTTCCATGTCCCGTCTCACATTCCCCCCCTCCTTTTCTTGAAGCGTTTTAATATTTGTTTCGCCTTATAAATCAACCCACCCCTGGCTGGCTTGTGAAAAAGCAGGATTTATGAGGCCAGGTGTAATAACAACAAAATGATCTTGGCTCCTGGTGACCGGCAATGTTTTTAATGTTTTCCTAATGATGGCATCACCAGAGTGTATTTGGTTTAAAGCTGGGAATCTCTCTTCTAGTTATAAATTTTCCCTCGATGCAAGCAAGGCCAGTTTGGGGTACATGTGGAAAGAATAGGAATAAAAGCTCCGCAGGCAGGTGGAGAAAGATGGATCTGGACCAAAAGGGTTTGGACTGGAGGGAGAAAAAAAAATCAAAAATAAAAGCCTAAATTCTGAGTAAGCTTTGGCTCCCTTGAAAAAATGACACTTTTTCTCTCTGTGTGAGTCAGATATGGCGTTTCAAGCCTGCTCCCCAGCCAGGTTTGGCATCACTGGCTTAAATTTCTCCTAAGCTCTTGAATAAAATTCTTTAAGGGAGAGTGAGAAGGATCTCTAAAATTCCCTTGATCCGCCTTCCCGTCGCTTTGAAAAACAATCTCTCGCGAAGATGATCTATTCGATGCATTGAATAATTTCATCCAGGTCCCATTTCCCTTTCTCTTGGCATTTTTCTGAGTTAAAGGCAGAACTTTGAAGAGAAGCTCGCCTGTTTTGCTGAAAACTTCCAAATCATCATCATAATCAGGAAAAAAAACAACCTGTAAAAAAATCGGAACAGTTGGAGAGCTCAAATATAAGGTCAAGGATCAAACTTGTGTTTTTGTTGGCTGGGAAGAAAACCATCCCCTCCTCCTTTGTAAGCTTATTTCAAAGCTATTTAAGCCCCTCTTGGAGGGAGATGGACGGTTTAGAAATATGAAATACAGGGAGCCATCATCAGCATGCGTCATTAATTGATTCCTCCCGGAGGCATGATGAGTACCAAAAACGATGAGTACCAAACAAATTTTCCCCATAAGGAATAATACAGTGCAATGTTTGTCAACCGTGGTAACTTTAAGATGGGTGGACTTCAACTCCCAGAATTCCCCAGCCAGTAAGTCACAAAGCAGCCGCCACTGACAAGTTCTAGCTTGGGAATAGAATAATACAATAATACAATAGTAGAGTTGGAAGGGACCTTGGAGGTCTTCTAGCCCAACCCCCTGCCTAGGCAGGAAATCCTGAAACCGTTTCAGACAAATGGCTATCCAACATCTTCTTAAAGACTTCCAGTGTTGGGGCATTCACAACTTCTGGAGGCAACTTCTGTTCCACTGATTAATTGTTCTAACTGTCAGGAAGTTTCTCCTCAGTTCTAAGTTGCTTCTCTCCTTGATTAGTTTCCACCCATTGCTTCTTGTTCTACCCTCAGGTGCCTTGGAGAATAGTTTGACTCCCTCTTCTTTGTGGCAACCCCTGAGGTATTGAATAGAATAGAAGGGAATAGGGAATAGGGAACAGTACAGAATAGAACAGAACAGAACAATAGAATAGAATAGAATGGGGCTTTGGAGGTCTTCTAGTCCAGCCCCCTACTCAAGCAGGAGAACCTATACGATCTCAGACAAGTGACTGTCTAGTCTCTTCTTAAAAACCTCCAATGATGGAGCATCCACTATTTCTGAAGGCAACTTCTGTTCCACTGGTTAATTGTCCTCCCTGTTAGGAAGTTTCTCCTTTATTCCACGTTGCTTCTCTCTGATTAGTTTCCTACTGTTACTCTCTTTCCTGCCCTCTGGTGCTTTGGAGAATAATTTGACCCTTTTTCTTTGTGGCAGCCTCTCAAATACTGGAATACTGCTATCATGTTATCCCTAATTCTTTTCTTTAGCCTAGCCAGCCCCAAAACCTGCAGCCGTTCTTCATATGGTTTAGTTTCCAGGCCTTTTGATCGTCTTAGTTGCTCTTCTCTGAACTTTTTCCAAAGTGTCAATATCTTTTTTTGGGGGGGGGGTATAGAATGGTGATTAAAATTGGTTGCAGTATTCCAGGTGTGGTCTTACTAGAGTTTTGTAAAAGCTGCACTAATTGCAATAGCGCTTAGACTTATATACTGCTTCACAGTATGGGCCATCTCTAAGCAGTTTACAGAGTCAATTTGGGCCCTCATTTTACCCACCTCGGAAGGATGGAAGGCTGAGTCAACCTTAATACTTCACTTAATTGATCATTGAAGTGATCTTAATTCTATGCCTCTGTTTATACAACCTGGGATTGTATTAGCTTTTGGGGCTGCAGCTGCACATGTGATGAGTACCAGGTCAAAATTTTCACCTCGGAATTTGTTGAGTACCAAATCTGCTGAGTTTCAAAGCAGTTGAATACCAAGGTGCAGCTGTATAAAAAAATAAATATATGCCGTAGTGCTCAGATTTAATTCTTTGCATCTGGGCTGGCTAAAGAGGGGAGGGGAGTTGATAACGGAAGCTAAATAACAAACAAACAACTCCTGATATTAGCATAAATGATGCTACGGGAATCCTAGAACGACAGGATCGCTTTTGGTCAAGAAGATACAAGTTACGGGAGGAATAGAAGTTAGGAAGAAGGAGACATAAAAAGAGGAAATGTTAACGTGGAGAGAATTCGATGACAATATTTTGTACTATTGCAATTACATTAATATATAGTTATATTGTTAACATTATTGTGATGACTATAATAACAAATACGTGGATTATGACTGTTTAAACAATTGTACCCAGATCACACACTGTTTGATGGAAATGGAAAGTAATATAAATAAAATAAATAAAACATGGGGACAAAAAGAGGTGGTGGGAGCTTCCTCATTGGAAGCTTTCAAGAAGAGACTGGACTGCCATCTGTCAAAAATGGTGTAGTAGGGTCTCCTACTTGGCCTGGGGTTGGACTAGATGACCTACAAGGTCCCTTCTGCCTCTGTTAATCTGTGTAAGTGTGTGTGTGTGTGTTTAATAAAAACCAATGAGAGTTTGCCAATGTCTTCCTAATGGGTTAGGATTATAAAGCAAGTGAGAGAGTGAGAACAAACATGATATAGATTGTTCTTGACTTACAACCACTCGTTTAGTGACCGTTCGAAGTTACAGTGGCACTGAAAAAAGGGAGTTGTGACCCGTTTTTCACAGACGTGACCGTTGCAGCATCTTAAACTGTAAAATGATTGCATATTTGTGCATGCCTTTCATCCGGAGAATGCATGCCAGTCGTGAAAGACAGCTTACCACCCTATTCACCGATGAAATCTAAGAAATGGAGATGTGCCCGAATTTTACTTAAATGCAAGCCAAACGAATGGATGAAGCAGACCTCCTCACCAGTGAAAAGCTGCATTTTGTCTTTCAGTTCCCGTGGCTGCTTTTCAGGATCCTGTGTTCCTTGCTAGAACACATGGTGTTTTTGGACCCATTTTATGACATCCTAGGTTGGAGAAATAATCAAATTAAATTTTGACAGCTTGCTCTTTTCCTAAGCAGAACATGGTAACCTTATCTTCAGCCTTAACATTTTCATTTTATTTATTTCCCTTTATGATGCCATTGATAACCAAGCCAGTATGACATATGGAGCTTCTCCCAAAAATAGCAGTCTATTGCTGTTGTCTTCCTTTGTCCTGGATTTTAGGCTATGCAAGAGTAAGAAGCTGACTTTGACCTGATTTTTAATAGTGACTAGCGCAATAAAGCACAGGAAAATATTCATTTACGATTATTGCTACTGATACATTACACTCAGGGGTGAGCTTCAAAAATTGCAGTAACGAGTTCACTGCCCCGTTGCTGGGTGGATGTGGGTGTGGCTATGGTGGGTGTGGCCTAGCCTGCGTCCGGCACCACAGGGGGTGTTTTTCACCCTCCCCATGCTCCGGAGGCTTTCCTTGAGCCTCCGGAATGGCAAAAACTGCTTCCCCGGGGCTCCGGAGGCTGGGAAAAAGCCTGTTTCAAGACTTCCAGAACTTCCTCTGGAGACGGGAAACAGGCCCATTTCTGGACTTCCGGAACCTCCAGTAGGCCCGTTTCCCCCCCTCCCCGAGCCTCCGCGCAGGCCCTGCACCTACCTGGCTGCGTGGAGACTCCTAGGAGGGATGTGGTGGGCGTGGCCAGCCAGGGGTGGCATTTAGGGGTTCGCCAAACTGGGCAAAATCCTAGCAAGAGGATCGCCCGAACCCTTGCCCAGCCCTTATTACACTTATACGCCACACAATTCTCAGTGACTGTGGGCAGCTCGCAACAATCAAACAAATACTGCAACAAAATAGTGCAATAAAATACAGGAATATGCAGCTGTCCCTCAATTTACAACCATAACTGAGCCCAAAATTTCGGCTGCTAAGTGAGACGTTTGTTCATGAGTTTTGTCCCGTCTTAAAACCTTTCTTGCCACAGCTGTTAAATGAACCACTGCAGTTAAGTTAATAACACGGTTGTTAGGTGAAGCTGATTTCCCCATTGGCTTTGCTTGTCAGAAGGTCACAAAAGGTGAACACACGACCCCGGGGAAACTGCAATTTGACATCAACGCGAGTCGATTGCCAATCATCTGAATTTCGATCATGTGGCCATTGGGATGCTGCCATGGTTGTAAGCGTGAAAAACGGTCCTGTCACTTTTTTCAGCGTTGCAATTTCAAATGGTCACTAAACCGAGACAGAACTGTCTTCAGAACGGAGGAAGCTTCTGGGATGAGAAGCGAAGCGTCTTCAAGGAAAAACAAAGGAAGTCCAGTTGCCTTTTGAAAAAGCGCCGATGGTGCAGGAAAAAAAATAAAAAGTTAGAAAAAGTGACGTGGAGGATGTAAATAGCTTTATGGCCGAGAAGGGAGATGAAACGTAGAATGTTCTAACCCCCATCATTCCCCACCATGAGCCACACTAAAGATCTTGTGATGGGGTCTCATCAAAACATAGGCAGGAGAAGTGGGTTAAACATGGCTACATTTCTCAAATTTTAATGACTCCCTCCCCTACTTCTAAAGCAGCGTTTCTTAGGAGCACAGCTGGCTGGGGGATTCTGGGAGTTGAAGTCCACATGTCTTAAAAATGGCCAAGGCTGAGAAACCCAGTTTTAAATGAAGTCCTCACTGATTCTCCTTCCAGAATGATTTCAAAGCCGTAGGAATGAGAGCATGGTGAGAGCATAGTTGGTTTGAATGCTTTATTTGGGGGGAAATGGGGCGTTTAGTGAACAATTAAGAAGCAATTGAGGGATAGGGCATAAACCAGGTGGAATCCAATGAATTCAGGCCTCCGACAAGCATAATGATTCTACCCTCTGGAAGTTACATTATGTTGATCAATCTCCAAGAAATGTCTTTTATTATTTTTGTCTACGGACATCTACCCAAGCCACGCATAGTATTACGGTTTCATGGACGTTGGCTTACGGTGGGCCTTTGTTTCAGGAGAAATTAAAATGAAATGTAGTAGTAAGTGGTCTTACACTAACGTTAAGTTACAAAGATGAGTAGCATCTCCCCATTGGTGACCTCCTTTGTTTGTGGTGGCTCAGTGGCTAAGAAGCTGAGCTTGTCGGCAGTTTGGCGGTTTGAATCCCTAGAGCTGCATAATGGAGTGGGCTCCCCTTACTCGTCCCAGCTTCTGCCAACCTAGCAGTTTGAAAGTACGTAAAAAATGCAAGTAGAAAAATAGGAACCACCTTTGGTGGGAAGGGAACAGCATTCCCTGCGTCTTCAGCGTATAGTCATGTCGGCCACATGACTACGGAGACGTCTTTGGACAGCGCTGGCTCTTCGGCTTTGAAATGGAGATGAGCACCGCCGCCTAGAGTCGGGAACGACTAGCACATATGTGCAAGGGGAACTTTATCTTACCTTTGTTTGCTATTCAGTCAGGGATATAAAATCAGTTTTTTTTCTTTTTCATTGTAGCCACTGATCTTGTTTACCCAGAATTCTTCAGGCTGCCCCATCACCCAAAGCATTCTGGGAGGGAGAGAGAGAGAGAAGGCTGTTTTGGGATCGGTGGCTATATTACATTTTACATAGCAGAATAGAATAGAATAGAATAGAATCTTTATTGATAATAGAATAGGATAGGATAGAAAATAGAATAGAATCTTCATTGATAATAGGATAGAATAGAATAGAAAATGGAATAAAATAGAACAGAATTTTTTATTGGCCAAGTGTGATTGGACACACAAGAAACGTGTCTTTGGTGCATATGCTCTCAGGGTATATAAAAAGACAAGATACATTCGTCAAGAATCATAGGCTACAATGCTTAATGATAGTCATAGGGTACAAATAAGCAATCAGGAAACAATGTATATCAATAAGGAGTAAAAGGGGAAGGAATAAAAAGGAAGGGGAAAAGTGGAAGGAAAAAGAAAACAGATTAAAATAGAAGAAGCGAGCTTTAAAAAAAACGGGAGAGGAAGGCTGGAAGGAAAAGAAAAAGGAAAAAAACCCGAAGAGGACTTGTGAATAATGTAAGAAATGCTAATTAAACTAATGAATAATGAAACAAATGAGGATTCTTAATAACGAAAACAAACAGAATAACATAACAAAGCAAAAAAAAAAAATCTTGCATGACCTTGATATCTGTGGAGCGGTGCCTATTGACATAATAGCAATCTTCTTGCAACTTTTTTTAAAGCTTTGGATAGAAAGGGCAGCTTTCTAAATTAACTTGTAACTTTTTAACAGAATCTCTTAATTTAACGGGCTCCTGGTTTTTAAACGGACACTTTGGTGGTCCGCCCACCCTAAGAGTCTGTTTTAGCAAGCATGGTAAGCTCTCTGCTTTGGGCTGAAAAGAGGGGGCCATTTTGGGCCTAAGACAGCATTTCTCAATCGTGGCAACTTTAAGGTAAGTGGACTTTAACTCCCAGAATTCCCCAGCCAGCCAGGCTGGCTGGGGAATTCTGGGAGCTGAAATCCACTTACCTTAAAGTTGCCACGGTTGAGAAACGTCGGCCTGAAGCTCAAGTGAGGGCTGAACTTCTGGATTTCATTTCTCATGTGGACAATGCTAAGGACACCGAACGAAAGCCGTTGTCCTAATTCTCCGCGGCTAATTGAAAACAGAAGGGGAACCAAAGGGAACTCAATGAAATGTTAAAACTGGAAGGGACCACCTCAAACAGTGATCCCCAACCTTCCTCGCACCAAGGACCGGTTTCGTGGAAAACCATTATTTTGTCGACAGGCCGGGAGAATGGTTTCACGCGCACTCTAGATCCCGTGGTACCAGGGACCAGTTTTGTGGAAAATAATTTTTCCACAGACGGGGGGCAGAATGGTTTTGTGCACAACCGTAGATCCTGTGTAAGTGCCGATGAAGCTTTACTTGCTGCTTGTGTGGCCCGGTTCCTAGCAAACCACGGACTGGTGCCGGTCCTTGGCCCAGGGTGGTGGTGGTGGTTTGGGGACCCCTGGCCTATAAGAACAAAATAATAATAATAAAACCGCTCTGGGAGTTTAGAATTCAAACGGACAAGCGTGTGCTGCATAACTCCCATCCCCCGGGCTTAACTACAGTTAGTAAGAAAGACCCAAAAAGTCTGGATAGTAGACGTGGCGCAGTGGTAGATTTCAAATTTTTTTAGAACCTCTTCTGTAGGTGTGGCCTGCTTTGTGGGAGTGGTTTGTTGGCCATGTGACTGGGTGGGGGTGGCTTGTTGGCCATGTGACTGGGTGGGAGTGGCTTGCCAGCCATGTGACTGGGTGGGTGTGGCCAACTTGTAAAATGTGGTGAAACTCACTTAACAACGCTCTTGCTTAGCAATCAAAATGTTGGCTTAGAAACTCTGGCATTTGAAGCACGCAAATCTTAAAGCTGTGAAGTTACAAGACCCTCGCACCCCTAACCCTTTAGAAAAAAATACCCCAAGGGTGTTCAAACTTGACAGCTTTAAGACTTGTGGACTTCAACTCCCAGAATTCCTCCTCTCGCTCTTCATCTTGATGATGTGCGGACGGGCGGGGGGAGGGAGCTGGAACCGGTTCTAAACGGCACGGTAGATTTGTGAGGTTAGAACTGGCAGGAACCCACCCCTGACGTGACGGTACCTATCGACGGTAGAATAGGAGAACCGGAGAAAACAATCACTACCAGTCAACGACTACTTCAGCTTCAACCACAATAATACACGGGCAAACAATAGATACAAACTAAAGGTAAATCGCTCCAAACTCGATTGCAGAAAATACGACTTCAGCAACAGAGTGGTCAACGCCTGGAATGCACTACCTGACTCTGTTGTTACATCCTCAAACCCCCATAACTTTAACTTTAAACTGTCTAGGGTGGACGCTCCTTAGGGGCGTGCATAAGCGCACCAGTGTGCCTATCGTCCCTGTCCTACTGACCCCATTTATTCATACCCATTTCCTGTGTTCATGTCCATGTTTATGCTCATGCCTGTTATCTCATACATGTTTGACAAACTAACTAAATACCATATTTTTCAGAGTATAAGATGCACCTTCCCCCCCCCCCAAAAAGAGGGTGAAAATCTGGGTTGTCTCTTATACACTAAATACAGCATTTTTGGCCTCCCGAAACCCCGCCCCCTTCACAAAAATGGGCATGCAGAGGGTCTGGGAGGCATGTAAAGTGCTCCTGGGGGCTAGGGGGGGCAAAAATGAGTGAAAAACAGGCTGTTTTTGCTCGTTTGTCCCCCGTCAGCACCCAGGAGCACTCTACAAGCCTAAAAAATGGGCCTGATTTTGCAAAAAATGAGCCGTTTTTTGCTCATCCCCCCCCCCCCGCCCCCAGGAGCACTTCGCAGGCCTCTCAAACTCACAAAATTCACAAAAAATGAGGCGTGCAGAAGGTTTGGGAGGCCTGCAGAGTGCAAAAACTTTTTTTTTTAAATTTACCTCTTCAAAATCTCGGTGCGCCTTATATTCCGGTGCTTTTTATACTCTGAAAAATACGGTAAATAAAATACAAAGAACTGCAAATAGAAGCAGAACGGTGGTCCGAACATCTGGCTGACTTCTTGGTGGGACTGTAATCCCAATCGGCCTGCTCCGAGCCATTTGACAAGATTTCCATGAATTGGTCACTTTCATTCAAATGCAATTTTTCCACCTATCGTTGGAATGTTTTAGAGATGGGGGCCTTTATTGATCGCGAGCTGCCTACAGTCGCCTCTGGCTGAGCGGCATATAAGTCAAACAAACAAAGAAATAAACAAAGAAATAAATAATCAACCAACCCGACCCTTGACAAAATAGGAGAGGAGGAAAAAACCTCAAGGTTTTCCTATTTTGGGGGCAGAGGATTCTGGTCGCCTCGCTGTGCAAAGCAGGACTTTAAGGTCTGTGCGCAGACCCCTGGGAGGGTCTGCCGAGACCTCGCCAAAAGTAATTCCTTCCTTGCAATGGCACCAACGGAGCAAATAATTGGCAAGTTGTAACATTTCGTGCTCATTAAGCCCTCCGTAAACAGGGCTTTAAAACAGAACAGCCTTTTCTTCTCTCCTTTTGCCAGCAAACTACAAAAGTTGAGCAGGGCGGTCAGAGGATCTGGGGAAAGCAAAGGGAACAGAGAGAGAGAGAGTTTAAAAGACACAAACACACACACACACACACACACAAGCTGAAGAAAGCTCCCAACTGGTGGGAAGACTCCGGATTCCTTTCTCAGGCCTGGTTTGTCCATTTACAGAGGTTGTTTACCTTGGGAAAGAGTCTCCAAGTCTCAGAGGGGTTGTCGGTGTGTGCCTTCCCTACACAAATCTGCCGTCTCTGGCCCGTTCAGATTTATTGCAAGATGATTTTTGCAGGGAAGGGGATCTCGCAGAAGCCGGTTCGCCTGTGTTCAGCAAAAGCTGGCTTACGCTGAGTTGCATCATCGATTCATTTGGCTCAATATTGTCTTAAGATTGACTGAGAGGCTGAGTTCACTCAACACGCTTAACTTGATTACGGAATTAATCCATTTCCTTGCTTTGCACCGTCGGTGGAATCCTAAATGAACCACTTGAGCCGGGCTTGTGCAACACGGCAAGCTTTCTCCCCCCCATCCCTGAAACACACACACACATGTAGATAATCTATCCAAAATGAACAGGTGTGGATGTAGCCTCCTAAAGTTCAACTGGTTTAAATGCCTTATGGGAATGCATAAGATACTTGGCCAATCTTGCTTGAAGAGGCATTGGTTGGTATGTTTGAATAAACAATGATTTTGTTGACCTTAGTCCCCATTGGTATTGTCCCAGGTTGTAAACGGTTCTAAACAAAAACTGCCTTTCACAATTGACCAGTGGTGATTTTGTCAATGGCGATGGTGTTCAAATGTGTTCTGTTTTTAGATTTGTTTGAGCTGGAATCCCAGAAAAGATAATTTCAGATTTTCTTGATTATTTCTGAATCTATTAAGGAAGTTTGGTTTTAGATTTGTTTGAGCTGGGTTCCTGGAAAAGATTTTTTTCCAGATTCTTTCCTTATTTCTTTTAAGGAAGTTTGGTTTTAGATTTATTTGAGCTGGAATCCCAGAAAAGATAATGTCAGATTTTCTTGCTTATTTCTGAGTCTGTTAAGGAAGTTTGGTTTTAGATTTATTTGAGCTGGAGTCCTGGAAAAGATTTTTTCCAGATTTTCTTGCTTATTTTTGAGTCTGTTAAGGAAGTTTGGTTTTACATTTATTTGAGCTGGAGTCCTGGAAAAGTTTTTTTTCCAGATTTTTTTTCTGATTTCTGAGCCTGTTAAGGAAGTTTGGTTTTAGATTTATTTGAGCTGGAATCTCGGAAAAGATAATTTCAGATTTTCTTGCTTATTTCTGAGTCTGTTAAGGAAGTTTGGTTTTAGATTTATTTGAGCTGGAGTCCTGGAAAAGTTTTTTTTCCAGATTTTTTTTCTTATTTCTGAGTCTGTTAAGGAAGTTTGGTTTTAGATTTGTTTGAGCTGGAATCCCGGAAAAGATAATTTCAGATTTTCTTGCTTATTTCTGAGTCTGTTAAGGAAGTTTGGTTTTAGATTTATTTGAGCTGGAATCTCGGAAAAGATAATTTCAGATTTTCTTGCTTATTTCTGAGTCTGTTAAGGAAGTTTGGTTTTAGATTTATTTGAGTTGGAATCCCGGAAAAGATAATTTCAGATTTTCTTGCTTATTTCTGAGTCTGTTAAGGAAGTTTGGTTTTAGATTTATTTGAGCTGGAGTCCTAGAAAAGTTTTTTTCCAGATTTTTTTTCTTATTTCTGAGTCTGTTAAGGAAGTTTGGTTTTAGATTTGCTTGAGCTAGAGTCTGGGAAAAGATCCCCTCACCCCAGATTTTTCTCTTTATTTCTGCGTCTGTTAAGGCTCTCTGTGTGTGTGTGTGTGTGTGTGTAAACATTTCCCAAATAAAAACAATTTAAAAGTTTCCAAAATTCCCTTGTTCAAATTTTTGACCAGATTTCTGCTTTCTAGCTTCTCTTTTCGGCAGGGATTGGACAACTTAAAATTTGTTGTTGTTCCATTATAAACAAAATAAGGCCCACAGGGGTAAAATTGTGCGGGGAAGAGATCGTGATAGGGTTAAGCGTACACCGGATTACAACGCTGCTGTGTGATTTACAAGAGCACGGAAGCTTTTATGCATGTTAATGAAACCACAGAGAAAAACTTAATTTTGATGCAGTTGTGCTTGTGTATTTTGTTATTGTGGCTGTGTTTTTATCGTGGGCACATCAGCTCAATAATAATGGAATGGGGGTTAAAATGCCTGCGTGTTGGAAACGGCATGATTTGTGCACTCTCCTATTGTGGAAAAGATTGGAGATATTCTCCGAGTTAAAATGATGTGGGACAGAGGGAAGAGCAAGCGAATATGAGAATCGTTTTGCCCAATCTGGTTCTATTCCCTTGTTTTTGTACGCTTTTGGTATCCCCTCCTTTGCCTTTTTAAATTTATTTTTATAAGCTGTCCATCTCGCCTTAAATATCTCCGCTCTGGTCCAGCTTCCTCACCATTTCCTTGTTTTTGCATTTCTTTCCTTGCAGAAGTCAACAATGCTTCTTTTTTCTTTCTTTCTTATTTTCCCAAAATATGTTTTTCTTAAAATGTATGTGTTGGGTTTCTATCCTCAGGAGCAAAAGGCAATAATACACAGCATGCCTCTTTCCGATTTCCCCCCATACCAACAACCCTGGGAGGAACCTGGATCTCTCCTCTCTTAGTCCACACCTTCACCTCCCTAGACCCAAGTTTGATCCTCCACATGTTTGTCATCTGGAAGACAGCCAGTATCGACCACTTTGCAATCTTCTCTTTATAATCTCTCTTTCTTGTTTTTTTGTGGCGTTGTGTACCTCTCCATTTTGTTAGCTTCTGGAACGCCCTTCCGTTTGATTTTTTTCCCAAGGAGTTCCCTGAATTGTAGTGCCAGTTGTATTTTCCTGATATTTCTTATCTATATTATACAGGTAGTCATCGAGTTATGGCCAATCGTTTAGTGATTGTTCATACTTATGACAGACCTCCCCAAAAGGGACTTACAACCTTTCTAGAGTGGAGACTCTAGAAAGAGTGCAGAGAAGAGCAACAAAGAGGATTAGGGGACTGGAGACTAAAACATATGAAGAACGGTTGCAGGAACTGGGCATGTCTAGTTTAATGAAAAGAAGGACTAGGGGAGACATGATAGCAATCTTCCAATATCTCAGGGGCTGCCACAAAGAAGAGGGAGTCAATTTATTCTCCAAAGCACCTGAGGGTAGAACAAGAAGCAATGGGTGGAAACTAATCAAGGAGAGAAGCAACTTAGAACTGAGGAGAAATTTCCTGACAGTGAGAACAATTAATCAGTGGAACAGCTTGCCTCCAGAAGTTGTGAATGCCCCAACACTGGAAGTCTTTAAGATGTTGGATAGCCATTTGTCTGAAACGGTATAGGGTTTCCTGCCTAGGCAGGGGGTTGGACTAGAAGACCTCCAAGGTCCCTTCCAACTCTGCTATTGTATTGTATTGTATTATTGTAACCCAGTTTTAAAGTTCCAAAGTCACACACCCCTGCCTCCTCCCATGGCCGCCTGACCTCATTTTAGGTGCTCAGCAACCAGCCTGCATTCATGGCCATTTGTGGCACTCTACAGGCACATGACTGCGATTTACAATGGTTTTTTTCTTCTTCTGGAAACCAGCATTAACTTCACTTAATGACCACAGCACCCACTTAACAACCTCCACAAAAAAAGTTGTAGATAATCCAACTATACGTTTTTAAGTCTGAAACGTCTATAGGACAGTGATGGCTAATCTTTTTGTCGTCGTGTGCCAAAAGCGCATGCGCACTAGCCCGCGCCAATAATGCAATGCGTGCCCCATTTTGGGCCTGGAAAGCCGCCTGCACCAACCTGGGAGCGAAAACGGGATGTGGGGAGGCTGCGCAAGACCCCCAAATGCAATGCGAGACCCCCTGCATGCATGGCAGAGACCCAAAGACCAGCTAGTTGGTGTGAGGCACGCGCATTTGTGGTGGAGCTAGGGTGGGATGTGCCCGCAGAGAGGCCTCTGTGTGCCATCACGGTTAAAGGGTTTCCTGCCTGAGCAGGGAGTTGGCCTAGAAGACCTTCAAGGTCCCTACCCACTCTGTTGTTCTAAAAGGTCGTAAAAATGGGTCTGGCCACATGGTGACTCACTTTACAACTATCATGACTGACGGCGATAATTGCCAGGCTTCATTGCAGTTTAAGTTGAAGGCTATGTGTACATCTCTTTTTATCCCAGTGTTTCTCAACCTTGGCAACTTGAAGATGTCTGGACTTCAAGTCCCAGAATTCCCCAGCCAGCTGGCTGGGGAATTCTGGGAGTTGAAGTCCAGACATCTTCAAGTTGCCAAGGTTGAGAAACACTGTTCTATCCCCTGCTCAACATTCGTATCTATGTACCAGTATATGTCTAAAGATAGTCCTCCACCTACAACCCACTTTTGAGCCCAAAATTTATGTTCCTAAGTAAGACATTTCCTAAGTGAGTTTTACCTCATTTTACAACTTCTCTTGCCACGGTCGTTAAGTTAGCAAACCGGTTGTGAAGTGAAAATCCGTCTTCCCCACCCACTTTTGCCTGTCAGAAGGTTGCAAAAGGATATCATATAACTCTGGGACCCTGCTAACTGTCATAAATATGAACCAGTTGGCAAGCATCTGAAATTTTAATCACAGGTCCCTTGGGATGCTGCAACAGTCGTCAGCGTGAAAAGCCATCCTGTATCCCTTTTTTTCCAGTGCCGTTTGTAACTTTGAACGGTTACTCAATGAACCATTGTTAAGTCGAGGACTGCCTGTATATGGGTGCAGTGTATGTATTTTAGTACACATATTAAAACATCCTGACATTATTCCCATCTTCTCTTGCATTTTTTAATCTACTCCACTACATGCTACCATGTTTTCCTGAAAATAAGACCCTGTCTTATTTGACCCCCGAAATAAGGGCCTTATTTTCGGGGAGGTCTTATTATTTTTGAAGTGCAGGAGGCCGCGAGCGTGGTCACCTCATGGCAGCTGCTGTGTTGCAATATTTTCGGGGAGGGCTTATTATTTTTGAGGTGCAGGAGGCCGCGAACGTGGTCACCTCATGGCAGCTGCTGTGTTGCAATATTTTCGGGGAGGTCTTATTATTTTTGAAGTGCAGGAGGCCGCGAGCGTGGTCACCTCATGGCAGCTGCTGTGTTGCAATATTTTCGGGGAGGTCTTATTATTTTTGAGGTGCAGGAGGCCGCGAACGTGGTCACCTCATAGATGCTGCTGTGTTGCAATATTTTTGGGGAGGGCATATTTTAGTGCATGCGCTCAAAAGCCTGATTGTGCTTATTATCCGGGGAGGTCTTATTTTGGGGGGGAAATAAGGTTAATAAGCTCGTCCATGCAGAAACATCCATGTCACACCCAGCCACGCTTTTGTGAAAAGGCTGCTATCGATAGACAATTCTCCTCATCTGCATTTCACTTCCTTCTTGCTCCCCCTCCTTACAAACAATATGTACGGAGGATAATTCCGCGTACATCTCATTAAGTCCAGGAAGGCGTAGGCCGTAATAAATGTAATTAGTCTTTATAGTGGCACGAGATTGTGGTTTTTTGCTGCCACAGACAAACGGCAGTGGCCCCTTTTCTAAGCCGTTCTCCTTCCTATTATTACTGGAAGGTACATCTTCACTTCAACAAGTTTCCATATCAGTTTACTCCAGATCTCGGGGACTATAAACATATTATGGGTTTTTTTTCCCCTCCTTGTGGCAATTTTGTAGCTTTCAGTGAAAACATCTGGAGTCTCGTCATTGCATGCAGCAGGCTAATTTGGGCTGCCTCCAAAATATTGTTTATTTATGTATTTATTGATTTCCAGATGCGTGGAGACACGTAGGTCCGATGTTCTGCCTTTATTTCTACCAACAATGTAAGCTTTCCTAGTTAATTAGGCATGGTCCCAAAAATCAGAATTTGAAACTCTCTACATCTGGGTTTTCATATCTTTTATACTACCAAATTTCTCTTGGCAGAGCTGGCTTTTGAGAAGACTGCCGTTCAAAGATATATGGTCCTCTCAATCAATGGTCTGTAGGATTAATTCATCTGCATTGAAGATATACTGTGTTTCATGAGTAAAGGTTTAGGAAAACTTGCCCCTCATTGCCTTCTGCCCAGGTTAGCTCATTCAGGTCTCTAAATGATAAAAAGTTTGATTGATTTATCATTTGTTTTTCATGGGTTGGAACTCAACTTTTCAAATTCCCCAAGCAGGTATGTAAGCTCTCAACTTCAATGCTTTCCAGACACCCTACTTATATTTGTTTAATTAGAAAAAGTCTTTTATATACATTTTTCTGTGTATTGTTCTCTACAATGAGTTTTGTCTGGTGGCACATACTTTTAAGTAAACACTGCATTTTTAATGTTTTAATTTCCTTCCTTCCTTCCCTCCCTCCCTCATCAAATATTTTTCCTTCCTTCCTTCCTTCCTTCCTTGCCTCCCTCCCTCCCTTCCTCATCAAATATTTTCCTTCCTTTCTTTCCCTCCCTCCCTCATCAAATATTTTCCTTCCTTCCCTCCCTCCCTCCCTCATCAAATATTTTTCCTTTCTTCCTTCCCTCCCTCCCTCATCAAATATTTTCCTTCCTTCCTTCCCTCCCTCCCTTCCTCATCAAATATTTTTCCTTCCTTCCTTCCCTCCCTCCCTCATCAAATATTTTCCTTCATTCCTTCCCTCCCTCCCTTCCTCATCAAATATTTTTCCTTCCTTCCTTTCTTTCCCTCCCTCCCTCATCAAATATTTTCCTTCCTTCCTTCCTTCCTTCCTTCCCTCCCTCCCTCATCAAATATCCTTCCTTCCCTCCCTCCCTTCCTCCCTCATCAAACATTTTTACTCTCCTTCCTTTCCTCCCTCCTTCCCTCATCAAATATTCTTCCTCTCCTCCCTCCTTCTCTCATAAAATATTTTTCCTCTCCTTCCTTCCTTTCCTCCCTCCCTCATCAAATATTCTTCCTTCCCTCCCTCCCTCATCAAATATTTTTTTCTCTCCTTCCTTCCTTCCTTCCTTCCTTTTCTCGGTTTTAAGCTCCCTTGAACATTCACCCTGAAGGAGGAGGTGATGGCATGTAAATCAAGCTAATAAACTGTGTCTTGGATTTCTGTCTAAAATTCACAGCTGTAGCTACAATTTGATGAAAAGTGACTGTGTGGTGTCTATTTCGGGTTAAATAAACTTTAATCCAGACACGAGATGAGCTGAAGATAATAACCAAGAGTCCTTCTGTGCATAGACAGAGAGCCCTGCCTGAGGCTCCAGTCCTTTAATCAGGGGAAGGGAGATGTGGCTGAGTATTTACATTTTTTTTTTTAATGTGCAGTCTGTTTTCCAGTGCCAGCCGATGTCTCCGGAGCTGGAGTACATATAAAGCAACATGGGGCGTGTTTTATAGCAATAGTGAATGTGATTTTATGATTTCATCGCTGGCGATTTGCAAGCTATTTGGGTATCAGTGAAAGTCATTAAGAATCCAATTGTTTGTCTTGCTGTCAGCTTCCCAAAGCAGAACCAAGGAGAAAGTCTACGCGTGCTCATTTTTGTTGTTGTTAAAAGGACAAGATAATAAGGCTAAATAGACAGATGTTTTCTATACCCCAAACGTGGAGTTTTATTTTCATTTGCTTCGTTCCATTTATGTAACTGCCCATCTCACTTGCCTGATTGGGGGCAGCTCACATATGTGAAGACAGCAAAGATAAATTCATACAAATAAATTAAAACCATGAAAACCATTAACCTAAAACGTAGAAGCGTGGGAAAGTGCCAGCCTACAGTCCTTGCCAATCCCAATTTTAAGCATTCGCTAATGGTTGATGGAGGGAACGCAAGTGGCTCAGTGGCGAAGATGCTGAGCTTGTTGATCAGAAAGGTTGGCAGGTCAGCGGTTTGAATCCCTAGCTCCGCGTAACGGAGTGAGCTCACGTTACTTGTCCCAGCTTCTGCCAACCTAGCAGTTCGAAAGCATGTAAAAATGCAAGTAGAAAAATAGGAACCACCTTTGGTGGGAAGGTAACAGCGTTCTGTGCGCCTTCGGCTTTTAGTCATGCCGGCCACATGACCACGGAGACGTCTTCGGACAGCGCTGGCTCTTCAGCTTTGAAATGGACCGAGTAACCGATTTGTGGGCGTGGCTAACCTGGATCGCTGCTGGTTCCGCAACCCAAGCCAAAATACTGGTTCGGCTGAACCGGGAGCAGCCCACTTCTGGTTACAACATTGTAGTGTCCCTGTAGTCATGTGATCAAAAATCAGATGCTTGGCAACTGGTTCACATTTATGACGTTTGCAGTGTCCTGGGGTCATGTGATCCCCTTTTGTGACCATGTCACCCATAAAATCCATGGAGTAAACAACTGCAGTGATTCACTTAAGAACTGGGACAAGAAAGTGTCGTAAGATGGGGCAAGATTCACTTAACAAATGTTTCACTTAGCGACAGAAAATTTGGGGCTCAATTGTGGTCATAAGTCGAGGACTACATGTACATTGTTTGCACATAAAATGTTGACTACCTCACTGATGAGGACTATTCTTACCTTCCTGGAAGGCTCTAGGGCGGTTTTCCCCCCAACTTTGGCCATTTTAAGACATGTGGACTTCATTTCCCAGAATCCCCCAGCTAGTGTAGCTGGCTGGGGAATTCTGGGAGTTGTAACCTTCGCATTTTAAAGTGGTGAAGGTTGAAAAACACTGTTATAGAGCAAAGAAGGATGCATGAAAAAGAAAACATAATTTGACAAGGTGTTAAGACAATTTCCTGCTTCGGAGAAGTCCAGTTCAGGCTCATAACAATACCCGTTGTGTTGCTGGCTCAGACAATTTATTTCATTTTTTTAAAAATAATGTGTGCGTTCAAGTCAATGTTGACTCCTGGTGGTTGCCTGGACAAAGCTGTGAAATTGTCTTGGCAGCCTTTTGCAGAAGTGGCTTGGCATGGCTTTCTTCTTTTTAGGGGAGAGAGAGAGAGAGAGAGGGAGAGAGATTGAGAGAGAGAGATTGGCCCAAGGTCACCTAACTGGCTTTGTGCCTAAGGCAGAACTAGAACTCACCATCTCCTGGCATTTGGCCCAAAGTCTCACAGCAGGTACATGGCAATAAGTAGGGGAGTATCTAGATCAGGGGTGTCCAAACTTGGGAACTTTAAGACTTGTGGACTTCAACTCCCAGAATTCCCCAGCCAGCCATGCTGGCTGGGGAATTCTGGGAGTTGAAGTCCACAAGTCTTAAAGTTCCCAAGTTTGGACACCCCTCATCTAGACCCAAGCTCCTGGATGAAGTGGGTTAGAGTTAATCAGACATAGTTACAGTAAACCATAAGAATGGTGGTCCTCAAGTACTTAATAGGATGTTGTATAAATGGACAAACCTGTTTTCTGATGTTGCTGGACCTTTAAGTCCATATTTTCCAAAAACAGGGATTTCTAACAACCGAAGATAAAATTTGCTTTGGAAAGTTGCTTTGAAGACTGGTGAACACTTCTTGGCACTGGATTTGAAAAAAAAAACACCTTAGCGGGCGGGACAAGTGGTGACAAGCGGTGACCGGGTGGGTGGGGGCGAGCAGCGACTGGGCGGATAGGGGCGGGGCCAGCCAGAGGTGGTATTTGCTGGTTTTGCGAACTAGTTAAAATTTACACTCCTGAACCGGTCCGGCTGAATACCAGCTCTGGTCAAAGTACAAGTGAGGCAGCTCAAGTAATCCTATTTTATGATGTGAGGACCCAAACTTTATGGAGAAGGCTCTCAGAAGCACAGTTAATGGGCGGATCTGGATGCACTTAACGACTGCAACAAGAAGGGTTGTAAAATTGGGTGTGGTTCACTTAACAACCGTATTGCTTAAGGATGGAAGTTCTAGCCCCAGTTGTGGTCATAAGTCGAAGACTACTTCTAACTCTACCTTCCTCAGTCTGAATACTGGAATACTGAATACTGGAATACTGCATTCAGTTCTGGTCGCCACGATGTAAAAAAGATGTGGAGACTCTAGAAAGAGTGCAGAGAAGAGCAACAAAGATGATTAGGGGACTGGAGACTAAAACAAATGAAGAACGGTTGCAGGAACTGGGTATGTCTAGTGTGATGAAAAGAAGGCCTAGGGGAGACATGATAGCAGTCTTCCAATATCTCAGGGGTTGCCACAAAGAAGAGGGAGTCAAACTATTTTCCAAGGCACCTGGGGGCAGGACAAGAAGCAATGGGTGGAAACTAATCAAAGAGAGAAGCAACTTAGAACTGAGGAGAAACTTCCTGACAGCTAGAACAATGAATCAGTGGAACAGAAATTGCCTCCAGAAGTTGTGAATGCCCCAACACTGGAAGCCTTTAAGAAGATGTTGGATAGCCATCTGTCTGAAACGGTATAGGGTTTCCTGCCTAGGCAGGGGGTTGGACTAGAAGGCCTCCAAGGTCCCTTCCAACTCTACTATTGTATTGTATTGTATTGAACCTTCCTGATGTATGTAGGGGATTGGAGGCTAAAACATATGAAGAACGGTTGCAGGAATTGTGGAAGTGAAACATTTTTTAAGTGACCCTGGAGATTCTCAGTCACCCAAAAGTGCTTTTTTTTCAAGAGGCACCTGGACTTTCTTTGTTTTTCCCTGAAGACATTTCGCTTCACATCCAAGAAGCTTCTTCAGTTCTGTCTTCAGGCCAGGAAGTCCAGCTGCCTCTTGAAAAAGCACCTTTGGTGGGACATTTGTGAAATGGGTTTCACCCCATTTTATGACCTTCCTCGACCCAGTTGTTAAGTGAATCATTGCAGTTGTTAAATTAGTAATTTGGTTCCAAAGTGGCTTCTCTATTGGCTTTGCTTGTCTGAAGGTCGCAAAAGGTGACCCTGCAACCTTCTGCAATTCTCCACTGGAAACGGTTCATTCTCCTCACTGTTAGAAAGTTTCTCCTCAATTCCAGGTTGCTTCTCTCCTCGATTAGTTTCCCTCCATTATTTCTCGTCCTGCCCTCTGGTGCTTTGGAAAATATCATATATATATATAAATATCGTACATATAAAAATGCTGTATGTATAAAAAAAACCAGGATGCCTGACCCCAAGATGGGATGCTTATAGAAGCCGTCACTAAATATGGAGGCTTCATTTTTGATTAGCAGGGATTAGCATAAGAAGGATCTTGCTGGATCACCCCTAGCGTTTATCCCCTCTCGCCGGTGGCCATTTAGAGGCTTGGAAGGAAACCAAAATCAGGGATTTGGGAAGTTATTCTCTTATCTTGCTTCCGTTTCTAGTTGGTGGTAAGTTCAGAGCGAGATGCAGAGTGTTGGGTTCTGAAGTGTTACTCATTTCACACCTTACTTCACTATAAACAGCTTTGTATTCAGAGAGAAATAATTAGATCTGGCTAAGCAACTGATAGAAGTCATTCTTTCTCCCTCTCTCTCCCTTTCCCTCTCCCTCCCTCTCTCTCTGTCTCACTCTCTGTCTCTCTCTCACACTCTCTCTCACTCTCTCTCTGTCTCTCTCACTCTCTCTCACTCTGTCTCACACACAGACACACTCTCTCACTCTCTGTCTCTCACTCTCTCTGTCTCTCTCACTCTCTTTGTCTCTCTCACTCTCTCTGTCTCACACACAGACACTCTCTCTCACTCTGTCTCACACACAGACACACTCTCTCACTCTCTGTCTCTCACTCTCTCTGTCTCTCTCACTCTCTTTGTCTCTCTCACTCTCTCTGTCTCACACACAGACACTCTCTCTCACTCTGTCTCTCTCTCACTCTCTCTGTCTCTCACTCTCTCTGTCTCTGTCTCACTCTCTCTGTCTCTGTCTCTCTCTCTCTCTCTCTCTCTCTCTCACTTTCTCTGTCTCTCTCTCTCACTCACTTTCTCTGTCTCTCTCATTCTCTCTGTCTCTCACTCTGTCTCTCTCACTCTCTCTGTCTCACTCTCTGTCTCTCTCACTCTCTGTCCCTCTCACTCTCTGTCTCTCTCGCACACTCTCTCTGTCTCTCACTTTCTCTGTCTCTCACTCTCTGTCTCTCTCAATCTCTCTCTCACTGTCCTTCTCTCTCTGTCTGTGTCTCTCTCTGTCATTCTCTCTGTGTCTCTCTCTCTGACTCTGTCTTTCTCTCTCTCTTTCACTCACTCTGTCTGTCTCTGTCTCTGACTGTCTCTCTCACTCTGTCTCTCTCACTCTCTCTTTCACTGTCCTTCTCACTCTGTCTGTGTCTCTCTGTGTCTCTCTGTGTCTCTCTGTGTCTCTCTCTCTGACTCTCTCTCTCTCACTCCCTGTCTTTTTCTCTGTCTCTCTGACTCTGTATCTCTCACTCTCTCTGTCTCTGTCTCTGATTCTGTCTCTCTCTCACTCTCTGTCTCTCTGTCTCTCTCACTCTCTGTCTCTCTGTCTCTCTCACTCTCTCTGTCTGTCTTTCTCTCTGTCTCTGTCTCTCTGTGTGTGTGTCTCTCTCTGTGTGTGTGTCTCTCTCTGTGTGTGTGTCTCTCTCTGTCTCTATGTCTCTGTGAATTCACACAACATGCTAAGCTTCGTTTGTTTTAATTGTTAGACTCTTTTAATGACGTGGCATTTGATGCCCATTTGGGTAGTTTACGATTCAGGGGATTGATTGAGTCCAGAAAACACACTAAATGAGGAACCAAATTAATCTACCAAATTAAACATAGCGTCTGTGCTGCAATGGGCTTCTATAGATTCAGTCCTGTGGCAACTTCTAAAAATCCACTTCTTGGAATGGACTTGCAGAAAGAAGGAATTACAGGTAGCCCTCAAATGAACGACCAGTCCTCACACTTAACGACGGTTGCAGTGTCCCTGTGATCATGTGATCAAAATTCTTGTGCTGGGTGGAAACTAATCAAGGAGAGAAGCAACCTAGAAATAAGAAATTTCCTGACAGTTAAAACAATTAATCAGTGGAACAGCATGACTCCAGAAGTTGTGGGTGCTCCAAGAACACTGGAAGTTTTTAAGAAGAGATTGGACAACGAATTGTCTGAAATGGTGTAGGGTTTCCTGCCTGAGCAGGGGGTTGGACTAGAAGACCTCCAAGGTCCCCTCCAGCTCTGTTATTCTGTATTCAGGCTACAACTCCCAAATTATTTATCAGTATAGGGGATTCTGGGAAATGCAATTTGAACACACCTCGGATGTTAGTTGATACAGTGGCCGTGAAGCGTAGCAAGAAGAACAGTAGTTTTCCTGGATTTTTACGGGAAGCAAAATTGTGGAGGATTAGCAGAAGATGAATTACCGAATTTGCTGCTCTGCGCCGGATATCAATCATCCGTGGCAGAGCAGGCCTATATTCCCATCGTTTATCCCTCTGAGGATGTGCAGAGTGCCCGGCTCGTTGAACTGCAGCTGTCGCCTCGGCTGCAGCCCTCCGGTCGCGCAATGCAAAGCCCCGAAATTGTTAATTAGCAGAGCCGAGACGCGAATCGATGCGGAGGGTCAAATATTGTCAATTGATCGTCTCCTCCTTTGTCTATGATTGATCAAATCCTGTCAGATACGCCGCGGAGGCAAGAGAGGCCTAAGGTAGGCCTCAGCCTTGCCTTTTCTAAAAGAATAATAATTAATTGCATTTGTCATTCAATCTTTCCGGGGCAGGGATAGGACGGAGGGTGTGTGTGTGTCTGTGTGTAGAAAGGCCAGTCCAGCTGCTATTCCGTTCTGGCCGGGCCCCGTTGCCTGTATTTCAGCCGAAAAAGATGGAGAAGCTTTGGCTAAAAAACGGGAAGGCGTCCAAGAGGGCGTTCTGTGGATGTGATTAAAGCCCCCCCTCCCCTCCCCACCATTTCTGCTCCCCTGGTAATTTGGGGCAGAAAACAAATGACTCTTTTCCAGCCCCAGCCTGTTGTTGGCGAAGCGAAGGGTCAATACCAGACTGAATTAATCACATTGAAATTCCACAAATTAATGAAGTGAGAGATGTTTAAATGCTCTGTTTGGGCCGGTTGGGCCTCTCTCTCTCTTTCTTTTTTTTGTTTCTCTCTCTCTCTCTCTCTCTTTAGCTTTTAAGGTGGGGAATCCTTTGGAGCGCATAAAAGGAGACTGGCCCGACTGCCCGTCCGCAGATCCTCCGTGCTGAAGTCCCCCCCCACCCCCCACCCCGCTCCCCAAAACCTTTGTAGGGCATCTTGGCACCCTTCCAACGTTAACCGATACTTTTCTTCCTGATTTTCTTAATGAAAGCCACAGGAAAAGAGGACCGGGGCCCTTTTCAGGGGCTAAAGCTTCCAACGCTGGAAAAGCGAGATGGGTCACCCGTCCCCCCGTCCCGTCTCGCTCCGCTGCTTCAAACCTCCCCCCCCCCCGGCTTTTATGCCGGGACAATGGAATTTGGCTCCCTTGGCATCTCGGATGGAGGCTTGGAGGGGGCCCCCGCCATAAGCTTGAAAGGGATAAGCTCCCTTTGATGGAAACGGGGATTTGGGGAGGGCGGGAGGGAAGTTCAGAAGTCACAGCTGGTTGCTCATCTGTGAACGGAGAGGTCCCGCTCATCGGGAGAAGGGACGCCTCGCTTACAGCCGGCCTGCTCCGGGCTGGTGGAGCCACGCCGGGGCTTTGCAGGAGACGGGGGCGAAAGTTGGCAGGGTGAATAATTTCAGTGCATACACTGCTTTTTTTTTTTAATCCTCTCAGGGCGTTCCAAATAATTGCAATAAATAGCCCAAGTTAAATACCTGTCAGGTCCGATTCGCCCCTTAGCTGTCTTTTCCACCCCATCATCTTGGAACCCACCAGTTTCCCCCCCCCTCCTTCCTTCTTCTCCTTCTCAGAAAGTTAGAAAGAAGGATCTGAATAGGCAGTGGTTAACTTTTCAAAGTTGCTTTTCCTGCTCCCCTTCCTCCCCCCCCAGGGTTCTTTCTTTCTTTCTTTCTTTCTTTCTTTCTTTCTTTCTTTCTTTCTTTCTTTCTTTCTTCCTTCCTTCCTTCCTTCCTTCCTTCCTTCCTTCCTTCCTTCCTTCCTTCCTTCCTTCCTTCCTTCTTTCTTTCTTTCTTTCTTTCTTTCTTTCTTTCTTTCTTTCTTTCTTTCTTTCTTTCTTTTTGCTGCCTCTGCACCCACAGGGGCTTTGCTGGGGTCTGGGAAGGCATGTTAGGCAGAAGCAGCGGTTGGAGAATAGCGGAGAATCCTTGCAGCATCCAAGCGAGTTTTGATGATTTGCAAGAGATTGGAGGGGGGGGGGGCTTGGGCTACTAGGTCTGGGCCTGGGTGTTTTTAATTGCATTTTACCAGGGTGGAATCTTGCTTTTTGGCAGGGTGGGAGCAAAGCCTTTGGTGTTGAGCAGTGCTGTGTGTGTGCATGAGTGTGTGTTTGTGTGTGATGAGGAACAATCATCTGAGATACTCTGGAAGAGAGGGAGAAAGAGAAGAGGAGCAGGAAGAAGAAGAAAAAGAAAAGCGAAGGAGGAGGAGGAGGGATGGGGAGGAAGCAGAAGAAAAGATGAGGGAGACGGAAAAGAAAATTAAAGGAGGAAGAAGAAGGAAGGGGGGAGGAGGAAGAAGAAAAAGAAAGGATAACAGAAAAGGAAAAGAAGAAAGGAGGAAAAAAGAGGAGGGGAGATGAGGAAGCAGCAGAAGCAGAGGAAGGTGGAAGAAGAAGAGAAAAAAGGGAAGGAGGAAGAGAAAAGAAGAAGAGGAGAAGAAGGAAGAAAAGAAGAGAAGGAGGAGGAAGAAAAGAAGAAGAAGAAGAGAAGGAGGAGGAGATGGTTTTTAAAGCATGCACAAAGTTTCGATTCAGGAGGACTTCTTGATCTGCACAGGAGTGGCAATTTCAAAAGTTGCTTCTTCCCAAGCGTAGACCATGTAAAAAGACCCATGGTTTCTCAGCGCCAGGGAAAGGCTGCCAGTGTGTAATCCTCACACTCTCACTTGTAGAACAATGAGCCAAATAAAAATCTAATAGAAAGTAACACATTCCTTCTCTCATGAGCGAGCGGGCACAAAATTCACACAGTTCAGTGGGAATAATCCTTTCAACCCTCCCGTAATAGGTCAGGGTTATTCATCCCCCTTTTTGAAGGTGGGGAAAAGACGCGGCTGAAAGGGAGATAAATTGCATAAAGACGCTCGGTGATGGCAAAAACGAGATTTGCGCAGTCAAACTCTGTTCCCTTTGTGGAAATAGGCCATTGGCTAATTGGAGGATTTTTCAGAACAGCGAAGCAGGTTGTGTGTTTGTTGCACTGGGACTGTCCCTCGCTCGACACAGATACTTCATTTTAATCCTATCCTTTAAGGGCCATTTTCCAAACTCAGAAGCAAATAAATCTGGTACTGTAATTACACACAATGAAGCAACAACAATTTAACATCCCTAAAGGAAACCCTCAGCTCTCTGAGATGTCCTGAATTTCCCACTTGTGCAAAAGATACACTTTTCCCCCCCAAATGGGAAAGTAACAAGCAAGAACTTGTAAATAGCGGCTACCTTAGTGTGCATGGGTGTGTAAATTCATTGGAAGTACCGATGCTTACAGAGCAGTGTGGTTGCATTAGCGGAGGGATAGAATCAAGATCACGTGAAGCGTAAGTATTGCTTTATAAAGCATTAGTAAGACTACCACTTAGAATACTGCATCATTTTGGTCACCCTATTATAAAAAAAGCTATAGATACTCTGGAAAGAGTGCAAAGAAGAGTAACAAAGATGATTAGGCAGCTGGAGACTAAAACATACAAGGAACGGTTGCAGAAATTGGTCTATTGAAAAGGAGGACTAGAGGTGGCATGATAGCAGTGTGCCAGTATTTGAAGCGCTGCCACAAAGAAGAAGGGGTCAACTTATTCTCCAAAGCACCTGAAGGCAGGATAAGAAGCAATGGGCGGAAACTAATCAAGAACAAAAGCAACCTGGAACTACGGAGACATTACCTGACAGTTAGAACAATGAATCAGTGGAACGACTTGCCTCCAGAAGTTGCTACATCACTGGAGGCTTTTAAGAAAAGACTGGATAGTCACTTACCTGGAATGGTATAGGGCAAGGATATCAAACACATATCATCATAGCAGCATCACGTGACATATCAGGACCACCCCCCCACTTCGCTAAACCGGGCATGGCCAGCGTATGACGCATCCGACCCGCAAGCTGGGAGTTTGACAGCCATGGTATAGGGTTTCCTTCCTGAGCAGGGGTTGGACTAGAAGACCTCTGAGGTCCCTTCCAACTCTGTTATTCTGTTATCTGTTACTAATTTACCCTATGCCACAGTCATGTCTCTTCCATCACATCTATACACAGGGACAGTAGCCTTTGGATATACTGTACAGGCAAGCATACGTCTATGGCTGTTTTAAGAATTTGTGATTCCTCCAGAATTGGGTCACTACTAAACTGAAGGAATGAATGGCTAGCAAAACAGGAAACGGAGTTGTACTCCCACCTTAGGCATGAAAAACAGAGGGTGGACTTTGGGCCAATGACCAGGAGACGATGAGTTCTAGTCCCACCTTAGGCATGAAAACTGGCTGGCTGATTTGGGCCAATGACCAGGAGACGGGGAGTTCTAGTCCCGCCTTAGGCATGGAAACTGGCTGGCTGATTTGGGCCAATGACCAGGAGACGGGGAGTTCTAGTCCCGCCTTAGGCATGGAAACTGGCTGGCTGATTTGGGCCAATGACCAGGAGAAGGGGAGTTCTAGTCCCGCCTTAGGCATGGAAACTGGCTGGCTGATTTGGTCCAATGACCAGGAGACGGGGAGTTCTAGTCCCGCCTTAAGCATGAAAACTGGCTGGCTGATTTGGGCCAATGACCAGGAGACGGGGAGTTCTAGTCCTGCCTTAGGCATGAAAACTGGCTGGCTGATTTGGGCCAATGACCAGGAGATGGGGAGTTCTAGCCCCGCCTTAGGCATGAAAACTGGCTGGCTGATTTGGGCCAATGACCAGGAGATGGGGAGTTCTAGCCCCGCCTTAGGCATGAAAACTGGCTGGCTGATTTGGGCCAATGACCAGGAGACGGGGAGTTCTAGCCCCGCCTTAGGCATGAAAACTGGCTGGCTGATTTGGGCCAATGACCAGGAGACGGTGAGTTCTAGTACTGCCTTAGGCATGAAAACTGGCTGGCTGATTTGGGCCAATGACCAGGAGACGGGGAGTTCTAGCCCCGCCTTAGGCATGAAAACTGGCTGGCTGATTTGGGCCAATGACCAGGAGACGGGGAGTTCTAGCCCCACCTTAGGCATGAAAACTGGCTGGCTGATTTGGGCCAATGACCAGGAGACGGTGAGTTCTAGTACTGCCTTAGGCATGAAAACTGGCTGGCTGATTTGGGCCAATGACCAGGAGACGGGGAGTTCTAGCCCCGCCTTAGGCATGAAAACTGGCTGGCTGATTTGGGCCAATGACCAGGAGACGGGGAGTTCTAGCCCCGCCTTAGGCATGAAAACTGGCTGGCTGATTTGGGCCAATGACCAGGAGACGGTGAGTTCTAGTACTGCCTTAGGCATGAAAGCTGAAGGCTTTGTGACTTTGGGCCAGTCCCTTCTCTCTCAGCCGGAACCCACCTCACAGGGTGATTGTTGTGGGGAAAACAGGACGAAAAAGGACTATTAGACACGTTTGCCACTTTGACTTATTTAAAACTTGGATTAAAAAATTAAAATTAAACATTTTTTTTAAAAAAAGAATGAATATTGATACTCAGCACAGCACTAGGTTGAAGGAGATTTCTCTCCCTTCCCTGGATTAAATCCACAGCTGGATTCTCCTAACACAATTAAAACTCTGCGTCGTAACAGCCCAGTGTTGTAGGCTTCCTGTGATGCAGATCTGTCTCTGCCATTTCCTTCATTTGTGTCACAATTAAAATGACACATCATTGACATCATTCCCAGAGTTTGGGGATCTGGGCATTGACGCAATCGATTAAAAATAGTGCGATGATGCGAAGGCCGGAATTGGCACCAAGTCAGGTTCGGCAAATGTTGCAAATTGCCACAAGAAAGTGTATAGTACCTTCATGTGTGGTTAATAACAAACGAATAACCAAATAATACCCCTTGCTGCAATCAGCCGGTTAAAATGAGGTTCCTTTGTTATTTAAAATGGAATTTGAAAGACAAGAATTCAAAATTAAAAACAGAACATTGTAAGCAAAGTGAAAATTGCCCGGCAGTAAAATCCTGTTTGGGCAAATCTTGCCGGTTTGATCTGGTAGCTGACTATACGGGTCTGCAGTACTTAATGGTAATTTATTTTTTAAATAGTATTTCATTTTGATAATAATACCCCCAAATCCCTCAGCCAAAGATGCCCAAGTCCTGTAGGTGAGAGCAACAGTTGCGAGCAGTTGTAGTCTCTGTGCTTTTTTTCTTTCTTTCTTTTTCTTTCTTTTTTCTTTCTTTCTTTCTCTCTCCCTCCCTCCCTCCATCCCTTCTTTCTTGTTTCTCTCTCTCTCTCTCTGTCTCCTTCCATCCGTATTCTTTTCCTTCCTTCCCTCCCTCATCAAATATTCTTCCTTCCTTCTTTCTTTCCATCCTTCCCTCCCTCATCAAATATTTTTTCCTCTCCTCCCTTCCTTCCTTCCTTCCTTTCTTCCTTCCTTCCTTCCCTCCCTCCCTCCCTCCCTCATCAAATATTTTTCCTCTCCTTCCTTCCTTCCTTCCTTCCTTCCTTCCTTCCTTCCTTCCTTTTTTCCTCTCTCTCTCTCTCTCTCTCCCCCCCCCCCCTATTGGCTGGGGAATTCTGGGAGTTGAAGTCCGGACATCTTCAAGTTGCCAAGATTGAGAAACCCTGAAAACAACTGGGACAAGGAAAGTTGTAAACTGGGTGGGGCAAACCCGACTTAGCAATAGCAACAGCCTTTAGACTTATATACTGCTTCACAGTGCTTTTACAGCCTTCTCTAAGCGGTTTACAGAGTCAGCCTGTAGCCCCCAACAATCTGGGTCCTCGTTTTACCGACCTCAAGGTGATCCTGGGACACTGCAACCGTCATAAATGTGAGTTGGTCACTAAGCATCTGAATTTTTACCACGTGACCATGGGGTAGCGCAACGGTCATAAGTGTGAACAATGGTCATCCGTCACTTTTTACAGTGAGGACATAACTTTGCACGGTCACTAAATGAACTGTTTTTAAGTCGAGGATTTACCTGTACAACCTTGCAATAAAGTAGAATTTGTTCAATTGTTCATTCGATTCATGAGTTTGTCTTCTCAGGTGTTTCTGGGTACTTCCCTAAGCATGCAACCTGTGGACAAATTCTCCAAGGCACCTGAGGGTAGAACAAGAAGCAATGGGTGGAAACTAATCAAGGAGAGAAGCAACTTAGAACTGAGGAGAAATTTCCTGACAGTTAGAACAATGAATCAGTGGAACAGAAGTTGCCTCCAGAAGTTGTGAATGCCCCAACACTGGAAGTTTTTAAGAAGATGTTGGATAGCCATTTGTCTGAAATGGTATAGGGTTTCCTGCCTAGGCAGGGGGTTGGACTAGAAGGCCTCCAAGGTCCCTTCCAACTCTCCTATTGTATTGTATTGTATTGTATTGTAAATGCGCAGCTTTTCCCAAATGGATGCTCTTTAAATATTTCGGATCTGCAGCTCTGCGGCCAATCTGAATGTTGAGACTAACAGATGCCATCAACTTTGAGAAAGTTAGCCTAATGCAGGGATGGGCAACTTTAGGACTTGTGGACTCCAACTCCCAGAATTCCTGAGCCAGCCATAACCACAGGTCCTAAAGTTTTCTATAATTGTCCACTCTCTTGGCCTAATATATAGGTTGCATCATCTTTTGCTTTGTTGTAGCTCACCATCTCCCGCTATTTTAAAAATTATTCTCCTGGGTGGTTCTGCTTTCTCGTCTCTTTCTTCTTGTCTTCCTCCCATTTTCAGCTCCAGAGCAGATGACTTCACCTGATTTTGATCAAAGTCGGTTTCTGGGGAGGGGGCTGCGAGGTGCGTTGCGGTTTTGAAGACCGTCCTGGAGCACCATCGCGGGAGGAGGAGGAGGAGGTGGGGCGCAGCATAGAAAAAGTGTTTTGCTGATGGGAGCATCTGGCTTCAATTGCAATTTCGGTTACAAATGTGTGGTTGTGCATGTGTTTGTGTGTGTGTGTGTGTGTGTTTTGGGGGGGGGAGACAATTGTTTTATGGGTCTCAGCAAGATCTTTTGGACTCTCCTCTGCAATCAAGCCGAAACAAATTACCTTTGCATTCTTAGGATATGGCACCCATGTTAAAGTTTGCACAACGTAGGAAAACCGCCGAAAGTTTCTGTTGCTAAATCAGACCGTTGTTAAGGGAGCCTTTTCTTGCCACCGTTGTTCAGTGAATCACTGCAGGTGTTAAGTTAGTAACATGGTTGTAAAGTGAATCGGACTAACCCATTGACTTTGCTGTTTGGAAGGTTGTCAAACACGACCCCGGGACATTGCAACCGTCATAAAGATGAGTCAGCTGGTAAGCAGCTGGATTTTAATCACATGACCTTGGGATCGCTGCAACAGTTGTTAAGTGTGAAAAACGATCCTAGGTCACTTTTTTCCAGTGCTCTTGTAAATTCGTGTTGTGTACCGGCGAGCCTGGCCAGCAGAGGGCAGTCGAGTGGAGAGGCCCTCTGATTGGCTCAGGCGCGCCGGCCAGCCGGCGGGAGAACTCCTTTGTTTCTATTGGTTCGCCGTCTGACAGCTCGTTGTATAAATAGCTGTCAGACGGCTAGTTTGTGTTCCAGTCAGTTCATTGTTAATAAATACGTTGCATCAAACTCTGACTCCGTCCCTCAGTGACCAACTACAACACTGGCGACGAGGACGGGCGACGTGGAACCCTACACCGTGCCTCCGATGGCTTCTAACGCCGCTTTTTCGCCGTTCCGGCCAGAGGCTGAGGCTTGGGAAGCGTTTCTCGAAAGATTTGAGTGCTTCCTCATAGCCCATGATCTCGTCAGCCTCTCACAAGAGCGGAAGCGCGGCATCTTCCTCAATTATTGCGGGGCAGAGATGTTCGCCACCGCGCGAGCTCTTGCCGCTCGAGAACCTGCCCACTCGCTGCCCTGGGACGAACTCATGGCTCGCCTCAAGCACCACTACGAGCCCGCGCCATCTCGCTTCGCCCGGCGACAGTATTTCCGTCGGTGTATTCAAAAAGAGGGCCAAACAATCGCCCAATATGTTGCTGCTCTCCGCGCTGAGGCAAGCCTGTGTGAATTCAGCGACCTGGAAGAGGCGCTGCTGGAGCAGTTTATTTATGGGCTTCGCGACGTTAAGCTACATCGTCGCATCCTAGCTAGACCCGAACTGTCATTAAAAATCGCAGTCGATGATGCCAGAGCCTACGAGATGGCTGATCAATCCACCCCGGATTTCAGCCATCTCAGCCAGCACCCTCACGCTGCCTACGTGCCGCCTTCTCCCTACGCGGCACCCACCGTTTCCTACGCTCCTTCGACTGCCTCCTCTTTTCGCACTGAGGTCGACCAGACCGCCGACCACCTCCAGGCACTTTCCACCAGAGATGGACGTCAGTGTCTCAGCTGTGGCGGCCGCCACCAACGCTCTCAATGCAGATTCCGGCAAGCCCTCTGCCACCAATGCGGCAGGAAGGGCCATCTAGCTGCTGTCTGCCGTTCCGCACCACAAGATCGCTGAAACCCGCTCCCTCAGCCGCCTCCTCCCCGCCATCCGGCGTCCATGCCTTCATGCCGCCAGCATTCGCTCTCTGTAGGGGACCCGGCTGAGGCTTTTCCAGAGTGGCTTGTTGACTCGGCCTCCTCAACTTTGGAGGGCCGGGGTAAGCTGCACCTCCAAATCTATATTGAGGGGGTTCCCTGCCCTATGGAGGTGGACACCGGGTCAGCCCGATCTGTAATGTCCTGGGCCACCCTTCGCTCCCTACTGCCCTGGGTCCGGCCCCACCATCTAAAGCCCCCTGACTGCCGGCTGCGTGATTACCAGGGCAACGTAATTGACCTGATGGGCTGCAGACTTTTTCAAATCTCTTTCGGCTCCCGGCAGGCGAAACTGCCCCTCCTCATTGTAAAGAACTCCCTTGCCTCTCTCCTCGGCCTAGACTGGTTTAACGCCCTGGGTCTGTCTATCGCAGGAGTTCACTCTCTCTCTCCCTCCCCTCCTGACCCCCTCCCTTCTCTCTCCTCCTTCCTTTCTGAATTTTCCGATGTTTTCGCTCCCTCCCTGGGTTGCTACACGGGCTCACCCATTTCCCTGAACCTCGACCCCTCTATTCCGCCCATCCGCCTTAAAGCCCGCCGGCTTCCATTTGCTTTGAAAGCTAAAGTCGACGCGGAGCTGGACAAGCTCATTAGCCAGGGCGTATTGGAACCCGTCGATTTCTCCCCCTGGGAGACACCAATAGTGGTTCCTTTGAAGTCCGACGGATCCATTAGGATCTGCGCGGACTTCAAATCCACTCTCAATAAGGCCCTCCAATCACATCCGTACCCTGTGCCCGTGGTGCAGCACGTCCTGCACACTTTGGGCCAGGGTCGGATTTTCGCCAAGCTGGACCTTGCACAGGCGTACCAGCAACTGCCTGTCGATGACGCCACTGCGCTTGCGCAGACGATAGTCACTCACCGCGGCGCATTCAAATGCTGCCGCCTCCAGTTTGGCGTCAGCGTGGCCCCGGGCATTTTCCAAGGGCTCATGGAGCGTTTGCTCCATGGCATCCCCGGGGTCACCCCCTATTTTGATGATGTTCTAATCGCTGCCGCCGATCAATTAGAACTCATCAAAATACTACGCCAGGTCCTACTGCAGTTCCGTGCTGCCGGCCTTCACCTTAAACCTTCCAAGTGCCAACTCGGCGTGCCCTCTGTCACTTTCCTTGGGTTCCTGATCGATGCCAACGGCATCCACCCCGACCCTTCAAAGGTCGAAGCCATCCTCTCAGCCCCCACCCCTTCCAACAAAGTGGAGCTCCAAGCCTTCCTTGGCCTCCTGAATTTCTATTCTTCCTTTATTCCCCACAAGGCTTCCCTGGCCGAACCCCTTCACCGCCTCCTGGACTCCTCCTCTCCCTGGTTGTGGACCAGCCGCGAGGCGCATGCGCTCGCGGCTGTCAAACGCTCGCTCACTGCCCCTCCAGTCCTCGCCCAGTATGACGAGCGTTTTCCCCTGACCTTGGCTTGCGACGCTTCCCCCTTCGGCGTCGGGGCTGTTCTCAGCCATTCCTACCCCGATGGCTCTGAGGCGCCCATAGCCTTTTACTCCCGCACCTTATCCAGAACTGAGCGAAATTACAGCCAGCTGGATAAGGAGGCCCTTGCTGCCGTTGCGGGAGTAAAACGCTTCCATTACTACCTCTACGGCCGCCCCTTCTCCCTGGTCACCGACCACAAGCCCCTTCTGGGCATTATTGCAGGGGACCGTCCCACTCCTCCCATCCTCTCCCCCCACATGTCCCGCTGGGCTGAATTCCTGTCCTCGTACACTTACACCCTCTTCTACAAGCCTGGCGGCCACATCGCCCACACTGACGCGTTGAGCCGCTGCCCTCTGCCACTGCTGTGTCTCAGACCCCGCCCCAATCCACTCTATCTGCCTCCTGGCCGACCTCAGCCTTCTGGTGTCCGTCTCGGACATCGCTCAGGCCTCCCGCGCTGACCCTGTCCTTGTCTGTGCCATGGCTGCTGTCACTCGGGGCTGGTCCACAGCCTCCTCTGACCCCCAGCTCTCTCCCTTCTACCGGCGCCGCCTGGAGCTTTCTGTTCTCCAGGATTGCCTCCTTTGGGGCAACCGTGTGGTTGTCCCTTCTTCCCTGCGGGCCGCTGTTCTGTCTCGCCTCCATGACGGCCACCCAGGCATTGTCCGCATGAAAAGTCTTGGTCGCGGCTATGTCTGGTGGCCGTCCATGGACGCGGACATTGCTGCTTTCGTGCAACGCTGCACTCCGTGCCAGCAGGTGCGCGCTGCTCCCCCAACTTCTCCTCCCCGGGAGTGGGAGGTCCCAATGGGCCCATGGAGCCGGCTACACATCGACTTCATGGGCCCCATTGACGGCCGGGTCTTCTTCCTCCTGGTGGACGCGTGGTCGAAATGGGTTGAGCTGTTTCCCATGCCCAGCTCAACCTCCTCGGCCACCATCCGAGTCCTGGATGCCTTATTCAACACTCATGGCCTCCCTGACGTTATCGTGTCCGATAACGGGCCACAATTTTCGTCCGCAGAATTCCAGGCCTACCTCGCTTCCCTGGGCATCCGCCATTCCCGGTGGCGTTGGCAAGCTTACCGTCACCCGTTGGTGCATTGCCGGGAATGAGACCCGTCCAGGACTCTTCGCGGCCTGTTCGCCACAAGAGCGGGACCGACACTCCTTCCTCCTCTGGCGGGGCACCATCTTTGCTGAGGCGCTCCCAACACCTGCGCAGACGTCCATTGTACTTAGATGATTACGCCTGCGCAATCCAGGGGAAAGGGGTGTTGTGTACCGGCGAGCCTGGCCAGCAGAGGGCAGTCGAGTGGAGAGGCCCTCTGATTGGCTCAGGCGCGCCGGCCAGCCGGCGGGAGAACTCCTTTGTTTCTATTGGTTCGCCGTCTGACAGCTCGTTGTATAAATAGCTGTCAGACGGCTAGTTTGTGTTCCAGTCAGTTCATTGTTAATAAATACGTTGCATCAAACTCTGACTCCGTCCCTCAGTGACCAACTACAACAATTCGTACAGTCAGTAAATGAACTGTTGACAGTCGAGGACTAATGTCCTTGATTTCACTCCATGTCCTAACGCAGGGGTGTCCAAACTTGGGAACTTTAAGACTTGTGGACTTCAACTCCCAGAATTCCCCACAAGTCTTAAAGTTCCCATGTTTGGACACCCCTGTCCTAACGTAATTTTTCTGGAATAACGTACAAATTCTGTTCATCATAGGAGTACTCAAGTATTTCATTTTTTTTTCTCAGTCTTAAAACCAGTTCCCACCCCCCCTATCAATTCCATTCATTCTCTAATATTCTTTGTTAATTCTTTGTCCTTTGTTGATTAAATGTAAAACCAGCGAACAGCCCCAAACGTTTGAATTTGTCCCTTAACATTTTATTCCTTCCGGAGGATCTTTCTAAAATTCTCATCAGGTCCTCAGCAAACGCCCGTAATTTATACGTTTCTCTTTTAATCTTCACTACAGCAGTTTTCTCCCCTCCTTTTATATCTCTATTCAATATTTCTAAAGTTAAAACAATGTTGAGAAAGGGAATTTTGTTTGGTTCCTTCCTCTATCTCACGGGGTTTTGTTAATTCCCCGTTCACAATTACTGGTGCCTTTTGTGAGGCATAAAATCGATTTTACCCATTTAATACAATTCTTACCAAACTCCATATCTTCCACATTTTTCCCCTTACAGACCAGTTCAAATGTGTCAGAGGCGATTTGTAGATGTTGTCAGCCAATCCCCATTGTACGAGAGATGATTTGAAATTGTGAGTTGGTAAAAATCTGCTTCTTACACCTGGCAAGAGAGCCAGAAGTGGGAAGTTCGAAATTTTGTGTTTGCACGGATTGTAGCGGAGCAGTGTGTGTTCTTGGCTATAGTCCCTCAGGCAGAAAAGCTCCCACTGCATCAATAGGCTCTCTTCATGACAGAATCACCCCAAACTATGGTCCTGAATATTTGCCCTAAAGCAGTGGTGAGATCCAAATAATTTAAAAACCGGTTCTCTGCCCTAATGACTGGCTGGGTAGGCGTGTCTGGGTGGTCATATGACTGGGTGGGGGTGGCCAACTCAACATTACTCACGTTGAGGAGGTACCTCACCTCGCCCAGCCCCCATGCCTGGCCATCAGAGATGAGTTCCTACCGGTTCGGACCAGTTCAGCCAAGTAGATAGTAACTCGGCTAGACATGTGCACAAACCGGTTCTATCGGAGCTGCTATAGGCGCCACCATCTTGTTTCTAATACTTCAAGCACACGCATCCCCGAAGTGCGTCCCTGAGCGAACCGGCAGTAAAAGAAGCCGTAACCCACCATGCCTCATCCCTCCCCTCCCAGCCACCCCTTGTGATGCCCAGCAGCTGGCCCTGCCGCCCAGCCGGTTGAGTGGCCGGGTGAGCGAGTGAGCAGCTGGGCAGCAAAGCAAGGAGTGGCTGGGAGGGGAAGGGCGAGGTGGGGCCAGGCGTGGGGAGGCACGCTATTCAGCCGGTTTGCCGAACCGCACAAAAAGTTAAGCTACCGGTTCTACCGAACTTGTGCGATCCGGCTGAATCCCACCACTGCCCTAAAAGTCAAGGGATAACCGTGATGTATATTCTTGATGTTTTTCAGCAGGCAAAGAAGGAAAAAAAATGGTGTATTGGTGTGTACACACTTCCACAGTGTTGTTCAATGAGGAAAGTGCGTGAGTAAGGCGTAAGGAGTCCGGAGTTCTAGTTTTATCTTAGTTCCAGAAGCTTATTGGCCGACTTTGGGCCAGCTCCTCCCTCTCAGCCCAAGAGCCAATCAGGAGTGGTGGGGAAAGGCACGACTAGGAGTGGGGAGGCCCAGTTTCTAGACTCTGCCCCCCCACCTCCCATGCCGAAGAAGTTTATTGGCTGATTTGGGGCTAGATCCTTCCCCTCAGCCCAAGAACCAATCAGGTTTACTAGAGAAGGGGCTGTAATTGGGAAGACCGAGGTTCTAATCCTCTCCTTCAACCACAAAAGCTCATTGGCTGACTTTAGACCCGTCCCTATCTCTCAAGTCTAAAAGCCAATCACATGCGTCAGGCGAAATACTGGACTAGAAGAGGGAAGGCCTAAATTCTAATCCCTCATCAGCCATTGAACCTTATTAGCTAACTTTGATCCAGTCCCTCCCTCTCAGTCCAGAAGCCAATCAGGTGTAGTGTGGAAGAGTTTCGACTTGGGAAGGGAGATCTGGGTTCTAGTCTTACCACTTCCTCCTTAGGAAGATTCCTCTTCAGCAAGAGGTTCCACTTTCACACTCTCAGAATAAACGACCGTTCCCCAAAATAACCCTGGATTTTCTGAAATGTTTTCCAGATCCCTAGTGTGGTGGCGATCAGTTTGTCTGCCCCATGAAATGAGGCCTATGCAGCTTAGAAAATATTTATTTGTTCAAATGCCTTGTCAAAACTCCCCCTTTGGAAAGTAGCTGGGGACAAAAAAGAACCCCAAAACTGAAATCAGGAATGCCTTTAATTTACAATAATACAATAGTAGAGTTGGAAGGGACCTTGGAGGTCTTCTAGTCCAACCCCCTGCCTAGGCAGGAAACCCTATACCGTTTCAGACAAATAGCTATCCAACATCTTCTTAAAGACTTCCAGTGTTGGGGCATTCACAACCTCTGGAGGCAAGCTGTTCCACTGATTAATTGTTCTCACTGTCAGGAAATTTCTCCTCAGTTCTAAGTTGCTTCTCTCCTTGATTAGTTTCCACCCATTGCTTCTTGTTCTACCCTCAGGTGCCTTGGAGAATAGTTTGACTCCCTCTTCTTTGTGGCAACCCCTGAGATATTGGAACTCTGCTATCATGTCTCCCCTAGTCCTTCTTTCTCTTATTTAGAAATTAATGGCTGGATGGTAGGATATGGAAGGATTTATATTCCTTGGAGACAGCTGGTCATTTGCATTCTTTTAGAGAGTCATTGAGGCTACTTGGAGGTTGACCCTATGGCACTTCCAAGTAAGCTCAAGGACTCTCTAAAAAGGATGCAAATGACCAGCTATCTGCAAGGAGTATAAATCCTTCCATTCCCCACCATCCAGCCAGAACCGAAGAAGCTTCTTGGATGAGAAGCAAAACATCTTCAAAGAAAAACCAGAAAGTCCCTTTGCCTCTTGAAAAAGCACCTTTGGGACAACCATGACCCCCCAATGGCTGAGAATCTCCATAGACACTACCTGTAAGGGAAACATAAAACTTTCAAATGTTGCAAGTTGCCTCCAGCTTTCCAGGTGTGTTCAGCATTTGAATGAACGATCAAGCCTTTGAATAAATCGAATATTCTTTAGACGCCAGGCACTCCATTGGCCTTTTCTTTTTCTCCATAAACCATCTTTTTACATTTTTTTTTTCATAACATAAACTGTTAGGATGACTGGAAATTCCTTTGGCCAGGAAACTGCCCTGCTTTCTCTCAGAGAATACACTTCAAAGAGATGCCATAATTTTTGGCTGGTGGGGCAAAGTTGGAATTTTTGAGCCAAAGCCGTGGGCGCGCTCACAAAATGGCTGTTTTAGGGGGCTTGCCTGTTTACAAACTAGGCAGTGCCCCCCCCCCCCGTGAGTCTTTGTTTTCCTTTGTTCCCTCTCCCCCCACCCCACCCCTGCTTGGTACACTTCTAGACAAAGCCCTAGGCTGAAGTTATTTTATTTTCTAAAAATACAATAAAATGACTGTGAGGCCTTTGTGGAACTCAAGGGCATTTCTGTAAATGAAGATGTTGCTAGAGGCTCCTTGGCATTCGATCTGCATGTAAGTGTTCCTTTCATCCCCCCCCCCCCATTTAAAGTAATGAAAATCATCTTCAAAATATTAAAGACAGGTGAACAGGATGGGGCGGGACTTTGATGGTTCCGATACTGGCAACACCTTAATTGGACAGTCCTTTCCCAGACAGCTCATGACAGCTGTTTATGGGGCCAGATGATGTTGCACACATGGCCTCATTCCACAAATAACACGATGAGTGTGATTTGCACAAGGATGTCATGACGGATGTACCGCTAGTTCTCGACTTATGACCAGAATTGAGCCTGGAATTAATGATTGTAAGTGATGACAGCCGCTAAGCTGGTCTACCATGTGATCCTGCCTGATTTTATAATCTTTTTTTTGCGGCGGTTGTTAAGTGAACATCGCATTCATTAAATAAATCCAGTGCAGTTTGTTTAGTGACCGTTCAAAGTTACAACGGCACAGAGAAAAGGGACTTAGGCTCGTTTTTTCAGTTGCAACCTAGGCAGCATCCCCAGGGATGCGTGGTAAAAATCCGGAGGCTTAGCGACTGTTTTCATATTTATGACCGTTGCGGGGGTCCAAGGTCATGGGACCCCCTTTTGCGACCTTTGACAAGCAAAGTCGATGGGGGAAGGCAGGTAACAACCATGTTACTAACTTATCAACCGCCGTGGTTCACTTAATAACTGAGGCAAGAAAAGTGGTAATATGGGGCCAAACCCTTTTAACATATGTCTCACTTAACAACAATAATATTGGGCTCAATTTTGCTCACAAGTCGAGGACTACTTGTATACCAAATAGCAGGAAAATAAATGCCGGAAAACAGGAAAAAATGCTGAAAATTGCATTCACTGTGGGATCCTGCACAGAGAGGAAGAGGGAGGGAAGGAGATGATAGATAGAGGGAAGGAGATGATAGATAGATAGATAGATAGATAGATGATAGATAGATAGATAGATAGATAGATAGATAGATAGATAGATGATAGATAGATGATAGATAGATAGATAGATAGATAGATAGATAGATAGATAGATAGATAGATAGATAGATAGATGATAGGGAGGGAGGGAGGGAGAGGGAGAGAAAGCAGGTCTTCTTGAAATATTCTTAAAATACGAAGAGCTAGGAGCTAGATAGAATCTGATTCCAGGATCTTTTATTGACAGATAACCAAAACTATTGTGTGTAGTAACTTATGTCGGCATGTTTTGTTTCTCTTCTGAGAAAATTTAAAACATGGGGTTTTGTTCTTAGGACTGGAGATCTCGTGGTTTATCTTCAGTTAGGGTGAATATTTCATTCTCTGTTTCTTTGGTTGTGCGGTCTGTCCTAGGTGAGATAGCCATACACATGGGCCATGCTTTCTTCAAAATCAGAGGTGGAAAAAAGCAGAATAGGGTTGAATTCATAATGCATC
This sequence comes from Natrix helvetica, assembly GCF_964273705.1. NCBI lineage: Eukaryota > Metazoa > Chordata > Lepidosauria > Squamata > Natricidae > Natrix > Natrix helvetica. Next base: position 11,736,130 of record NC_138548.1, read on the forward strand.
AGGATTGATCATTGATTGATAACTTTTAAGGTATGCGGAGTTCGTCTTCTTGAATTCTCCAGCCAGTATGTTGGCTAAAAAAGTTGCTAAACTTGAGAAACACTGACATAGATAGAATTTTGGAAGTCTGCTTAGTAGTTTCCTTGTTTTTTCCAATTTTTGTCAGTATATGTAGATTGATAAATTTGGGCTGACTGTGACTATAATCAGAGTCACTCAGGAAATCAAGAAGCAACCGTTTCTAATCTTAAAAACAATATTATGCACCATGATTTCCTATGAGATAGCTTTTCGAGACAATGAAAAATTCCAATCAAGCACAGAAAGCTATTTTTTTCTTATTAGGTTCTGTGTGAACATATATACCTTTGCAAATAATATCAGTTATCAATTTATTTTGGTTATTACAGCCTTCTATCCCTATTCAAAGACTCTGAGTGGGTTACAACACAATAAAAAAGAATAAAGGAAAATAATAACGTTGGTAGTCTTTGGCTTATAACCATTTATTTAGTGACTGTTCAAAGTTACAATACCACTGAAAAAAGTGACTTACAATCAGTCCTTGCACTTACAACCACAATCACCCCCACAGTCACAAGATCACAATTTAGCAATTTTAGCATATCACTTGGCAAATGATATGTATTTGCATTGTCAATGAGGGAAACAGGATTCGCTGAACAACTTGTGTAATTCATTTAACGATTGCAGTGATTCACTTAACAATGTGGTCTCAACTTTGGTTATGTTGAGAACTACCCTGTTTCCCTGAAAATAAGACCTCCCCGGATGATAAGCCCAATCGGGCTTTTGAGCGCATGTGCTAAAATAGGCCCACCCTGAAAATATTTCAACACAGCAGCAGCCAAGAGGTGACCACGCTTGCCGCCTCCTGCACCTCAAAAATAATAAGACCTCCTCCAAAATAAGCATTATTTCAGGGGTCAAAAGAAAATAAGACCCTGTCTTATTTTTGGTGAAACATGATATATGTTGGTCAAAAATTGATCGACCTCACCCAAATAATGCTTAATCCTGATGGACAGTTCAGTGAAATCAAATTATTTACAATACAGTACAATAGCAGAGTTGGAAGGGACCTTGGAGGTCTTCTAGTCCAACCCCCTGCCTAGGCAGGAAACCCTAGGCCAGTGGTGGGCAACCTTTTTTTTCAACTGAGCCAAATCTCGCCAAAACCACGATTGAAATTTACTTTGAGAGCCACATTTTTAAAACCGAAAATACATAGGATGGTACACTGTTTTTAGTTTCAATAAGTTTTTATTGAGAATATTCTGCATGCAAGTATCCACATAGGTCGTGAGGATACAAATAACACAACTAATAAAACAAAAACTTTAGAACGATATTATCGATAACGTTAAATTCCGTAAAATTTGCCTTACAATGTAGAGAAAATTACATCCTGACAATGGCTGACAAAGTCATAACCACTAATGTGAACATTGGCCTTGCATTTCCTTGGATAGTTTGAGTAAGTCAGGTTTGTATGTTGTTGTTTTTAATTTCATCTCTCTCTCCCACTTTCTTTCTTTTTTTCTTTTTCTTTCTCTCTCTCTCTCTGGCTCTTTGTCTCTCTCTCCCTCCCTCCCCCATCTCTGTCACTTTGTGTGTGTGTGTGTCTGTCTGTCTCTCACTCACTCTGTGTGTGTGTGTGTCTGTCTCTGTCTCTCCCTCTGTCTCTCTCCCCTCCCTTCCTCTCTCTCTGTCACTCTGTGTATGTGGGTGTGTCTGTCTCTCACTCATTCACTTAATCACTCACTCTGTGTGTGTCTCTCTGTCTGTCTATCTTTCTCTCCCTCCCTCCCCCTCTCTGTCTCTCTCTCTGTCTGTGTGTGTGTGTGTGTCTGTCTGTCAGTCTCTCTCTGATTCCCTCCCTCACTCCCTCTCTCTGTTCCTCTCTCTGTCTGTCTTTCTCACTCACACACACACACACACACACACACACACACTGTGGTCACCTTGTTGAGTGTTCCAATCACATTTAAAACACTCAACAACTGGCCTGCATTAATGGTATTTTACAGCATTCTGCAGTCATAGGACCAAAATTGGGTGTCACTCGCCCGGGCTTTTGCAGAAGCTTCCCTCCGAAGCCCGAGAGGAGGGAGGGGAGCGGGCACCCGGCACACAGAAGAGCCGCATTAAAGGGTGTAAAGAGCCGCATGTGGCTCCCGAGCCGCGGGTTGCCCACCACTGCCCTAGGCCATATCAGACAAATGGCTATCCAACATCTTCTTAAAGACTTCCAGTGTTGGGGCATTCACAACTTCTGGAGGCAACTTCTGTTCCACTGATTATTTGTTCTCACTGTCAGGAAATTCTCTCCCGCAATCTATGGTGCTACTAGGAAGGAGCTTTCCAAAATGTGGGGGCCACCACAGAGAAGGCCTACAGGCAGTCCTTGACTTACAACACTTCATTTAGTGACCGTTCAAAGTTACAACGGCACTGAAAAACGTGACTAATGTCTGTTATTCACACTTACGACCGTTGCAGCATCCCGAGGGACATGTGATCAAAATTCAGACGCTTGGCAACTGACTCATATTTATGACGCTTGCGGTATCTCAGAATCATGTGATCCCCTTTTGCGTCCCAGCAAAGTCAACGGGGAAGCCAGAGTCACTTCAAAACCACATTACTCACTTAAAAACTGCAGTGACTTACTTAACATCTGTGGCCAGGAAGGTTGTAAAATGAGGTAAAAACTCACTTAACAACTGTCCTGCTAGGCAAAGGAAATTGTGGGCCCAATTGTGATGTTAAGTCTAGGATTGCCCGTGCCATTATACCCTGGAGCAATGTTTCTCACCTTGGCCACTTTAAGATAAGCAGATTTCAACTCCTAGAATTCCCATGGCTGACTGGGGGATTCTGGGAGTTGAAGTGCACACGTCTTAAAGTTGCCAAGCTTGAGAAACTCTGCTCTAGACCAGGGGTGTCACGCAATTGCATTGAGGGCTGCCTCAGGGTTGTGTTTGACCTTTGGGGGGGGGGGGGGGGGCTGGGCCAGGCGTGGCCAGGGTGGGCGCGGCCAGCTCAACGTCACTTGTGTCAGCACCTGTGGTGGCCCACGCGCTCTTCCAGTGAAAACGGGCTCCCAAGATCCATTTTCAACGGCTTCCTACAACCCTTTGCCAGTGTAAACAGAGCTTGCGAGGGCTGCGCTCAGGAGGTTTCAATAGGCCGTTACAACCACAAATGGAATTCGGGAGCCCGTTTTCACTGACAGAGGCACCACGGGCCGGTCCTTCACTGTTTCCAGGGCAGCTCCGCAGGCCAGATCTAAGCACCTCGCAGGCCCGATTCGGCCCACGGGCCTTGAGTTTGACACTCCTGCTCTAGACCAGGGATGTTAAACTCAAGGCCAGGGAGCCGCATCCAGCCTGTGGAGTGCTTAGATCTCACCCCACTGGGCCACCCTGGAAACAGCAAAGGACCAGCCCACGGTGCTTCTGCCGGTGAAAATGGTGCCGTTTCCCTCTGGATCTCCATTTTCACTGGCAGAGGGTTGCAGGAAGCTGTCGCAGCTGAAAACGGAGCTCGGGAGCCTGTTTTCGCCGGCAGAGCACTTGGCGCCCCCGACACGAGTGATGTCGAGCTGGCCATGTCCCCCTGACCATGTCCCCCCTCTTCCCCCCCCCCCCCCCCCGAGGTCAACCCCGATGCAGCTCTCAATGAAATGGAGTTTGGCACCCCTGCTCTAGTCCAATCCTAAGTTACCCAGCCAGGGTAGTGATCGGCATGAGTTTCATTTATTTATTTAAAGATTGATATGGCCACTGAGCTTAAGCAACTCTAAGTTAGCGTTGCCAAGTCCGGATGGGGTTGCAAGTGGCACATGAGCTAAAACTGGGCAAATGGCCCCTGGCCATGACCTCCTCCTATTTAAGCAGCGGCTTTGTGGATTCCCAAGATACCCATTCCTTCAGGCTGAACATGACTCTGCTCCAAGTAGCTATTGAAACGCATCTTCCTCAACATTTGCTGATTGTTCTGGCACCTCAATATTGGAGGGATTTAATCTGAGTTTATTTTTTACCCATCCGGACTCTGATAACCTCCCAAGATTTCCTGGCTTGGACTGGAGTGATAAAAGAGATGTACAGGTGGCACTTAACCTTTGGGCTGATAGGTGATCTCTAATTGCTTCCTATGGTGGTGGAATTCTTTTGAGGATGGAATAGAAAGGAATTGTTTCTGAAAAATTGCGGAAACAAAGGGATATAGAATCAAGATCACGTGAAGTGTTAATACCACTTTATAAGGCCTTGGTAAGGCCATACTTGGAATACGGCATTCAGTTTTGGTCGTCACGATATAAAAAAAGATGTGGAGACTCTAGAAACAGTGCAGAGAAGAGCAACAAAGATGATTAGGGGACTGGAGGCTAAAGCATATGAAGAACGGTTGCAGGAACTTGGTATGTCTAGTTTAATGAAAAGAAGGACTTGGGGAGACATGATAGCAGTATTCCAATATTTCAGGGGTTGCCACAAAGAAGAGGGAGTCAAGCTATTCTCCAAGGCACCTGAGGGTAGAACAAGAAGCAATGGGTGGAAAGTAATCAAGGAGAGAAGCAACTTAGAACTTTTCTGGAGAAATTTCCTGACAGTTAGAACAATTAATCAATGGAACAACTTGCTTCCAGAAGTTGTGAATGCTCCAACACTGGACGTTTTTAAGAAGATGTTGGATAACCATTTGTCTGTAGTAGTGTAGGGTTTCCTGCCTAAGCAGAGGGTTGGACTAGAAGACCTTCAAGATTCCTTCCAACTCTGTTATTCTATTCTATTCTATTCTATTCTATTCTATTCTATTCTATTCTATTAAGGGCTGGGCATTTTTGTGGCATTAAATAAGCAATTATGAGAAAAATGAGAACTCAGATTGTTGGGGCCAATATGCTGATTTTGTAAACTGCTTAGAGAAGGCTGTAAAGCACTGTGACGCATATATAAACCTGTGCTATGGCTATTGCTAAATTTAGGTTCCTCCCCATGAAACCAAGACTCAAGTTGCATAAAATAATAGAACAAAATAACAGACTTGGAAGGAACCTCGAATGTATTCTAGTTCAACTTCCTGCTCAAGGAGGAGACCCCACAACACCTGAGACAAATGGTTGTCAATCTCTTCTTAAAACCATCGTTGTTGGAGTACCTGCAACTTCCGGAGGCTTGTGTTCTAACTGTCAGGAAATGTTTTCTTAGTTCTAAGTTGCTTCTCTCCTTGACTAGTTTCCACCCATTGCTTCTTGTCCTGCCCTCAGGTGCCTTGGAGAATAGTTTGACTCCCTCTTCTTTGTGGCAACCCCTGAGATATTGGAAGACTGTTATCATGTCTCCCCTCCTCCTTCTTTTCCTTGAACTAAAAGGTAAAGTTTTCCCCGCTCATGCATACTAGTCGTTCCCAACTCTAGGGTGCGGTGCTCATCTCCCTTTCTAAGCTGAAGAGCCAGCGCTGTCTGAAGATGTCTCTGTAGTCATGTGGCTGGCATGACTGAACACAGAAGGCGCATGGAACGCTGTTACCTTCCCACCAAAGGTGGTTCCTATTTTTCTACTTGCATTTTTACGTGCTTTTGAAGTGCTCAAGCCTCCGAGAGGGCGAAAACGGCCTCTCCCGGGGTCGGAAACAGGGCCATTTCCGGACTTCCGGGAGGCCTGTTTTTCGCCCTTCCAGAGCCTCTGTGCGGGCCCTGCACTTACGTGGCATGATTGACGGGCCGCGTGGAGACTCCTGGAGGAGGAGGAGGAAAGGGGTGGGGTGGGCGGGGCAGCCAGTCCTTCCAACTACCGGTATGGTGAAGCAGATGTAAAATTAACATCCGGTTCGCCTGAACCGGTCCAAACCGGCTGAATCCCACTCCTGCTTATCACCAGTTTTCACATTTACAACTGTTGTGGTATCCCCATGGTCACATGATCAAAATTTGGTTGCTTGGCAAATGGGATATATTTCTGACAGTTGCATTGTCCTGAGGTCTTGTGATCAGCATTTGTAACCTTCCCAGCCGGCTTCTGACAATCAAAGTCCATGGAGGAAGGCAGATTCACTTAAGGACAGCATGATTCACTTAACAACTGCAGCAATTCACTTAACTGCGCCCCCCCCCAATGGGGCAAAACTCACTTAACAACTGCCTTGCTTAGCAACAAAGTTTGAGCTTGTGGTCGCAAGTAGAGAACTTCCTGTAATAGCACAACCCTGAAAGCCGGCCAGAGTTCCTCTCTGCTCCCTCTTATATGGGTAGTCCTTGACTTACGACCACAACAGAGCCCAAAATTTCTGTTGTTACGTGATACCTTTGTTAAGTGAAAGTTTTCCCCATTTTACAATCTTTGTTGCCACAGTTGTTTAAGTGAGTCACTGCAGAGCTGCTAACCCGGTTGTTAAGTGAATTGGGCATCCCCCATTGACTTTGCTTGTCAGAAGGTCGCAAAAGGGGATCACATGACCCTGGGACACTGCAACCGTCATAAATATGAGTCATCTTCCAAGCATCTGAATTTTGATCCCATGATCATGGGGACGTTGCAAAGGTGTTAACTGTGAAAAACGGTCATAAGTCAATTTTTGTAACTTTGAAACGTTCACTAAATGAACGATTGTAAGTCGAGGACTTACCCGTCGTAAGTACCATGAAAGCAGGATTATTTTGTCTTTCTCAAAGCTTTCCACTTTCCCAGGGCTGTGTTATTATTTGCCCTCCTTTAATGGCTCATCCACTCATTTATCAACTCATCAGCGATGTCACATTGAACCCGATGACCTCATAAGTCACTCTATCTAGAGTTGGCTTGAGCAGGTGACATCACTCGGGGCAAGATGACATCATCCAACCCCAAAGGGAGACTAGCAAATTGACAGGAGGAAAGGGAGTGGCTTCAGTCAGCAGCCAATCCTATTTGGTCCTGCAAAGGCATCACGGCAGGGCTATGAAGTACAGTTCATAGAGTGAAGCTGAATGGAGTATCCAATAATTGATTCATGTCAGGTCAACCTGCTCCCCTTGTCCAGCCGAAAAACCCTCTTTTTTATTTTATTTTTTACATCCACCAGTCTATTTATTGAAACCGGCGGATAATGAATCCCATGCTTGTGTAGTGCAATGGGGGAAGCACAACAGCGATGGATAATTTGACTGCTAAATTATTGCAAAAAAAAAAAAAAAAAGCAAAAAGCCAGCATATAGCTTTTTTTTTTCCCTTGCAAATTCCCTCTTCTCACTAGTTGGCATGTATCCTTCGGGCTGTCTGCGACTGGCAGCTGCTTCAGAGCTGTGTGCTGTTCTTTTTCTCTCCTTTCTCTCCCGTTTAAACTCCCCTATTTTGCTTGAAGAAAAGTGTGCGAGAGGGAGGGGGGGAAAATAAAAAAGCGGGGGGGAGGGAGTGTTTTTGGTGTTGGGGGGGGGGAGAGAAAGGCCCATTTTAACCTTCTGCCTGGAACCAATTAAAAAGGTCTTTCCACCGAGACGAAAGTGCTTGGGTACTTTGTAGGGAGCAAACGGGCGGAAGAAAGGAGAGGAGCAGCTTTTGAAGCCGGAGAAAAAGCTGTGGTCCGTTGGGAACCTCCAGGCTTTTGAAAGCTCAGTTTAGCTTCCCGCCTCTTCCTTTCTCAACCCCCAAATAATTTTTTAAATAGCCAAATTAAAGCTCCCCCCCCACCCCCCATCTACCTCCCTTTGCTTGCAAGTTAGCAAACTTGGAAGATCAACCTTGCCAGTGATATTCCGTGGGGAATCTGGGAAGGGGGGGCAAGGGGTGTGTCTCGGGGAGGAGGAGGAAAGGGGTGTGTCGGGAAGGGGAGGTTTTTTGGGATAGTGACCCCATTCCTGGACGCCTGGAACACTTAGGAAGGGCTGAACAATCAGCGAATATGATGTCCAGGGCTCGCTCGGAATGATGTTCCATAAATCCCAAAGCAAGGAATAGAATAAAATAGAACAGAATATAAATAGAATAGAATTAGAATAGAATATAAATAGAATTAGAATAGAACATAAATAGAATAGAATTAGAATAGAATATAAATAAAATAGAATTAGAATGGAATATAAATAGAATAGAATTAGAATAGAATATAAATAGATTTAGAATAGAACATAAATAAAATAGAATTTCTATTTCATTTCTTGTCTTTGTTTCTGGTGCTTTGGAAAATAAATTGCCCCCCTCTTCTTGTTGGCAGCTGCTCAAATATTGGAAGACTGCTATCATGACATCCCTGGTCCTTCTTTGCATGAGACTAGACATACCCAGTTCCTGCAACCGATCTTTGTATGTTTTGGCCTCTGGCTCCCTAATCATCTTTGTTGCTCTTCTCTGAACTCCGAAATGCAATTGCTGAAATTTTCTTCCCTTTGTCCCAAAAGTGCCTTTTTTTTTCAAGAGGCAACTGGACTTTCTGGTTTTTCTTTGAAGACGTTTTGCTTCTCATGCAAGAAGCTTCTTCAGTTCTGATCTTCTGCGATGAGAAGCGAAACGTCTTCAAAGGAAAACAAACAAAGTCCAGTTGCCTCTTGAAAAAAGCACCTTCGGGACAACCGTGACCTGGATGAAGGAGAATCTCCATAGCCCTTCTCTTCGTCAGTTGAAATTTCCCTTCGTTTCAAAGCTTTCCTTGTGACCTTGAGACCTGCATCAGTGATAAATTAGTTGAGCTGATTGCAGATAATCCTCGACTTACAACCATTCATTTAGTGCTCATTCAAAGTGACAACAATGGCAGCGATTCACTCAACACTTGTGATAAACTAGGACCTAGTCACTTCCGGTTTGCTCGGAGGGTCGTTTTAAGCGCTCCGAAGGCTTCAGGGAAGCCTCCGGACGGTCCCTGAAGCCTCCGGGGGGCCTCCGGGGGGGCGGGGGAGGCTCTTTTCGCCCTCCTCAGGCTCCTATAAAGCCTCTGGAGCCTGGGGAGGGCGAAAAAAGCATGTAAAAATGGGGGGGGTCGCACGTTGTGCACGCATGCGCACTGGGGGGGTCACGGATTGCATTATGGGTGCCGCACGCCTGCACACGACCCCCCTGTGCTACCCCCCTTGTGGCACGCGAGTGAAAAAAGGTTCGCCATCGCTGAACTAGGTCGTAAAGTCAGGTGTGATTCACTCAAGAACTGTCTCGCTTAACAACTGGTCCCAGTTGTGGTCATAAGTCAAGGACTACCTATATACCCAAAGTTGTTGGGTGTCCTTTTCCTGGGTATATTCAGATAGAGGCTGGAGAGCCATCGGTGAAAGATTCCTCATCAAGCACAACTTCATTTTCTAATTCAGTGTTTGTCAACCTCAGCAACTTGAAGACGCATGGACTTCAACTCCCAGAATTCCCCAGACAGCATGGTTTAAGATACATGAACTTTAACTCCCAGAATTGCTGGCTAGGGAATTCTGGGAGTTGAAGTCCATGAATCTTCAAGTTGCTGAGGTTGACAAACGCTGGTCTAATTGACCCTTTCCAGCTCTAGTTTTCGTTCAAGAGGATATATATATACTGTGTGTGTGTGTGTGTGTGTGTGTGTGTTTTACTAGATTGCATTCTATTTTGAAGCTTTAAGGCAACAATTGTGTTGTTTTGCTCATGGGATTTTGGGGTATTGTTTTTGTTTAAATCAAGCTTGCCTCAGTATTTTCTTCCTTCTGGTCCTTCTATTCTTGAATTTCCCTTCTTCCTGCTTTTCCACGGATACTTCAAAACCTCAGCATTGCAGGTCATCCTCATTTAGCAACTGTCTCGTTTTGCAACCCTTTGTAGTTAAAAGCAAAGTTTTAAATGTACTTTTATGATCAATCCTTGCATTTATGACCTTTCTAGTCTGTAAAGGAAAGGAAGACTAAAGGGTTCATTATTTGTGGGATTTAAAAATAGACAGACAGGCAAATAGACAGAATGATAATAGATAAATGATAGATTGTTGGGGGAAATACGCTGACCCTGTAAACTGCTTAGAGAGGGCTGTAAAAGCATTTACACAATTGTCTGCCTAGGTAGGTAGGTAGGTAGGTAGGTAGGTAGGTAGATAGGTAGGTAGGTAGGTAGGTAGAGATAGATAGATAGATAGATAGATAGATAGATAGATAGATAGATAGATAGATAGATAGATAGATAGATAGATGAATTATAATATATATAAAATATATCCTTAGGATTATTTTTCCTCAGTCTAATTCTGAAAGGCAACTGCGTAAGTGCTTTTACAGCCCTCTCTAAGCAGTTTACAGAGTCAGCGTATTGTCCCCAGCAATCTGGGTCCTCATAGATGGATGGATGGATGGACGGATAGACAGACAGACAGACAGACACAGACAGATGATAGATAAAAGATGAAAGATAGATGATAGATAGATAGATAGATAGATAGATAGATAGATAGATAGATAGATAGATAGATAGATAGATAGATAGATAAATGAGGTAGATAGGTAGGTAGATAGGTAGGTAGGTAGATAGAATTATAATATATATAAAATATATCTTTAGGATTATTTTTCAGCCTAATTCTGAAGGACAACTGCATAAGTGCTTTTACAGCCCTCTCTAAGTGGTTTACAGCATCAGCATATTGCCCCAACAATCTGAGTCCTCATGGATGGATGGACAGATGAAGGGTCAGGCAGGCAGATAGACAGACAGACACAGACAGATGATAGATAAAAGATGAAAGATAGATGATAGATAGATAGATAGATAGATGAGGTAGATAGATAGGTAGGTAGATAGGTAGGTAGGTAGGTAGGTAGGTAGGTAGGTAGGTAGGTAGGTAGGTAGGTAGATAGTAGAATTATAATATATATAAAATATATCTTTAGGATTATTTTTCAGCCTAATTCTGAAGGACAACCGCATAAATGCTTTTACAGCCCTCTCTAAGTGGTTTACAGCATCAGCATATTGCCCCAACAATCTGAGTCCTCATGGATGGATGGACAGATGAACGGTCAGGCAGGCAGATAGACAGACAGACACAGACAGATGATAGATAAAAGATGAAAAAGAAGAGATAGATAGATGGATGGATGGATAGATAGATACATAGATATGGAGATAGTAGAATTAAAATATGTATAAAACATATATTTAGGATTATTTTTCCTCAGCCTAATTCTGAAAGGGTTTGAGGTTTATTGGACTTATATGCCGCCCATCTCCCAAAGGACTCAGGGCGGCGTACAACATAAAAACACATATTGCAAAAGTTAAAAAGGAAATTAAATAAAGTATCCAAAAACAAACCCAATTAATATTAACAATAAAAATTTAAAAATTAGATTAAAATTAACAATTAAATTAATCATTTATTTTATTCTGTTCAGCCCAGGCTGGCTTGCTGGAAAAGCCAACTTTTTAGGGCACGCCGGAAGGACCAGAGGTCGGGAATTATGCGAAGTTCCAGGGTCAGCTCATTCCAGAGGGAAGGCGCTCCCACAGAGAAGGCTCTCCCCCTGGGGGTCGCCAGCGGACACTGCCTGGCCGACGGCACCCTGAGGAGGCCAACTCTGTGGGATCGTACTGGACGGTGGGAGGCTACCAATGGCAGTAGGTGGTCTTGCAAGTACCCTGGGCCTAAGCCATGGAGCGCTTTAAAGATCATAACACCTTGAATCGCACCCGGAAAACAACCGGCAACCAGTGCAGGCCGGCTAAAAGGGGTGTAACACGGGAGCACCTAGGTAACCCCATGACAACCTGCGTGGCCGCATTCTGGACCAGCTGAAGCTTCCGGGTGCTCTTCAAGGGCAGCCCCATGTAAAGAGCGTTACAGTAGTCCAGGCGAGAAAAGACGAGGGCGTGAGTGACTGTGCACAGGGCATCCCGATCCAGGAAGGGGTGCAACTGGTGTACCAGGCAAACCTGGTAAAAGGCCCCCCTGGTCACGGGTGTCAGGTGTTCTTCTAAACTAAGCCGAGTATCCAGGAGGACTCCCAGATTGCGGGCCCTCTCTGAGGGGGCTAACAGTTCTCCCCCTATCATCAAAGATGGTACAAGATGCACAAATCGGGATGACGGAAACCAGAGCCACTCAGTCTTGGAGGGATTGAGCTTGAACCTGTTCGTCCCCATACAGATCCGCACAGCCTCCAGGCATCGTTTGGGTGGTTTGGGGTAGAGGTGAAAAGTTGGGTCTCATCAGCATATTGATGATACCGTACCCCAAAACCACGGATGATCTCGCCCAGCGGTTTCATGTATATGTTGAACAGGCGGGGTGAGAGAACCGATCCCCTGGGGCACCCCACAAGTGAGGCACCTCGGGGTCGATCTCTGCCCTCCAGTCAACACGAACTGTGATCGATCCGACAGGTAGGAGGAGAACCACCGCAAAACGGTGCCCCCCACTCCCAACTCCCCAGTTGTCGCAGTAGGATAGCATGGTCGATGGTATTGAAAGCTGCCGAGAGGTTTAATAGGACCAGGACAGAGGAACAACCCCTGTCACGGGCCCGCCAGAGATCATCAACCAATGCGACCAATGCCGTCTCCATGCTGTACCCGGGCCTGAAACCCGACTGAAACGGATCCAGATAGGCAGCTTCATCCAGGTACTGGGGAAGCTGATGTGCTACCACACTCTCAACAACCTTCGCTACCAAGTGAAGGTTGGAGACCGGACGATAGTTGGCTAAAGACGCTGGGTCCAGGGAAGGCTTCTTAAGAAGGGGCCTCACCACTGCCTCCTTCAAGGCAGTGGGAAAGAACCCCTCTCTCAATGAAGCGTTGGTAATCGCCTGGAGCCAGCCTCGTGTCACCTCCTGGGAAGCCGAAACTAACCAAGAGGGACACGGGTCCAGCTCCCCATAATCTTGTCCATGCCCTTGGGAGACATAGGGTCAAACTCATCCCAGATAGTTTCCACAAGATTCATCTTCCGTCTTCCCCAGTTCCTTGGTTAAGTAAGGCGCGGGTCACCCTAAACAGGGCAGCTGGGCAATTATCTGCGGAAGCGATAAGAGCGGAAAAATGTTGCCGTTTTGCCGCTTTTATCGCCACTGAGTAGGATTCAATATGAATTCTTACTAGTGTTCGATCGGATTCGGGCCGGCTGGCCCTCCAATCACTTTCTAGGCATCAGAGTTGCATAGACCTTATTTTCTCTGTCCCTTGCGAATTCTCTTATGATCTCTGGCTCTTGATGGGGCTGATGGGAAGGAATATATGTCTTAAAGTGTCGGTCTCCTTCCCCATCCCACATTTGAAGTTTAATTCCTTAATAAAGTATAGTTGTGGGCCTCTGATTAAAATAAAAATGAAGCGCCTTCCAAGGGAGTTAAACCAGGATGTCAGCAGAGTTGGTGAGTTGATCTGTAACCAAAAGTCAGTTGGTGTCTAATAGCAGCTTTTCCAACTCATGTATACAGGTAGTCCTCGATTTACAACCATCCATTTACTGACCGTTCGAAGTCACAACAGCTATTGACTATTTTTCACGCTTAACAACCATTGTAGCATTCCCCATGGTCACGTGATCAAAATTTAGATGCTTGGCCACTGACTCATATTTATGACGGTTGCAGTCTCCCAGGGATCATCTTTTGTGACTTTTTGACGAGTAAAAGTGGGGATTGGAGAAGCCAGATTCACTTAGCAACCGTGTTTTATTAACTTTACAGCTGCAGTGATTTTTTTTTAAACAACTGTGGAAAGAAAAGTCGTAAAATGGGGCAAAACTCACTTAAGAACTGTCTTGCTGAGCCATGGAAAATTTGGGGCTCAATTGTGGTCGTAAATCAAGGACTACCTATATTAAAATGTGTCAGGTTTTTGGTGTGCTGTGCTAGATTTGATGGATAGAGTGGCTAGATTGATGTAGGACAGGAGTGTCAAACTCGATTTCGTTGAGGGCCACATCAGGGTTGTGTTTGGCCTCGAAGGGCCAAGGGTGGATGGGTGGGCGTGGCCATGGTGGGCGTGACACATGACTCCTGCTAAGGCAGGACTTCCCTGAGACCCTCCCTCTCTCGCATTATAATCTCCTTCTTTCCTTCCCTCCTTCCTTTTCTTCTTTTTCCTTCCCTCTTGATTCTTCCTTCTTCCTTTTCGCCCTCCTTTCCTCCTGCAGCCCTCCGCCAGTGGGAAAAAAGCTCTGGGCGGGGGCCGTGCACAGAGGAACCACGAGCCGGTCCTTTGCTGTTTCCAGGCCGGTCCCGCGGGCCAGATATAAGCATCCTGTGGGCTGAATCCAGCCTGCGAGCATTGAGTTTGACACCCCTGATGTAGGACTTTTAGCAACCTTTAAGAAATGTGGGTCTTAAGGGACACGGTGGCTCAGTGGCTAAGACGCTGAGCTTGTCGATCAGAAAGGTTGGCAGTTTGGCGGTTCGAATCCCTAGCACCGCATAATGGAGTGAGCTCCCGTTACTCTTCTGCCAACGTAACAGTTCGAAAGCATGTAAAAATGCAAGTAGGAAAATAGGGACCACCTTTGGTGGGAAGGCAACAGCGTCCCGTGCGCCTTTGGTGTTCAGTCATGCCGGCCACATGACCACGGAGATGTTTTCGGACAGCGCTGGCTCTTCAGCTTTGAAACAGAGATGAGCACTGACCCCTAGAGTCGGAAACGACTAGTGTGAGGGGAACCTTGACCTTTACCTTTAAAGACTTGGAGGAGAATGCTGGCTGAGAGAGTCAGAAGGCAAGGCTCAATGCTTTTGTCAAAAATGTCAAAATCTGATCGGCACTTCGGTCAGCAGTGAGAAGGAACCTTCTAGAAAAGTTGAGGAAAAAGAGGCAGTTTCCAGGTTGGCTTGCGGAGGTGAAGACACTGTTGCTCAGAGACACAAAAACCTTTGAGAACTTTTGCCAAATTCAATCAGATTTTAAGGTGGGGAGGTTCCTTTGTGCTCTGAGCTTGCTTGTCCCAAAAATGCTTTTTCAAGAGGCAACTGGATTTTCTGGTTATTCTTTGAAGACGTTTTGCTTCTCACTCAAGACGCTTCTTCAGCTCTGACTGGATGGTGGGGAATGGAAGCATTTATAGAACGGTTGCAGGAACTGGGTACGTCTAGTTTAATGAAAAGAAGGACTAGGGGAGACATGATAGCAATGTTCCAATATCTCAGGGGTTGCCCCAAAGAAGAGGAAGTCAAGCTATTCTCCAAAGCACCTGAGGGCAGAACAAGAAGCAATGGGTGGAAACTAATCAAGGAGAGAAGCAACTTAGAACTGAGGAGAAACTTCCTGACAGTTAGAACAATTAATCAGTGGAACAGAAGTTGCCTCCAGAAGTTGTGAAAGCCCCAACACTGGAAGTCTTTAAGAAGATGTTGGACAACCATTTGTCTGAAGTGGTGTAGGGTTTCCTGCCTAAGCAGGGGGTTGGACTAGAAGACCTCTTGGAGCCCTTCCAACTCTGTTATTCTATGAAGTGAAACGTCTTCAGAGAAAAACCAGAAAGTCCAGTTGCCTCTTGAAAAAGCACCTTTGGGACAACCATGACCTGGAGGACTGAGAATCTCCTTAGGCCTCTGAGCTTGCTTGTTTTCCTGCAGACGTTTCGTGACATTAACTCGGTAACATCACCAGGGCTAGCCCTGAACAGTCCTGACTAGCACTGATGATGTTACCTAGTTTGGGTCGTGAAACGTCTACAAGAAAACAAGCAAGCTCAGAGAGCACCGAGCACCCCTCACGTCAACTCTGAGCTACAAATATTCTCCTTTCCCGGCCAGATTTTGCTCGATGAAAAGGCGAGGAGGCCACAGGAGTTGAGAAGAAGAGAAAAACAACAACCCTTGACTGTTGACCTCATCAGGACTTGTGCCCCGTGCTCTGGCTGGCAGAAAATCCCAGGCCGGTGTGGAGAGGAGGGTGCGAAATAAAAAATGTTTAAGGATAAATATTTCCTCCCCTCTCGGCTGCTACCCCAGCTTTGCATTCCTGGTCCTGGTTGGCGAACTGGGCCTCTCCCTGTCCCCTCGCCCTGCCTTTCTTTGTCTCGGGCCTTATAAAGCTCATTAATTAATGGGATAACAAATGGGCTTGTCAGCGCCTTTCCCTCCTCCTGCAGTACATGCCAAGAAAGGGGGCAGAAGAGCTTTAAATGTGCAGAACGGTGCCGACTACCTCAGCTGAGGGGTTTTCCCAGGAGGAGGGCTGGTCTGGCAACTATGCCATGCTGGCTGAAGGATCGTGGTTTGGGCTTCAGCGCCTTTTCCCTGCCTTTCCCGGTTTTTCTTTTTTCTTTTTTCTTTCCTTTCCCCTTTTCTCTTCTCTCCTCCCCTCTGCTCCCCTTCTCTCCCCTCTTATCCCCTTCCCCTCCCCTCTGCTCCCCTCCCCTCTTCTCCCCTTCCCCTCTGCTCCCCTCCCCTCTTCTCCCCTTCCCCTCTCTACCCCTCCTCTTCCTTCTCCTCTGCTCCTTCTCTCCCCTCTTCTCCCCTCTGCTCCCCTCCCCTCTTCTCCCCTTCCCCTCTCCACCCCTCCTCTTCCTTCTCCTCTGCTCCTTCTCTCCCCTCTTCACCCCTCCTCTTCCTGTTCCTCTGCTCCTTCTCTCCCCTCTTCTCCCCTTCCCCTCCCCTCTGCTCCCCTCCCCTCTTCTCCCCTTCCCCTCTCCACCCCTCCTCTTCCTTCTCCTCTGCTCCTTCTCTCCCCTCTTCTCCCCTTCCCTCCCCTCCTCTCTGCTCCCCTCTGCTCCTCTTCCCTCCCCTCCCTTCTCCTCCCCTCCTCTCTGCTCCCCTCTGCTCTTCTTCCCTCCCCTCTCTTCTCCTCCCCTCCCCTCTCCCCTCCCCTTCTCTCCTCTTCTCTCCCCTCTGCTCCCCTCTGCTCCTCTTCCTTCCCCTCTCTTCTCCCCTCCCCTCCTCTTCTCTCCCCTCCCCTTCCCTCCCCTCCTCTCTGCTCCCCTCTGCTCCTCTTCCCTCCCCTTTTTTCTCCTCCCCTCCCCTCTTCTCCCATCCCCTTCTCTCCTCTTCTCTCCCCTCCCCTCCTCTCTGCTCCCCTCTGCTCCTCTTCCCTCCCCTCTCTTTTCCTTCCCTCCCCTCTTCTCCCCTCCCCTTCTCTCCTCTTCTCTCCCCTCCCCTCCTCTCTGCTCCTCTTCCCTCCCCTCTCTTCTCCTCCCTTCTCCTCTTCTCCCCTCTCCTCCTTACATTAGTGACACGGTTGTTAAGTGAATCTGGCTTCCCCATGGTCTTTGCTTGTGAGAAATTTGGAAAGCGGATCCCATGACCCCAGGCCGCTTGGCAACTGTCATAAATACGAATCAGTTGCCAAGCATCCGAATTTTGATCACGCGACCACGGGGATGCTTTAGCGGTTGGAAGTTTGAAAAACGGTCCTAAGTCACTTTCTTCAGTGCCGTTGTAACTTTGGTCGGACACTATACAAACTGTTGTAAGCCGAGGACTACCTGTATTCCGCAGGGACATCTTAGTGCAAAAATCTTTTGGATTTTCTTCAAAATTATGCAATAAAGCCACCGTGCTTCAAATGCATAGTCAACCTTTGTATATCCTCCGACACACACACACACCCCTGCCCCACTCAAAATCCACCCCCTCCTCTTTTTTTGTCACTTACTGTCACTTGTGGGAGGGGTGTGTGTGAGACTTCCTCGCTCTGTTGCTCTTCAACCCCGTCCCTTAAACTTATTTCAGGAGCCATAGGCCTGAGTTTAATTGTTTTCCTGTTGTATTGATCCGCAGCCCTCTTTTCCTCCTTCGCCCCCAATCAATGGTCCTTTTCAATTTGGGGACAAAGAGAAGAGGGTCGAGGTTGAGTGAAGAATTAGATTTTGGGGGAGGGAGGCTATTGGGGGCAGCGTGCGGGGCGGAGAGGGACTATCCCTCGGTCCTGGAAAGATTTCTGACATCGATCAGCTGGGAAACAGAAGCAGAACCTTGTTGGAGATCAATTAACCAAGTCATTAACCGTGGTCAAAGAGGGGAAACAGAAGGCTTGTTTGCGCTGTAGAAAAAAGGCAGACAAGTACGAAAGTTTGCGCGTATTTCCTGGGATGCAGTTCAGCAGCAGCGGCCTGGTAGTCCTTGACATACGGCCACAATTGAGTCCAACATTTTCTGTGGGGTGATGGTGGTATTCACTTACTTTCCCTACCGGTTCAAAAATGTGAGTCCACCCATGTGAGCGGCTTCCCGCGCATTCGCTTTGATTGCGTGCGGCTTGCACGCATGCGCACAGCTTGAAAAAGTGCCTAAACAGGACGGCATAAGGCAGGGCAGGTGGGCAGACCGTCTCGCGATTTCCACTACTGGTTCGGGGGAACCGGCTGAATACCAACTCTGGCTGAGTGAGACAATGGTTAAGTGAGTTTCACCCAGTGGTGAAATTCATTTTTTTTTACTACTTGTTCTGTGGGTGTGGCTTGGTGGGCGTGGCAGGGGAAGGATCCTGCAAAATCCCCATTCCCACCCCACTCCAGGGGAAGGATTCTGCAAAATCTCCATTCCCACCCCACTCCAGGGGAAGGATCCTGCAAAATCTCCATTCCCACCCCACTCCAGGGGAAGGATCCTGCAAAATCCCCATTCCCACCCCACTCCAGGGGAAGGATCCTGCAAAATCTCCATTCCCACCCCACTCCAGGGGAAGGATCCTGCAAAATCTCCATTCCCACCCCACTCCAGGGGAAGGATCCTGCAAAATCCCCATTCCCACCCCACTCCAGGGGAAGGATCCTGCAAAATCTCCATTCCCACCCCACTCCAGGGGAAGGATCCTGCAAAATCTCCATTCCCACCCCACTCCAGGGGAAGGATCCTGCAAAATCTCCATTCCCACCCCACTCCAGGGGAAGGATCCTGCAAAATCTCCATTCCCACCCCACTCCAGGGGAAGGATCCTGCAAAATCTCCATTCCCACCCCACTCTGGGGCCAGCCAGAGGTGGCATTTGCCGGTTCTCTGAACTACTCAAAATTTCCGTTACCGGTTCTCCAGAACCTGCTGGATTTCACCCCTGGTTTCACTCTGTTGTTAACTGAATCACTACGGTTGGCAAGTTAGCAAGGCGGTTGTTAAGTGAATCTGTCTTCCCCATGGACTCTGCTTGTCAGAAGGTCGCAAAGATGGTCACACGACCGCAACCGTCATAAATATGAGTCAGTTGCCAAGCACCCGAATTTTGATTGCCTGACCATCGGGATGCCGCAACAGTTGTAAGTGTGATAAAGGTGATAGGTCATTTTTTTCAGTGCCGTTGTAACTTGGAATAGTCACTAAATGGACTGTTGCAAATCAAGGGCTACCTGTATAAGTTTGGCTTCTGTCTTGTGTGCACCTTATCTTTCTGTGCCATCTCCAAGCTGTAAGCGACTCCTGAATACAACCTTAAGCTTCTGGCAAACTGAGATTTATCCCCTTGGTATGGCATGAATCCTGACGCCACCCGTATTCTCACAGCTTTGTGACTGTAAGCAGATCAGAAGTATTTTATTTTAATTAAGCCAGAAAGAGTCCAGCATCCGGATTTTCACTACAGGCAGTTCAAGTAACTCCGGAGAGCTCGTAAACAAGGACTTCTCTGTTGGGTGGGATACACAACGGTTGCGTTCAGTAGTTCCGCAGAAGATGGGAGATAAGACGTTAGTTGTGTCTAATTCCAAGTGAACGAGGAGAATTTCAAAAAAGTTAATTTCTGCAGTGGACTCTCAGAAATGCAAAGAATGAGCAGTTTGCTGGTTATTTGCAATTCTCCACCCGAGATCCTTGATCCTAACTGAACGGATAACAATGCAAAGAATAGGATGGGATAGGGATAAAACAGAATATAGAATAGCATAGAACAGGGGTGTCAAACTCAAGGCTGGGGATGTGGCCCGCAGGATGCTTAGATCTAGCTTGTGGGGCTGCTCTGGAAACAGCAAAGGACCGGCCTGTGGAGCTTGGGAGGTCTGTGCTCAGCCTGCGTGGGCTCCGTTTTAGGTTACGGCAGTCCCCTGCAGTCCTCTGCCAGTGAAAACAGGAGGCCATGGTGGCCTAGAACGGAGCCTCGACAAGTGATGTTGAGCTGGCCATGCCTACCCACCTCAGGCATGTCCAGCCCCCTCCCCGGTCCCCCAGGTCAAACACAACTCTTACGCAGCCCTCAATGAAATCGAGTTTGACACCCCTGGTATAGAATCAAACAGAACAGAACACAGAACAGAAATAACCGTCAGGACAGGACAGAATAACAGAGTTGGAAGGAACCTCGAAGGTCTTCTAGTCCAGCCTAGGCAGGAAACCCTACACCACTTCAGACAAATGGTTGTCCAATCTCTTCTTAAAAATTTCCAGTGTTGGAGCATTCACAATTTCTGGAGGCAACTTCTGCTTCACTGGTTAATTGTTCTCACTGTCAGGAAATTTCTCCTTAATTCTAAATTGCTTCTCTCCTTGCTTAGTTTCCATCTGTTGCTTCTTGTCCTGCCTCAGGTGCTTTGGAGAATAGCTTGACTCCCTCTTCTTTGTGGCAACCCCTGAGATATTGGAAGACTGCTATCCTGTCTCCCCTGGTCCTTCTCTTTACTAGACTAGCCATGCTCAGTTCCTGCAACCGTTCTTCATATGTTTCAGCCCCCAGTTCCCTCATCATCTTTGTTGCTCTTCTCTGCACTCTTTCTAGAGTCTCCACATCTTTTCTACTTCATGGCGACCAAAACTGGATGCCGTATTCTAAGTGTGGCCTTACCAAGACATTATAAAGTGGTATCAACACTTATTTATTATTAACAGAACAGAATGTTGGAATAGAACAGGACAGGACAGAATAGAATATAGGATAGAACAGAACAGAGTAAAACAGAATAGAATAGAACAGCATCATAGCTGTTTTGTGCAGAGGCATTAATAGAATAGAATAATAAAATGGGCATTGCAGCTTTGTGACGTGAGCTTGCATATTTGTACGACGTCACAACGCAGATAAAAAACGGGCAGAAGTTGCATCAAGGTGCACTTTTTGTCATCCCCCACTCCCCCCCCAAAAAAATTATGTATCTCAGACCTCAGTGAGATCATGCGTAAAATTGCATCTGGATCCTTTTGTGCGGTGTTTGATTAAAGCTGGGAAGAAACAGTGCAGAAAGAGAGTGGTGGCCGAGTGGGAGATATATCAATATCCAAACTATTTTCCTGCAGGGTTTTACCGATGCAAAAGTCCTTTATGTCAATAAGCCACCAGTAAAAGTTACGTTACTCTCCTATTTGCGATTGCATCAAGGTTACTTGCTGCACAGGCAGTCCTCGACTTGCGACCGTAATTGGGACTGGAAAGGGTAAGTCATTACAGGGAGTCCTCTGTTGTTGGAAATTACAACAGAACTGAAAAAAAGGGGACTCATGACCGTTTTGCACATCTGCGACCACTGCAGCATCCCCATAGTCACATGACCAAAATTGAGACAATTTTGGCAACTGAGGCTTCAGGGAGGCCTGCTAGGCCCCAAATGGGCCACGGGGGTGGGGTTAGGTTGTGCCCGCATTCTCAGGGGGGAGGGGCCTACGGGGTGTGCATAATACACATTGCATTATTGGTATATATATGGGTGGGTGGGTGTCTCACTCCTTCGGCATGTGAGGACAAAAAGATTAGCCATCACTGATCTAGGTCTTCATTTTACTGACTGTTGTGGCCCACCAGCAAGAGCTGGTGACAGATTCGGACAGTGAGGAGGTTGGGGAGGAACCTGGGCCAGTCCTGGAGTCTGGGGAAGGCTCTGAGGAGGGCTCTGTGTCGGAGGAAGAGAGGCGGCCAGAGCTGTCTGACAGTTATCAGCTGCCTTTGGAGTCTGACATCAGTGAGGCAGAAGAACAGCTGGAGCCTGTTCCCAGTGGGCGCATGCGCAGAGTTGCCAGACGAAGGGAAGAGCTAAAGAACAGAAGACAACTTGGGAGTAAGGCCATAGGTGGACGGTGAATGGCCCCTCCCAGAGGAAATAAAAGAGGAGCAAAAGGGGAGTGGAGTTTGCAGGAGACAATTAGTTCTCTTAATTGGTTTGTGACTCTCGAGACTCCTTGCCAAGTTTTGCAGATATCAACCTGTCAGCCCTCCAAGCCAGATAAGGTCTGTGGCTGCAAATCCTCCCTTGCTGGATGTGAAAGAGCCAAATTCACAGCAAATTAATAAAAGGTTTTTTTTGTCGGGACAAGGAGTTGGCTTCATGCTCTCGGGAAGCCTCGGTCAGAACACCGACTTTGGAAGGACGGAAGGCTGAGTCAACCTTGAGCCTGGTGAGATTCATACTAGCACATTGCAAGGCAGCTGGCAGGCAGCAGAAGTAACCTGCAGTAACCACTGCGCCACCATGGTTCTTAATAATTCCTGCACTGAATTCAACCCAGGGTGTCCACAGGTGGAGGTCGGGATGACAACCGCAAATGTGCCGTTGCAGCTGCCGTGTCCCTGTGTTGGATCCCCTTGTAGGTGTCCTTGCTAGCATCAATATGAGGAAGAAGGAAGAGATCCCAGCACGACGGCTCTTTTGAAGTGTTCAGATCTATTACATCAAAGCCCCCGCCCAGCCCAGAACCTTTCATGTCCGATGTGACTCTGGATTTATGCGTAAATCAAGAGCCGATATCAAGAAACAGAATTGCGCCATCTTCTTCCTCAAGATGGGCCGGAAGGATTACCCAGAAAGCGAAGACAAACCTGGGCTGCGTTAGGAGAAGCATTGTTAAACATACAGGAAGCCTTGCCACATACAGGAAGTCCTCGACTTAACATAGTAACCGTTCAAAGTTACAACGTCACTGGAAAAAAGTTGACCTAGGACTGTTGTTCACACTTACGACCGTTGCAGCATCTCCCCGTGGTCACGCGATCGAAATTCAGGTGCTTGGCAACGGACTCGTATTTCAATCAATCAATCAATCAATCAATCAATCAATCAATGAGAGTAGAGCTGGAAGGTATCTTAGAGGTCTTCTAGTCCAGCCCCCTGCTCAAGCAGGAAACCCTACCACATTTCAGGCAAATGGCTATCCAGTCACTTCTTTAAAACCTCCAGCTTCTGAAGGCAACTTCTGTTCCAGTATTTAATTGTCCTCACTGTTAGGAAATTTCTCTTTAATTCCAGGTTGCTTCTCTTCTTGATTAGAATAGAATAACAGAGTTGGAAGGGACCTTAGAGGTCTTCTAGTCTAGCCCCATGCTCAAGCAGGATAACCTATACCAGTGATAGTGAACCTATGGCACGCGTGCCACAGGTGGCACGCGGAGCCATTTGTCAGGGCACGCAAAGTGCTGTCCTGTTAGCTGAGTTCACCCTTTTTTAAAGCCATTTTTCGCCCTCCCCAGGCTCCAGAGGCTTTATAGGAGCCTGGGGAGGGCGAAAAGAGTCCCCCCCCCCCGGAGGCCTTCCGGAGGCTTCATGAGCTTCCCTGAAGCCTCTGGATCGCAAAAAACGGCCCTATGGGCAAACCGGAAGTTCAGGAATGGACTTCCGGTTTGCTCAGAGGGTCGTTTTAAGCGCTCCGAAGGCTTCACGGACCTTCAGGAGGCTTCCCTGAAGCCTCCAGAGCAGTCAAAATGACCCTCCGAGCAAACAGGAAGTCCATTCCCGAACTGCATGCAAAAATGGGGGGATCGCGCCTGTAGTGCGTGCATGCGCACTGGGGGGGTCGCGCATTGCATTATGGGCGCGCCACACCTGCAAACGACTCCCCTGCGCTCCCCCCACTTATGGCACGCGAGCCAAAAAAGGTTCGCCATCGCTGACCTATACAATCTCAGACAAGTGACTGTCCAGTCTCTTCTTACAGATCTCCAGTATTTCTGAAGGCAACCTCTGTTCCACTGATTAATTGTCCTCCCTGTTAGGAAGTTTCTCCTTAATTCCAGGTTGCTTCTCTCCTCACAATTCTCCTATCTTGAGAATTCCTCAGCCAGCATCTTAACGCAGGTAGTCCTCAACTTGTGACTGTAATCGAGGCCGAAATTACGGTTGTAAGTCGTGTCGGTCGTTAAGCAGGTCATCACTTGAGCAATCCAATTTTACATGATCTTTTTTTGGGGCGACAGTTCTAAAACCAACACCTGGATTGTTAAACCAATGCCGTCAGTTATTAAGCGAACCCATTTTAACCCATAGGTGTTTGGTTTTTGTTTTTTTTGCTGGAAAACGAAAGTAAATGCCAATTTTCAGAGGTCCCCCCCCCCAAAAAAGAAATCCATAAATTGTGGTTGCATGACTGTAGGATGCTGCAAACTATTGAAAATGCAGACCAGTTGCCAAGTGCCTAAGATGTGATTGTGTGACTGGGGAGTGGGGGGGTGGAGGGAGAGATAGCCAAACATTGAATCCAGGCCGTACGTTCCTTGTTGGGAATGGTTGCTAAGTGGCCAGGTCTTAAGCAAGGACTCCCTGTATAAATCTTCATAGAATTCATCATAGAGTAACAGAGTTGGAAGGGACCTTGGAGGTCTTCTAGTCCAACCCCCTGCCTAGGCAGGAAACCCTATACTGTTTCAGACAAATGGCTATCCAACATCTTCTTAAAGACTTCCAGTGTTGGGGCATTGACAACTTCTGGAGGCAAGCTGTTCCACTGATTAATTGTTCTAACTGTCAGGAAATTTCTCCCCAGTTCTAAGTCGCTTCTCTCCTTGATTAGTTTCCACCCATTGCTTCTTGTTCTACCCTCAGGTGCCTTGGAGAACAGTTTGACTCCCTCTTCTTTGTGGCAACCCCTGAGATATTGGAAGACTGCTATCATGTCTCCCCTAGTCCTTCTTTCTCTTAAGCTAAACATACCCAGTTCCTGCAACCGTTCTTCATATGTTTTAGTCTCCAGTCCCCTAATCCTCTTTGTTGCTCTTCTCTCCACTCTTTCTATCTTAAACTTGCCAAGGTTGATAAACATTGATCTTAGATCAGAGACGTCCAGCCTTGGCAACTTTAAGATGTGTGGACATCAACTCCCAGAATTCTGGGAGTTGAAGTCCTCAAGCCTTAAAAATTGCCAAGGTTGAACACCCCTGAGTTAGAGATTTGCTTAAATATAAGGAAAAACTTCCCAACGGATCCATGGAACAGTCTGTCTTCAGAAGGTGTGAGGATTGTCACATAGATATTTTTTCCTCTTTTTCCAGCGGGCTGGACTAAATGATCTTTGGGAATACTGTAAAGCCTCACGACTCTATCCCTCTGTTGTCGCTTCGCGGTGTCCGTGGTGGCAGCAGCTCCTCCAAATTTTTTTCCTCTTTCGAAAAAGATCTGGCAAATCCTGCCCTGGGGAAGGAAAGTAGGACACTCCGTAGCCGGCAGAAGAGCCCAAGAAAGAACAAAATAAATTACTCAGCTCACCTCTCCCGTGTCCTTTCTGCTTAAGCCTGGTTAATAGCAAAGTGTTCCCTAGTTTTAAGCCCAAATGACATTTTTTGGGAAGGAGTTACAATAACTGCGCTATTACTTGGCCTGTTGATGTGCTTCGCGTGCCGAGAACCGCTCGGTCATCCCTTACCCGGCTGACGAAAGCTCCTTCAGTCAATATCAGTTCTATTTTTCATTACTCCCTGGAAACGTGGCTCTTGGAAGCTCATCCGTCATTCAATTACACCCTGGTTCAGGCCCATCATACACGTGTCATAAAGTTCTCCAGATCTGAACTGCTGTTAATTTTCTGCGCCATCCCGCGGGGATGTCCGGGACGTGATCGGAAAGCAACCAAGGCGAGCAGAAAGCATGCTGGGTACGGGCAGAGAGCTGGGGAGCAGAGGGCGGGCTGGAATGATAGAATAACGTACGTGTGTGTGTGTGTGTGTGTGTGCGCGTTTGTGTGTGTGTGAGAGAGAGAGTTTTTTTGAACTCACTGCTCTGCAGAATTCTGCTAATAGGGGGTGGGATTCAGCTGGTTTGGATCGGTTCGGGCGAACCCTTAGCTCTGACGATTAGCTTGGCCCTCCCACCTGCCCCCTGCGCTTTACTTACCTATATCCTCTCAGCCATATCCTCTCAGCGGATTGCCGCGCCTCAGCTGTGTTACTCCCCAGAGGTAACGTGGAAGGTAAGCTTTGTCAAGCCCATGTACACGCGTGTGAGCGGAGTGTGGGCACGTATGCAAAACACGCAATCACGGAACCGGTTGTTAAACCGGCAGGATCCCACCACTGCTGCTAATGTCTGCGTCAACCCATTGGATCAGATCGTGGTAGAGCCCGGCGTTTTCACGACACACTTACGGTAAATTTGTACAACAGAATCCCCCCCGTTTGGGAGGGAGAATTGCACTGAAAGGAGACCATTCTGATATCCTGCAAAAGTCATTCTGTAGTAGTCATTCTGATATCTTCTGATATCCCCGTTCCTTCCCCAGATTATACAGTAAAATTATTCTTACTAGGCAGTACAGGTGATTTAAGACCCCAATTGTGATTAAGATTTCCATTGCTAAGCAAGGCAGCTGTTAAATACTTGTGCCGGATTTTACAATCTTTTTTTTCCTAGCATGGTTATTAAGCGAATGACGGCAGTTGTTAAAGTGAATCATGCAGTTGTTAAATGAATCCAGCTTCCCCCCCATTGACTTTTGCTGGTTGGAAACTGGCTGGGAAGGTCACATATAGCAAGTGTGTATGGAGATGCTCAGTCATCCATATCATGGTTGTCCCAAAGGTGCTTTTTCAAGAGACTTCCTTTGTTTTTCCTTGAAGACGTTTCCCCTTGCATCCAAGAAGCTTCTTCAGTTCTGACTGAATGGTGGAAGATGGAAAGATTCATATTCCTTGTAGTCCTCTGGTCGTTAGCACTCTTTCTGAGAATCATCACGGCCACTTTGTGGATTATCTGTGTCACTTGAATAGTGCAAATAGGTGTGGGACCTTCTTGGAACTGCTGAAAGGACTGTGTTGTGGACAGGAGACAAACTTCGGCAAGTTTAAGACGTGTGGACTTCAACTCCTAGAATTCCCCAGCCAGCAAACAAAACTGGGGAATTCTGGGAGTTGAAGTCCACCTGTCTTAAACAAGGTTGAGAAACATTGCTTTAGTTTACATGATGCTTTCTATAATGGTCCCGTCTGTATTACAGTCCACTAGTTCTGTCTGATCTGCTTCATCCTTTAGGATAAAAATTTAAAAATTAAATCTTCACAGGTTACAAAGCCCACTTATGGAACTCACTGCTCCATGATGATTGGTTTTCACACTTACAATCGTTGCAGCATCTTCAGGATCTAAATCGGGGTGCTTTGTACAATTGGCATGGATTTATGACCGTTGCAGTGTCCCGGGTCATCTTTTGCGACCCTGATAAGCAGAGTCATTGGGGGAAGGTAGATTTGCTTATTGTCTGAATGATTCACTTAACAACTGCAGTGATTTGCTTAAGAAGTGTGGCAAAAGGGCTGTAAAATGGGACAAAACTCACTTAACCGCCTTGCTTAGCAACAGAAAGGTTGTAAAATGGGACAAGACTCACTTAAGCCGTCTTGCTTAGCGACATAAATTTCAGGTTCTATTTTGGTCATAAATCGAGGACTACCAGCCACCAAGTTTGTAGACTCTGGCTGAGAGATTTGTGTGCTGTGCAAATCCAGGCGATTGTGGTTTTAATCCTTAAATTGTGATTCTAAACCAAACATCCCTTCTTTGCATAGTTTATGACGGGTCGCATTCTTTCCCAACCGGACCCAAAGACGAACGAATGTATTTTGGGGTATATTTTTGTTTTTATTCCACTTACGGATCTTCTCAACCGCCCTGGCGATTCTGAGCAATTTTCCGAGTGTAGATAATGAGGGTTAAAACAACAGCCAGAAAAGACGAGGCAGGAAGAACAAGGAAAGACAAATCAAATAATAATACAATTGCTAAAACCCACATCGGGGAAATCAGAAAACCCTGTTACACAGCATATAAAGCAGAAATCAGAAAGTGGAATTGAAATTGGGTCACACTGCATGGAAAGCTAATGCTCTGTTCATGTCACTCCCTTCCCGGCGTCTAAAATGAGAGAGGGAAAGCCACACGCAGTATTTTTTAACCTTCGCCACCTTAAGACGGGTAGACTTCAACTCCCAGAATTCCCCAGCCAGCATGGCTGGCTGGGGAATTCTGAGAGTTGAAGTCCACCCGTCTTAAAGTGGCAAAGTTTGATGAATGCTTGCACATTTTTCAGCCCTGAGCTTGTCTAATGATATGTCTGAACCAGGTCATCGTTCCCACC
Organism: Natrix helvetica; assembly: GCF_964273705.1. Taxonomy (NCBI): domain Eukaryota; kingdom Metazoa; phylum Chordata; class Lepidosauria; order Squamata; family Natricidae; genus Natrix; species Natrix helvetica. The sequence goes on from NC_138548.1 coordinate 11,764,256, forward strand.
CCCGTGGTTATATTTCCAACATGCAACATTGTGATTTTGAACAAAATGGGGGTACCAATATCGCTCCCTTTATCTATAACAGGGGTGTCCAAACTTGGGAACTTTAAGACTTGTGGACTTCAACTCCCAGAATTCCCCAGCCAGCATGGCTGGCTGGGGAATTCTGGGAATTGAAGTCCACATGTCTTAAAGTTCCCAAGTTTGGACACCCCTGATCTATAAGCTCAGACCATCTCCACTTCCCACTTCGTCCCTAAGGGAAGAAGTACCACCTCCCACTATTAACTCAATGACTGTTAGCTCTGCAAGGTAGTTCAGACAAGAAGCACACACCCAGGTATTCTAGCTCTATCTTTATTGTAAGGTTGCAAGACTAAAAACCATGGTGGCACAGGGGTTTAAAATGCGGTATTGCAGGCTGATTCTGCTCACTGCCTGGAGTTCGATCCTGACCGGTTTGAAGGTTGGCTCAGCCTTCCATCCTTCCGATGGAAAAATGAGGTAAAGTGAGGACCCAGATTGTTGGGGGCAAGATGCTGACTCTGTAAACGGCACTGAAAAAAGTGACTTATGACCATTTTTCACAATTGCAACCGTTAAAAAGTCAGTGGGGAGATTCAATACAATACAATACAATACAATACAATACAATACAATACAATACAATACAATACAATACAATACAATAGTAGAGTTGGAAGGGACCTTGGAGGTCTTCTAGTCCAACCCCCTGCCTAGGCAGGAAACCCTATACCGTTTCAGACAAATGGCTATCCAACATCTTCTTAAAGACTTCCAGTGTTGGGGCATTCACAACTTCTGGAGGCAACTTCTGTTCCACTGATTAATTGTTCTAACTGTCAGGAAATTTCTCCTCAGTTCTAAGTTGCTTCTCTCTTTGATTAGTTTCCACCCATTGCTTCTTGTCTACCCTCAGGTGCCTTGGAGAATAGTTTGACTCCCTCTTCTTTGTGGCAACCCCTTGAGATATTGGAACACTGCTATCATGTCTCCCGTAGTCCTTCTTTCTCTTAAGCTAAACATACCCAGTTCCTGCAACCGTTCTTCATATGTTTTAGTCTCCAGTCCCCTAATCCTCTTTGTTGCTATTCTCTGCACTCTTTCTAGAGTCTCCACATCTTTTCTACATCGTGGCGACCAGAACTGAATACAGTATTCCAAGTGTGGCCTTACCAAGGCCTTATAAAGTGGTATTAACACTTCATGTGATCTTGATTCTATCCCACAGCCTAGAACTGTGTTGGCTTTTTTGGCAGCTGCTGCACACTGCTGGCTCGTATTTAAATGGTTGTCCACTAGGACTCCAAGATCCCTAGGACTCCAAGATTCACATAACAACCGTGTTACTAATTAAAGCACTTCAAGGATTCACTTAACTAATGTGGCAAGAAAAGTTGGTAAACTCACTTAAGAAATTTCTCATTAGGCGATAATAAATTTTGAGCTCCATTGTGGTCATAAGGTGTGGACTACCTATAGTAGAGTGATGGTTACTTCTCATATTGACATATGGGTCGAAACATATGAAGAATGGTTGAATGAACTGGGTATGTCTAGTTTAAAGAAAAGAAGGACTAGGGGAGACATGATAGCAGTGTTCCAATATCTCAGGGGCTGCCACAAAGAAGAGGGAGTCAAGATATTTTCCAAAGCACCTGAGGACAGGACAAGAAGCAATGGGTGGAAACTAACCAAGGAGAGAAGCAACTTTCAGGAGAAATTTCCTGAAAGTGAGAACAAATAATCAGTGGAACAACTTGCCTCCAGAAGTTGTGAATGCTCCAGCACTGGAAGTTTTTAAGAAGATGTTAGATAACCATTTGTCTGAAGTGGTGTAGGGTTTCCTGCCTAAGCAAGGAGTTAGACTAGAAGACCTCCAAGGTCCCTTCCAACTCTGTTATTCTATATTGAGGTCTTTCTTTGGATCAAAAGCGATGAAATCTTGAATTAGATGTCTTCTGTAGCCTTGATTTCCCTTGGTTTCTGATCCACCCAATCTACCAGCCTGAACAGCTATTCTATTTTGGATCTGACTGGATTCTTTTCAGGGTTTTAATTTTTTGGGGGGGAAACAGAGCCGCCTACGATGACCCTCCAAAGGGGGATCAGACATTAACTTCTCAGCAAATCTAAGTTGACTTCCCATTGTAAAAATAAATTAGGGGAGGAAGGGGGTGGGTGGGTGGGTAAAACCAGGCTCCTTTTCACATCAGTACAGTATTTCTTTATTTAGAGAACAAGGACCTAATTGAATGTTTAACTTGTCAAGAGCCAGCCTCTCGCAGACGTACCATACGGCAAAAGAATTTACTTGATGTGCTTCAAGGGGAGCTGGGAAGAAATAAACATTGGGAGGGAAGGAAGTGGCAACTGCTGTTGTTTCTTACCAGCTTTGGAGGTCCTGAATTCTTTTGGCATCCAAACTTCACAGGGCAGAGAGCTGAGGTCCAGACCTCAGCAGGGTGGTGGACTTGGGAGAATCGTTGCTGCCATTCTCCCGAGGGAAGGGAAAGAGAAGGGGTTTGAAAGAAAGGGACTGGATTTGAACCCGTACCATTTCTTCAGAGTTGTGGTGTCGTGGATCTCAGGCAGGGGTGAAATCTTTTTTTTTTTTACTACCGGTTCTGTGGGCGTGGCTTGGTGGTGGGGATATGTGACTGGGTGGACGTGGCTATGTAGTCATATAACGGAGATCAAAAGACAGAAACTCACTTAAACAATGTACTGCTGGAGCAGGGTTGGACTAGATGACCTCCAGGTCCCTTCCAGCCCTGGATTATCCTCTGAAGCTGCATCTAGTGCCAGGTTTGTAGTCCTTCCTTCCTCTCCTTTCCCCCCTCCCTTTTCCTTTTTTCCTTCCTTCCTTCCTTCCTTCCTTCCTTCCTTCCTTCCTTCCTCAGCAACCCCCCCCCCCTGTTTTTGGCCTAGCAGGGAGTAAAATACCCCCACCTCCGCGTTTCCGGAGAACCTGTAGTAAAAAAAATGCTTAATTTTTTAAAAAAACCAACACAGTTCTAGGCTGCATCAGCAGAGGGATAGACTCAAGATCACGTGAAGTATTAACACCACTTTATAATGCCTTGGTAAGGCCACACTTGGAATACGGCATTCAGTTTTGGTCGCCACGATGTAGAAAAGATGTGGAGACTCTAGAAAGAGTGCAGAGAAGAGCAACAAAGAGGATTAGGGGACTGGAGGCTCAAACATATGAAGAACGGTTGCAGGAACTGGGTATGTCTACTTTAATGAAAAGAAGGACTAGGGGAGACATGATAGCAGTCTTCCAATATCTCAGGGGTTGCCACAAAGAAGAGGGAGTCAAGCTATTTTCCAAGGCACCTGAGAGCAGGACAAGAAACAATGGGTGGAAACTAATCAAGGAGAGAAGCAACTTAGAATGGAGGAGAAATTTCCTGACAATGAGAACAATTAATCAGTGGAACAGAAGTTGCCTCCAGAAGTTGTGAATGCCCCAACACTGGAAGTCTTTAAGAAGATGTTGGATAGCCATTTGTCTGAAACGGTATAGGGTTTCCTGCCTAGGCAGGGGGTTGGACTAGAAGACCTCCAAGGTCCCTTCCAACTCTGCTATTGTATTGTATTATTATTGCAAAAAAAGTTCCGCTGTGCGATGTGTGATTGTCAGAATGTTTTTAAAAGAACACTTTTTAAAGTATTTTTTACTAGCGGTTCTGTGAACCAGTAGCATTTTTTACTACCGGTTCGGGCGAACCAACCCAAACCGGTAGCATTTCAGTCCTGATTTCAGGGTTTAATGGCAGCCTGTTGGAGAACTATGAAAGCACTTAAAGCAGTCCTTTTGAAACTTGGCCACTTGAAGATGTGTGGACTTCTGGGAGTTGAAGTCCACATATCTTCCATTGGCCAAGTTTCAAAAATACTGGGGTTTATGTTGATCAGGCCAAAAATGAATTTATTCCACCAATGGGTTCCTCCTTTGTGACCAAATGGCCTAATGCGACATAATCCAGTCATTACAGGTAGTCCTTGATTTACAGTGGTTCGTTTAGTGACCCTTCAAAGTTGCAACAGCACTGAAAAAAGTGATTTATGACTGTTTTCCGCACTAACAATTGCAGCCTCCCCGTGGTGACCTGATCAAAATTCAGATGTTTGGCAACGGACTCACAGTTATGACGGTTGCAGTGTCTCTGGGTCATGTTTTGGTGACCTTCTGACACGAAAAGTCAACGAGGAACCCCGATTCACTTAACAACCGTGTTGCTAACAACTGCTGCGGTGATTCACTTAACAACTGTGGCAAGAAAGGTCGTAAAACGGGGCACAACTCATGTCTCGCTTAGCAACAGAAATGTTGCGCTCAACTGTGGTCATAAGTCAAAGAACTATCTGTAATACTGCTCTCCAGCATGGACAATTTTATTTAAGATAACAAAAGCCATTGTGTTTTCTTTTTCCCCTCTCCTCCTTCTTCAGATCCTCGTACGGCCTCTGAGCCTGCATAGTTGCCACAATAAATAATCACAAGGCTTTATCCACCACAATTATTCTAAAAGTCAAGGTGCTTTTTCAGGAGGCAAGTGGACTTTCTTATTTATTTTTTTTGAAGGCGTTTCGCTTCTCCTCCAAGAAGCTTCTTCAGCTCTGACTGGATGGTGGGGAATGGAAGGATTTATATTCCTTACAGACAGCTGACCATTTGCATCCTTTTACTCCAAGTGCTTCAAGGACCCTCTAAAAGGATGCAAATGACCCATCGTCTGCAAGGCACATACCGTATTTTACTGAGTATAAGACGCACCTTTTTCCCTCAAAAGGATGAAAATCTGGGTGCGTCTTATACACTGAATACATCATTTTTGGCCTCCCAAAACCCAGCCCCCTTTGCAAAAATGGCCATGCATAGCCTTTAGGAGGCTTCCAGAGTGCTCCTGGGGGCTGGGGAGGGCAAAAATAAGCGAAAAATGGATCGTTTTTTGCTCATTTTTGCCCCCTCAGCCCCCAGCAACACTCTATAAGCCTCCTAAAAACTATACATGCCTTTTTTTCTTTCTTTTTTTACAAAAAACGGGCCCGTTTTAGCAAAAACTTTTGGGAGGTCTGCAGAGTGCAAAAACTTTTTTAAAAAATTTGCCTCTTCAAAATCTTGGTGCGTCTTATACTCCAAAAAGTAAGGTAAATCCTTCCATTCCCCACCATCTAGTCAGAGCAGAAGAAGCTCCTTGGATGAGAAGCGAAACGTCTTTAAAGAAAGAACGGAAAATCCCCAGTTGCCTCTTGAAAAAAGCACCTTTGAGAAATATTTTTGGATATGTACCTAATTTCTTTTTAACTTTCGTGATGTTTGTTTTTTAATGTTGTACGCCGCCCTGAGTCCTTTGGGAGAAGGGTGGCATATAAATCCAATAAAACTCAAACAAACATATGGGAAGAATAGGTAGACGCAAGCAGCCAAAAGATAGGACTCCATTGATAGATTTTGTTGTTGTTGCATGAACAGCAACTTGAGTCCAGGTGGCAAGAAAGCTGGGAAGGAATATTTTAAGCCATCCATCCTCTTAATGAACTCATTAATAAACGAGGGCTGGAAATTTTCCTTGTGGAAATCTCTCCCAGATTCTGTATTTACCCCCCAATCCTATCATTAAAGACACCCTTGCGAAAATCCGTGCAACTGTTTGCTCCCTTGATTTGGCCCAACGGCACAAGGCACACGACAGATGAGAAAGTTAAAACACCCACAGGTGTACAAGGTGTTCCTTCCCCTCCTTTCCATAGACGTGGAGACCTTTACCTGTGTGTGCTAAAAGTGCCCAGAGCAAAATGCATCAAAAGGTGGTCTTTATGAAGTCCCGACACTCCTAAAACGGGTCACTCACTTGACCGACCAGATTTGATGACTGTTTTTGCGACCGACTGTTAAGCAAAACGCTGCAATCGTAAAGCGAACTTCACCATCGTAAAGCGAACCTGTTGTTCGCGAAGGAGTATTTTTGCCAAAACCCAGAAGTAATAGCTATGTTTTGGGGGGAAAAAAGTTTAAAATGCAGGACAGGTAGTCCTCTACTTACAACCAGGGGTGGGCTACTGGGGGTCCGCAGGGGTTCGGGAGAACCTCTAGCTAAGATTCTGTGCAGTTCGGAGAACCCCCAAATCCTACTCCTAACACCCCCCCCCCCATGGTGCAGGAGGCGGACTAGGCCACGCCCACTGAACAACCGGGCAGAGAACCCCTTGCTAAAATTTTTGAAGCCGATCCCTGCTTACAACTGTTCGTTTAGCGTCCCTTCAAACTGACGATGACACTTTAAAATGTGACTCATGGCTGTGGCAGCCTCCCCATGGTCACGTGATCAAAGTTCGGATGCTTGCCAACCGATTCATATTTATGACGGTTGCAGCATCCGGGGGAGGGGGGGGTTGGGTCACGTGATCCCCTTTTGCAACCTTCTGCCAAGCAGAATCAATGGGGAAGCCGGGTTTGCTTAAAAACCGGGTTACTAACATAGCGACCACCGTGATTCGCTTAACAACTGTAGCAGGAAAGGTCGTAAAATGGGGCAAAGCCCACTTAAAAAAATGACGCACTTTACAAGACGATATTTGGGGCTCCGTTGTTGAAATAAGCCGAGGGCTACTTGCACATGATGATGGGATGCCGCAATTCTCTGTAAACGTGATCATGAAACTCTGTGCGTGTGCGTGTGTGTGTGTGTGTGTGTGTGTGTAGCAGCATTTGGAATTTCAGTACCAGTTCGTAAGTCCCTTGAGGGGAAGATCCTATTTCCTTATCAATTCATTTATTAACTCCCTTTGACTTAAGCGTGAAGAACCAAAACGATAGAGGTAAATCCTTGAATTACAACTCTTGGATTAGTGACCATTCAAAGTTACAATAGAACTGTGTGACGCGGCCACTTTTCATACTTAGGATCCCCATAGTCACATGAGCGAAATTTGGCAGCTGGGCACCTGGGGTCTGTACTTATGCCAGTTGAATGTCCCGGCATTACGTGATAACCCCCCCTTCCCCCATTTATAACCTTTCCAGCTGGCTTCCAAAAAGCACATTCAATGGGGGAAGCCAGATTCTCATAACGCCCATGTGTTTCACTTAACGACCGCAGTGGTTCGCTTAAGCTCTGTGGCGAGAAAGGGCGTAAAGAGAGGTGCAAGTCACTTAACAACTGTCTTGCTCAGCAAGGGAGATTTCAGGTTCCGTTGTGGTCGTAACTCAAGGAATGTTCTGACCCAGAGAGCATGAAGCAGACTCTTTGTCCCGACAAAAAACCCTTTTATTAATTGACTGTGAATTCTGCTCATTCACATCCAGCAAAGTCTTTCAAGGGAGGATTTGCAGTCACAGACCTTATTTGGCTTGGAGAGCTGCCAGGCCGACATCTGCAAAACTTGGCAAGGAGTCTGGGAGAGTCACGAAGCAATTAAGCGAACTAATTGCCTCCTGCAAACTCCACTCCCCTTTTGCTCTTCTTTTATTTCCTCTGGGAGGGGCCATTCATCGTCCACCTGTGGCCTTACTCCCAAGTCAACCCCTGTTCTTTAGCAGTTCCCTTCGTCTGGCAACTCTGCGCATGCGCACACTGGGAACAGGCTCCAGCTGTTCTTCTGCCTCACGGATGCTGACTCTGAGGGCAGCTGATAACTGGCATACGGCCCTGGCCCCCTCTCTGCCTCGGACACAGAGCCCTCCTCAGAGCCTTCCCCAGACTCCAGGACTGGCCCAGGTTCCTCCACAACCTCCTCACTCTCCGAATCTGGCGGGCCACAACAAGGAGTACCTGTATTCCGAGCATCTCTTTTCTTCCCCCAGCCTTTCTTCTTTTACATTGAAAAGATTATTGTCCTGATTGCAAGTTCCATGATGCTTCTTGCCCTCGGTTTCCCGCAGATCAAATTACAGAGGAATGCTTTTGACAGCACATTTGGAGAGAAAGGAAAAAGGCAGACAAGGGAGGGAAAGCCCCATGCTTGCGTCTTAGATTTCCTCCGATTTAGACTTTGCAAGTTGAAACAATTATCTCTGCAAATGAACCGTCTTTTCTCTCCCACCCCCTCGGACCTCGGGCCCAACTGTGACCAAACGCCGCCCCCCCTCTCCCCCCCAAGCCTCAAAACAAATATCAATAATCTTAATCGTAAGACCCTGCAAAGCAAATGAAAATGGGGTTTTAAAATAAAAATTGAAACGCCGAGCAGAGCAGCATGGGGCAATTGACACCGAAGGCTGACAGCGTCGCCCGTAATGGAAGTGGGTTTATCCCTATAGTATCCGCCAACACGGACTTATTCGAAAAGCAAACAGTGGACTCCGGTGGGGGAGAGAATGAGAGAGATGCAAATTGAATTTCTCTCTCACTTGCCAACTAAGTCTGGAAAAAGTTGAGCTGTGTGTCAAACCTTTGTAAAGGATTGCACGGTTTTCTTCTTCTTCTTCTTCTTCTTCTTCTTCTTCTTCTTCTTCTTCTTCTTCTTCTTCTTCTTCTTCTTCTTCTTCTTCTTCTTCTTCTTCTTCTTCTTTTTGTACTTCTCTTTTAATATTTGGGTTTTATCTGCCCTTAGAAAAAGATTTAATTTCAGCCAGAGCTGAAACCTGGAAGCTATTTTGATGGCTCCGAACTGCCTCTGAATACATATCTGTCTTTGTTTAGAAAGGTTTTGTCTGTAGTTTTTACAGGATCAAGCATAAACGGGCTTTATCAGCACCTACCACCATTTGTTTAGTGACTGTTTGAAATTACAACCCCCCCCCCCCTGCTGAAAATGTGACTTACAACTGGTCCTCGCACTTACAACCATCGCAGCATCCCATGGTCACACGATCAAAATTCAGGCGCATGGCAACCGCCGTGGTGGCAGCATCCCAGGGTCATGTGCTCACTCTTGGCAAGATTCCCCCCCCCCCCATGATTCACTTTAACGAATGTGACAAAAAAAGGTCGCAAAATTGGCCGTGATTCTCTTAACAACCGCCTTGCTTAGCCACAGAAATTCTGATTCCGGTTGTGGTCATAATTTGAGAAATACCTCTCTAGTGGCTAGCAAAATACAGTTCCATTTTTCCTGCTTTCAAGGTATGAGATATGCTGATCTTACCTGCTCCTTTTTCAGACCTCAAATGTATCTTGATTTTCCACCACGTATCTCCCTTCTCTTCCCTTCTTCCACTCGGATGCTATTTGTAAAATCACGGAGAGCATGCATGAGGAGTCAAATGAATTAAATCTCTACCCTCTTCTTTCATTCTTTGTGGTTTTTCAACACTTTGGGGTCCTGGGCAGCGTTCACCATCCGCCCCCCCCCCCACCAATGGGCAGGTGAGCGTTAAAGTTTTGAGCATCAGTCCAGATAGATTTTTTTGGCTTTTGATTCCTCTGCTTCCTTTCTTTAAAAGCTTTTTTAAAAATTATTATAAGGTAAATAAAACAAAACAAAGCAAAAGTTAGAAAGCTAAGAAAGAAAAAAGGAGGTATAAAAAGGAAGGAAGGAAAAAGGGATGAAAGGAAGAAAGAAAGAAAGAGAGAGAGAGAGAAAGAGAGATGGGAAAGAAGGAAGGAAGGAAAGATGAAAGAAAGGGAGGAAGAGGAGGAAGGAAAGAAGGAAGGAATGATGGCAGATGGAAAGAATGATGGAAAGAAGGAAGGAAAAAAGGAGTATTGACTTCCTATGTTCTTCAGTACAATAGAATACAGATTTTTTATAACCTCAACCCTTTGCTTTGCAGTTTTCAACATTTCAAGTCATTCCTGTAACAACAAAATCATTTTAATCATCAAAACCTAAAATCAAAGTCTCATTTGTTTCAGTTTGGAGCAAAAAGTCTGAAGCAGTTTCCAAATACGAACAAAAGTGTATAATTCTTCTCTTCAATTAAAAGTCAATTTTGCCAACCCCAAGCCCTTTAGCATCTATTCTTCCATTCTAGAAATTAATGCATCGTTCCATCTTTATGCCTATAAGAGTCTTGTTGCTGTCACTTTATACCTATCTCTCTGCCGCTTCTCTTCAGTCAGGAAAATGAGAAAAAAGACAGGAGAACAAACCTTGTGCTTTTTTTCCCTTTTCCTAGATGTGTGTGTTGAAAGCACACTTCACATGTTCAGAGGCCTTAGAGATTACGATTTATATTTTAGGGCTGAGTCCCAACATTAAGTGCTTCGCAGAGATGGAATCCTATTTTGGTTGGCTTTTCATTTGTTAATTCAGTTTATTTGAATCCTGCTGTTCCTTCTTCAAACGAAAGCTCAGAGCAGCTAACGGCTTCCTAGGAAAACAATAATTTTATCAACAAACAATGTGAAAAGTTGCCTCTTTTATAAAAATGCAACAGCACACTTTTAGCCCATCTAATCTAAAACGAACAGTTATCATCACCTATTGTCTTACTAAAAAGGTTAACTTTGATACTTGAGGCACACAGGACCAATTTAAACGATGCGGAAGAAGAAAGAAACGTTTTGTAGATATAAATATATTTATTAAAACTGCTTAAGAAGTGGCAGGACAAAGAGTTGGCAGCCTCAGAGTAAAATGCAGCCAGTCTGTAAGTCTTTGCTTTGGGGAAATGTAATTTATTTAACTATGTGCTGTTGAAAGTGTTTGCTATCACGGTATTTCTTTCTGCTATTTTTTTTTTTCCAATCGCATCAAAGCCGAAAAGGTATCGGACCTGTCCATCTGCTTTTCATTCTCCTTTCCACGTGTGTATATTTTTTCCCCCGACGGTTATATATATATTTGTTTTCGTAGATTTTCACGGGTGTAGGTATGCTGGTTTTGTTGTATTCGGGTCTTTTCCCGTGTAAGATTGAGATTGTCTTTGCAACGTTTCGGCAGGATCTCACCTGCCATCTTCAAGCTTGGGCTTAAAATGGGAATGGCAGCTCCGTTTCCATTTTAAGCCCAAGCTTGAAGATGGCAGGTGAGATCCTGCCGAAACGTTGCAAAGACAATCTCAATCTTACACGGGAAAAGACCCGAATACAACAAAACCAGCATATATATATATGTTGTATTTGTGCTGATAAATAAATAAAGGGAGACTAGTATGGATATATATATAACCGTCGGGGAAAAAATATACAGCGAAACACATTGCCTTAATGGAATGATAGTTGAAGTATCTTGTTAAGATTATTTCTCAGCTGTGTTTCACTAAGCTAAACACGTCTTCCTGCTTTGAATAACACAATCTACAGGAAAACAATGTCAGCACAATGTATGTACAATTACATCACGTTTGCCTTTCTCGTTTGGGGTCGTGTTTTTACCGACGTGTGCGCAAATGCGTGTATCTTCATCAGCCGCCTGCACAACGCTATTACATTTGCTTTTTAATTGGGTTTTAGCAACGGTTGGTGTTGTGTTATCCCACATAGAGGCAAAGAATCAAAATCTTGGACAAGGTATTTTCGCCCAGATACTTCAGATCAGGGGTGTCCAACCTTGGAAACTTTAAGACTTGCATCTGTAGAAATAGTCACCCAGGTCACGGTTGTCCCAAAGGTGCTTTTTCAGGAGGTAACTGGACTTTCTTGGGGTTTTTTTTTCTTCTGAAGAGGTTTCGCTTCTCATCCAAGAAGCTTCTTCAGCTCTGACAGGATAGTGGGGAAATGGAAGGATTGATATTCCTTGCAGACAGTTGTTAATTTGCATCCTTTTAGAGGGTGGTTGAAGCATTTGGAGGTTTCTCTGTGTCCTCGGGGTCAGCTGAGTGGTGCAAAGGGTTCCTGCAGTCTGCAATTTTTTCCACTCTGGAAATCCATTCCTTCTCCCACCCGGTTCCAAGGGGGTTCATCCCAAATTGCATAGCTAAAGGTCTGTAGAGATTCTCAGTCATCCAGGTCAGGGATGTTCCAAAGGTGCTTTTTTAGGAGGCAACTGGACTTTCCTTCCTTCCACCTTCCATCATTCCTTCCTTCCATCCTTCCATCCTTCCCTTCTTTCCTTCCATCCTTCCTTCCATCTTCCATTATTCCTTCCTGCCTTCTTTCCTTCCCCTTCTCCCTTCTTTCCCTTCTCTTCCTTCTTTTCATATTTTCTTCCTTCCTTTCTTCCATCTTCCTTCCTTCCTTCTTCCTTCCATCATTCCTTCCTTCCATCTGCCCCTTCTTTCCTTCCATTTTCCATTATTCCTTCTTTCCTTCCTCCTCTCCCTTCCTTCTCTTCCTTCCTTTCATCTTTCCTTCCTTCCTTCCTTCCATCTTCCTTCCTTCTTCCTTCCATGATTCCTTCCTTCCGTCTGTCCCTTCTTTCCTTCCATCTTCCATTATTCCTTCCTTCCTTCTGTCCTTTTGAAGACGTTTCACTTCTCATCCAAGAAACTTGTTTAGCTCTGATGGAGAAGTTTAAGACTTGTGGACTTCAACTCCCAGAATTCCCCAGATGGTTAAGTCCAAAAGTCTTAAAGTAGCCAAGATTGCCCAATCCTGCTTTTTAGATAAAATCAAAAGATGATTCTTAGGATGCCAGCTACATCCTGGGAATAAGCTCAGGCAAAAAAATTCAGCAAAACGTGGTCTCAGAGTTGAAATCATGGTTTTGCCAGTTGTCAAGATTTCCAGATGTCGTGGCCTTCAAATCTTGAATTCCCCAGACAAAGAATTCGGGGGGTGGGGGGTGGGTTTGAAGTCCCCACAGCGGGAAATGGCCAAGTTGGGAAAACATTATTTTTGATGGTGATAACAGCTGTTTAGTAAGTATATTTCAGGAAACTGGATTCTCTTCCAGCATTATTGTGGGACAGAGGCAATGTCTGTCTATTATGCCCTGAGAAACCCTAATTTATTGACTGTAACTTTGTTGCTTGTATCCTTACGATTTATATTGATATTGATTGTTTCCTGATTGCTTATTTGTACCCTATGACTATCATTAGGTGTTGTACTTTATGATTCTTGACGAATATATCTTGTCTTTTTATGTACACTTGTCTTTTTATGTACACTGCACCAAAGACAAATTCCTTCTGTGTCTAATCACACTTGGCCAATAAAAAATTCTATTCTATTCTATTCTATTCTATTCTATTGAATAATGATGATGATGAGGAGGAGAATATGTGACTTCCTTTGCATCAGTTGAGGCTTGCAATGTTTCTATTGTCCATTGCATTTAGAATAGAATAGAATAACATTCAGACAAATGGCTATCCAACAGCTTCTTAAAGACTTCCAGTGTTGGGGCATTCACAACTTCTGGAGGCAAGTTGTTCCACTGGTTAATTGTTCTCACTGTCAGGAAATTCCACCTAAGTTGCTTCTCTCCTTGATTAGTTTCCACCCATTGCTTCTTGTCCTGCCCTCAGGTGCTTTGGAGAATAGCTTGACTCCCTCTTCTTTGTGGCAGCCCCTGAGTGTGAGGACAGGTTGTAAATTACATTTTTTTCAGTGCTGTCGTAATTTTGAATGGTTGTTAAACGAATGCTTGTAAGTCAAGGACTATCCCGTAAGGCCAATAAGTCTTGTTTCAGAGCCAGTTTGGTGCAAGGGCCCCCTCCCTTGCACCAAACTGGCTCTGAAACAAGACTTATTGGCCTTACGGGTGGGTAGGTGGGAGAGAAACTGGATAATTGTGTCCTTGTTTCCCAACCAGTCACAGAGGAGCCTTGATTGTGTTGGATGGATGTGAATTACAGCTCATGAAAGCCGATGCCCATTGTGGGTGGTCCCCACTTAAGGACCACTCATTCTCTGACTGTTTGAACTTAACAGCGGTCACATGATTGCGATCTGGGCATGCACAGTTACGATGGTCGCAGCCTTTCCAGGCTCACGGCGATCGCCCTGCCAGCTTCCAACCAGCAAAGTCAACGGGGAAAGGCAGCAGGAGGTTGCAAACAGAGACTGTTGTGATGTCCCAACTTCACAAGTCTTGGGATTCACTTAATAATCTGTGCTGTGGTTGAGCGACGTGGTAATGTGACATTGTGCTTTGCGATGGAAATTCCAGTCCAAATTACTCTCATTGTCTGAGCATTACTTCTAGAATCAGAATCCGAATAGAGCTGGAAGGGACCTTGGAGAACTTCTAGTCCAACCCCCCGCCCAAGCAGGAGACCCTACACCACTTCTGACAGATGGCAGTCCAGTCTCTTCTTGAAAGCCTCCAGTGATGAAGCTCCCACAACTTCCGAAGGCCACTTCTGTTCCATGGGTGGATTGTTCTCACTGTCAGAAAATTTCTCCTTACTTCCAGGTTGAATCACTCCTTAATCAGTTTCCATCCATTGTTCCTTGTCTGACTTTAAGGTGCCTTGGGAAATAGCTTGACCCCCTCCTCTCTGTGGCAGGCCTCAAATATTGGAAGACTGCTATCCTGTCTCCCCTGGTCCTTCTCTTCCCTAGACTAGCCATGCCCAGTTCCTGCAACTGTTCTTCCTATGTTTTAGTCTCCAGTCCCCTCATCATCCTGGTTGCTCTTCTCTGCACCTTTTCTAGAGTCTCCACATCTTTTTTATTCTAAAACAAGCAGTCGGTGATTTAAAACTGTGTGTCGACTGTTACACCACCAGAAAAAAAAGTGGCTTACATCGAGCCTCGGCCCTTACAACCCAGCAGCATCCCCACAGTCCCGTGATCAGAATCCAGGCGCTTGGCAACTGGCATGTAGAGGTCAGTGGTGGGTTTCAAAAATTTTTAGAACCTCTTCTGTAGGTGTGGCCTGCTTTGTGGGAGTGGCTTGCCGGCCATGTGACCGAGTGGGAGTGGCTTGCCAGCCATGTGACCGGGTGGGAGTGGCTTGCCAGCCATCTGACGGGGGGGGCATGGCCAACTTGTAAAATGTGGTAAAACTCACTTAACAACGCTCTTGCTTAGCAACCAAAATGTTGGCTCAGGAATTCTGGCATTGAAGTGTGCAAGTCTTAAAGCTGTCAAGTTACAAGACCCTTGCACCCCTAACCCTTTAAAAAAAAAACCCCAGGGGTGTTCAAACTTGACAGCTTTAAGACTTGTGGACTTCAACTCCCAGAATTCCTCCTCCAGTCACGTTGGCTCAGGAACTCTGGCATTGAAGTGTGCAAGTCTTAAAGCTGTCAAGTTACAAGACCCTTGCACCCCTAACCCTTTAGAAAAAAAAACCCCAGGGGTGTTCAAACTTGACAGCTTTAAGACTTTAAGGTTTAGATAGGACTCTTAGAGGCGGGCGGGGCGATTGGTGAGCCAGCCAATCAGTGAGCAGTGGGCGGGGCAAGTGTGGTGCGGACAGGCGGGGGGAGCTGGAACCCATTCTAAACGGCACGGTGGATTTGTGGAACCTCTTCTATAGAAGTGGTTAGAACTGGCAGGAACCCACCCCTGGTACAGATGGTCTTGACTTACAACCGTTCGTTTAGTGACCGTTCAAAGTTACAACAGCACTGAAAAAAAGTGATTGATGACCATTTTCACACTGAGGAGCGTTGCAGGATCCCCATGCTCACGTGATCAAACTTTGGATGATTGGCAGCTGACTCATATTGATGATGGTTGCAGTGTCCAGCGATCACGTGATCCCCTTTTACGACCTTCTGACAAGCAAAGTCAAGGGGGAAGCCGGATTCACTTAACAGTCATATTACTAACTAAAAGAACTGCAGTGATTCACTTAACAACAGTGGCAAGAAAGGTCGTAAAATGGGGCAAAATTCACTTAACACCTGTTTCACTCAGCAACAGAAAGGTTGGGCTCAATTGTGGTCGTAAGTCAAGGACTACCTGTGTTTGCATTACCCCGGGGTCATGTGATCTCCATTTGTGACCTTTCCAGACAGCTTCCGACAAGGAAAGTCAATGGGGGAAACCAGATTTGCTTAACAGACCCATGCTTCACTCAACAACTGTGGCAAGAAAGGTCATAAAATTAGGCAAGACTCACTTAACAGCTGCCTTGTTCAGCAATGGGAAGTCTTGTCCCAACTATGGTCGTAAGGCGAGGACCACCTGTAAAATGTCTTGGTTGGAAAAAGTGCTACAGGTAGCCCTCAACCTACGACCACAATTGTACCCCAGATTTCTGTTGCTAAGTGAGACATTTGTTAAGTGAGTTTTGTCCCGTTCTGCGACGTTTCTTGCCACAACTATTAAGTCAATCGCTGCAGTTAGAATGGAATAGAATAATGGAGTTGGAAGGGACCTTGGAGGTCTTCTAGTCCAACCCCCTGTTTTTAAGCAGTTGCTAAGTTACTCACTGGGTTGTTAAGTGCATTCCCCATGGACTTTGCTGGTCAGAAGGTTGCAAAAGGGGTTCTCATGACCCCGGGACATGGCAACCGTCATAACTATTCAGAATAACAGAGTTGGGGCCTTGTAGGTCATCTAGTCCAACCGCCCCCCACCGAAGCAGGAGACCCTACACCATTTCTGACAGAGGGCAGTCCAGTCTCTTCTTGAAAGCCTCCAGTAATGAAGCTCCCAGTCAGTTGCCAAGCGTCTGAATGGAATGAACGGTCGTTAAGTGTGAACAACGGTCCCGAGTCATTTTTTTCATGGCTGTTCTGTCTTCGAACGGTCACTAAACGAACCGAGAGGACTACCTGTACCAGATTCCTCTGATCTCCCCTACCCCACCCCACCCGAGGTTAGTCTGCTGGGGCGCTGGGCTCTTCCACCATCCAATTCCTGGCGCATCCCCTAATTGAATCCCGGCATGGCCGTCTAGGCGAGCATCTTGTAAGCAGTACCAGCCCTGCTGCCAACATTTGCCTGCGGGCCTTGCGTGTCCTCGGGCGGGCCATCTGCCTCTCCCTTCGGCCCTCTCCTTCCATCCCGAACGCCGCCTTGATTGACGGATCCGGGCAAAAAGCAGCATTTGCCAGCCAAAGTAGCAAGAACAGAGAGAAAGGCAAACCTTTTTTTTTTTCCCCTGACCTTTTTCTTAATTGTTGAGTTTAACCTACTGGCTCTCAAACATGCCACTCGCGCCCCCGAGTATTGCCAAGGTCTCTTTTATGTGCAAATGAGCCAGAGAGGGCCCTCTGTTGTTATTTTTTTATTATTTTTTATTTTACAAAAAGCATGCACTTTTTTTTTTTAAAGGAGCGGGCGGGCGGGGTGGGGGGGGGGAACAATCTTTGACAGAGAATGTGCTCTGTTTATATAACTCTGTGTCGTGGTACCCTGGAGATGAGCTCTGACAGAATTGGCAAGAGATGTTAAGAGAGATCTTATATTACTGATCTTTGCTTAGCCAGAGGCATTAAGAAGGCTGCGAGAGAAACAGAGGGCGCAGAGAGGCTGGGGGGGGGGCATACGCTAATATATTACAGTGGGGGGAAAAAGGGGTGGGGGGTGGGATAGACTTATAGGGAAGAGTGAGAGGCGTGCAGGCATGTCTCTCCCCCCCCACCCACCCCAATTTCTCTGTGAAAATGCACCGTTTTTTGCATTTCGGCAGTTGTGTCAGGCGGCGGCCTACTGCTTCTATATAATTATTTGCCCTAATTTTTATGCATTTGTGGGGGGTCCCCCCCTTTTTTTTCTTTTTAAGGCCAGCCACAGACACGGCGGTTTATAAACAGGTCTCAACACTAAGGGGGAAAACGATTGTAAAGCAACAAAGAAAAGGGATGAAAGCTGGGGCTGAGGGGGGCAGAATATGAATTTTTTCCCCATTCAAAGTCATTGCGAATTGGGGATGGTAGAGCAGGGCTTCTCAACTTTGATATTTAGAGATGGGTGGACTTCAACTCCCAGAATTCCCTAGCCAGGTTAAATTATATGGACTTCAACTCCCAGAATTCCTTGTCCAGCTTAAACCATGTGGACTTCAACTCCCAGAATTCCCCGTCTAGGTTAAACCATGTGGACATCAACTCCCAGAATTCCTTGTCCAGCTTAAACCATGTGGACTTCAACTCCCAGAATTCCCCGGCTAGGTTAAACCATGTGGACTTCAACTCCCAGAATTCCCTGGCCAGCTTAAACCATATGGACTTCAGCTCCCAGAATTCCCCGGCCAGCTTAAACCATGTGGATTTCAACTTCCAGAATTCCTTGTCCAGCTTAAACCATGTGGACTTCAACTGGCTGATGAACCGATGCTTTCATATGAATTTCTGCAACAGAACAGAGGTTCAGTTCGACTTAAATGCCCCACTCCAACTTCTACGGAATAAGAGAGTTGGAAAGGACCTGCAATAGCGATCTGATGTCTGCTAAGTTTCTCAGTTATTGTAGGTGCATTGTAAGAAACGGCAAAAATTGTGATTTTGGTTCAATTTCCTGACAGTTAGAAGAATTAACTTGCCTCCAGAAGTTGTGAATGCTCCAAAACTGGAAGTTTTAAAGATGTTGGCTAACCTTTTGTCTGAAATGGTATAGGGTTTCCTGCCTAAGTAGGGGGTTGGACTAGAAGACCTCCAAGTTCCCTTCCAACTCTGTTATTCTATTCTATTCTAGTCAAATGAGCAGAAATTTTGGAAGTCACAGATGTCAAAGTATTAGAAAACAATGAAAATAGTAAATACTAAAGTTTTTTTTAAAGCTTTTAAGAAGAGACTGGACAGGCAGCTGCCTGGAACATATATGATCTCCTACTCGAGCGTGGGGGTTGGACTAGAAGACCTCCAAGGTCCTTTCCAAATCTCTTATTCCGTAGAAGTTGGAGAGGGGCATTTAAGTCGAGCGGAATCTCTGTTCTGTTGCAGAAATTCACATGAAAGCATCGGTTCATCAGCCAGCCCTTTGAGGTAGGCCGGGTCAGGAAAAAGACACCGCTTAGGATTCCAGAAATATTCACTTAACAAAGGCACGATTTAATTAACAACTGGCATGATTTGCTTAAAACATAGGTCATAAAAATCACATGCATTTCACTTAACAACAGCCATGTGTAGCAGTAGAAATTCTGGTCCCAATTGTGGTCGTAAGTCGAGGACTACACGTAGTCCTTGACTTATAACCATTCATTTAGCGTATGTTTGAAATTACACCAGCACTAAACAAAGTGACAGACGACCATTTTTTCACACATATGAACCAGAGGTGGGTTCCTACTGGTTTGGTCGAACCGGTAGTGGTATGCCAGCCTGTGTCGCAGAACCGGTAGTGACCCAGGCTGGCGATGCCCTCAACCAGTTCCTCGGTTGCTGTCGCCATCTTTTTGGGCGAGTTCTGATCCCTTTTTGATCTTTCTCACAAGCAAAGCCAATGGGGAAGCCAGATTCAGGGAACAACCATGCTACTAACCTAACAGCTGCAGCGAGTCACTTAACCACTGTGGCAAGAAAGGTCATAAAATGAGCCAAAACTCACTTAACAGCTGCCTCGCTTAGCAACAGAAAGTTTGGGCACCGTTGTGGGTGATAAGTTGAAAATGACCTCTACCTGTTCTACTGGTAGTCCTTAACGTATGACTGCAATTGAGCCCCGAATCTCTGTTACCAAGGGAGACCCTTGTTAAGTGAGTTTTGCCCCACTTTACAACATTCCTTGCCACAGTTGTTAAGTGAATCTCTGCAGCTGTTAAGTTAGTAAGACATTGGCAAAGTAAATCTGTTCCTCCCCATTGACTTTGCTCAAGGTTGCAAAAGGGGATCGTGTGACCCTGCGACACTGCAGCCGTCATAAATATGAGTCAGTTGTCAAGAGTCTGAATTTTGGTGGTGTGGCCCTGGGGCTGTTGCAAAGGTCGTTAAGTGTGAAAAATGGGTCGTAAGTCACTTTGAACAGTCACTAAACGAATGGTTGTAAGTCAAGGACTCCCTGTAATTCTGCAGCACGATTTCCTTATTCCCCCCCCCCCCCGTCCTTACTGCTTTCCTGGTTGCAAATCAGCGGACAGCTGGACCTGCTGGCCCGATGTTTGCCCCATATCCCGCTTCCTTGTCTTCCCCTGCTGATTGGACAGGTGGCTGGTGTGTTCCCTGCTTCAGGAGGGCTGGAACCTGGAAGCCGCTTTTGACTTCTGCAAAGCGGTTTGCCAAGGGGTCGGCTGTGTTTTCCAGCAATTACGGTTGGCTGATTGGCATCAAACTGTTCGCCCAGCCGGAGACTTGCGGTCTGCCTGCCGCACCATCTGGGGCAGGAACAACAACAGGCGTATCACCGCAAACACCACTGAATCTCCTCTCTCTAAGACAGGGGTGTCAAACCAGGAGTGAAATCCAGCAGATTCTGACAGGTTCTGGAGAACCGGTAGTAGAGATTTTGAGTAGTTTGGAGAACCGGTAGCGGAAATGTTGGGTAGTTTGGAGAACCAGTAACGGAAATTTTGAATAGTTCGGAGAACCGGTAACGGAAATTTTGGGTAGTTTGGAGAACTGGTAGCGGAAATTTTGAATAGTTCAGAGAACCGGTAGCAGGAATTTTGAGTAGTTCGGAGAACCGGTAGCAGAAATTTTGAGTAGTTCGGAGAACCGGTAGCGGAAATTTTGAATAGTTTGGAGAACCGGTAGCAGGAATTTTGAATAGTTTGGAGAACCGGTAGCAGGAATTTTGAGTAGTTCGGAGAACCGGTAGTGGAAATTTTGAATAGTTTGGAGAACCGGTAGCGGAAATTTTGAATAGTTTGGAGAACCGGTAGTGGAAATTTTGAATAGTTTGGAGAACCGGTAGTGGAAATTTTGAATAGTTTGGAGAACCGGTAGCGGAAATTTTGAATAGTTTGGAGAACCGGTAGTGGAAATTTTGAATAGTTTGGAGAACCGGTAGCGGAAATTTTGAATAGTTTGGAGAACCGGTAGCGGAAATTTTGAGTAGTTCGGAGAACCGGTAGTGGAAATTTTGAATAGTTTGGAGAACCGGTAGCGGAAATTTTGAATAGTTTGGAGAACCGGTAGCAGGAATTTTGAATAGTTTGGAGAACCGGTAGCAGGAATTTTGAGTAGTTCGGAGAACCGGTAGTGGAAATTTTGAATAGTTTGGAGAACCGGTAGCAGGAATTTTGAATAGTTTGGAGAACCGGTAGTGGAAATTTTGAATAGTTTGGAGAACCGGTAGTGGAAATTTTGAATAGTTTGGAGAACCGGTAGCGGAAATTTTGAGTAGTTCGGAGAACCGGTAGTGGAAATTTTGAATAGTTTGGAGAACCGGTAGCGGAAATTTTGAATAGTTTGGAGAACCGGTAGCGGAAATTTTGAATAGTTTGGAGAACCGGTAGCGGAAATTTTGAATAGTTTGGAGAACCGGTAGCGGAAATTTTGAATAGTTTGGAGAACCGGTAGTGGAAATTTTGAATAGTTGAGAGAACCGGTAGCGGAAATTTTGAATAGTTTGGAGAACCGGTAGCGGAAATTTTGAATAGTTTGGAGAACCGGTAGTGGAAATTTTGAATAGTTTGGAGAACCGGTAGCGGAAATTTTGAATAGTTTGGAGAACCGGTAGCGGAAATTTTGAATAGTTTGGAGAACCGGTAGTGGAAATTTTGAATAGTTGAGAGAACCGGTAGCGGAAATTTTGAATAGTTTGGAGAACCGGTAGCGGAAATTTTGAGTAGTTCGGAGAACCGGTAGTGGAAATTTTGAATAGTTTGGAGAACCGGTAGCGGAAATTTTGAATAGTTTGGAGAACCGGTAGTGGAAATTTTGAATAGTTTGGAGAACCGGTAGCGGAAATTTTGAATAGTTTGGAGAACCGGTAGCGGAAATTTTGAATAGTTTGGAGAACCGGTAGTGGAAATTTTGAATAGTTGAGAGAACCGGTAGCGGAAATTTTGAATAGTTTGGAGAACCGGTAGCGGAAATTTTGAATAGTTTGGAGAACCGGTAGTGGAAATTTTGAATAGTTTGGAGAACCGGTAGTGGAAATTTTGAATAGTTCGGAGAACCGGTAGCGGAAATTTTGAATAGTTTGGAGAACCGGTAGTGGAAATTTTGAATAGTTTGGAGAACCGGTAGTGGAAATTTTGAATAGTTCGGAGAACCGGTAGCGGAAATTTTGAATAGTTTGGAGAACCGGTAGTGGAAATTTTGAATAGTTTGGAGAACCGGTAGTGGAAATTTTGAATAGTTTGGAGAACCGGTAGCGGAAATTTTGAATAGTTTGGAGAACCGGTAGTGGAAATTTTGAATAGTTTGGAGAACCGGTAGTGGAAATTTTGAATAGTTCGGAGAACCGGTAGCGGAAATTTTGAATAGTTTGGAGAACCGGTAGCGGAAATTTTGAATAGTTCGGAGAACCAGTAGTGGAAATTTTGAATAGTTCGGAGAACCGGTAGTGGAAATTTTGAATAGTTCGGAGAACCGGTAGTGGAAATTTTGAATAGTTCGGAGAACCGGTAGCGGAAATTTTGAATAGTTTGGAGAACCGGTAGCGGGAATTTTGAGTAGTTCGGAGAACCGGTAGCAGAAATTTTGAGTAGTTTGGAGAACCGGTAGTGGAAATTTTGAATAGTTTGGAGAACCGGTAGCGGAAATTTTGAATAGTTTGGAGAACCGGTAGCGGAAATTTTGAATAATTTGGAGAACCGGTAGTGGAAATTTTGAATAGTTCGGAGAACCGTTAGTGGAAATTTTGAATAGTTCGGAGAACCGGTAGCGGAAATTTTGAATAGTTTGGAGAACCGGTAGCGGAAATTTTGAATAGTTCGGAGAACCAGTAGTGGAAATTTTGAATAGTTCGGAGAACCGGTAGTGGAAATTTTGAATAGTTCGGAGAACCGGTAGTGGAAATTTTGAATAGTTCGGAGAACCGGTAGCGGAAATTTTGAATAGTTTGGAGAACCGGTAGCGGAAATTTTGAATAGTTCGGAGAACCAGTAGTGGAAATTTTGAATAGTTTGGAGAACCGGTAGTGGAAATTTTGAATAGTTTGGAGAACCGGTAGTGGAAATTTTGAATAGTTTGGAGAACCGGTAGTGGAAATTTTGAATAGTTTGGAGAACCGGTAGTGGAAATTTTGAATAGTTCGGAGAACCGGTAGTGGAAATTTTGAATAGTTCGGAGAACCGGTAGTGGAAATTTTGAATAGTTCGGAGAACCGGTAGTGGAAATTTTGAGTAGTTTGGAAAACCGGCAAATGCCACCTCTAACTGGCCCCAGAGTGAGGTGGGAATGGAGATTTTGCAGTATCCTTCCCCTGCCATGCTCACCAAGTCACACCCACCAAGCCACACCATGCCCACCAAACACGCCCACAGAACTGGTAGTAAAAAAAAATTGAATTGCACCACTGTGTCAAAGGCCCGGGGGGTGTTGAGAACTGGCCTGCAGAGCTGCCCTGGAGACAGTGAAGGACTGGCCCACGTGGTCTCCACAGCCTTAGAAACGCATGTAACCATGTCATTTTGAGAGTACAGATAGTTAGTCCTTGACTTACGCCACATTTGAGGTCAAAATTTCCATCGCTAAGTGAATTTACTTACCTAAGGCTGTGTGGAGACCACATGGATCCTTCTGGGGTCATTTAACCGCCATTTGTGGCCTTCCCAGTCATCATCTGGCAAGTGGAGTCGATGTGGGAAACCAGATTCATTTAACGACTACATTCCCTGAAAAACTGAAGTGGTTCTGCTTAACAACCATGGCACAAAAAAAGCTCATAAAATCGGGGGTGACTCAGTTCACAACCATCTTGTTTAACAAAGGAAATGCTGGTCCCAAAGGCGGTCGTATGTCGAGGACTTACTTGTATAGGAATCCTGGAGGATTTCCATGGCTGTCATGTGTAAATTGCCCCATCCCCCCCTGGAATGCTTCGGAACAGAGCTTGCTTCTTCCTTCCTTCCTTCCTTCCTTCCTTCCTTCCTTCCTTCCTTCCTTCCTTCCTTCCTTCTTTCTTTCTTTCTTTCTTTCTTTCTTTCTTTCTTTCTTTCTTTGACATAGAAAATCAGAAGCGGGGTTGGGTGGGCGACGATTGTTTCTTGACCGTATAAATGAGAAAAGGATATTTTCTTTGGATTTTTTTTCTTTGCCTGCCCCCCCCAGCCTGTCGAATTTGGCCAGAGGTTCTCCTTTGAGACGGCCAACATTCTGCATGAGAGAGAGAGAGAGAGAAACAGCTGCTTTAAAGATACTATCTCAAGAAATGCACACTTTCAAAATTCAGACAAAGACTCCGCTTCCCCCGGCATGCGGCTCGAACGGTAGATATTGTGTCTGGCACGGATGTCAGTACAGGCCAGAAAAATGATCGGATGCATTAATGTGCTCTCACTTAGGATTCATCATTGGTGATTATTGATTAGCAGCCGTGTTCTGCTAAGAGGCTCTCATGTTAATGAGAGTGGAATGGGGCAAATTACAGCATCCGAGGCCAATTCCCAGGGAAGCTTCCTTGTTTATTCTTTTCAGGCCTACGTACGTTTGGCGTGATCTCGCCTAGGTTCCGTGGAATTACACGGAGTGAACTGTTCAGAAAGAGGTAGTCCTTGACTTGTGACCACAATGGGGATCAGAATTTTCTTCGCTAAATACAGGGAGTCCTCGACCTATGGCCACAATTGAGCCCAAGGTGCTAAGTGAGACATTTGTTAAGTGAGTTTTGCCCCATTTTACGACCTTTCTTGGGGCGTTGGTTCAGTGAACCGCTGCCGTTGTTAAATTTAGTAAGCTGGTTGTTAAGCGAGTCAGGCTTCCCCGTTGGTGTTGCTTCTCAGAATGTGGCAAAAGATGGTCATATGACCGCGGGACATTGCAACCGTCATAAGTGTGAGTTATTGGTCAAGCACTTGAATGTAAAGCACGTGGCCACGAGGATGTTGCAATGGTCATGTCTGAAAAATGGTCATTAGTCACTTTTCTCAGTGCCGTTGTAACTTTGCATGGTCGCTAAATGAGTGGTTGTAAGTCGATAACTACCTGTAAGGTGGTTGTTAAGTGAGTTATACTCAATTTTGTAGAATCGTAAAAGAATAACAGAGTTGGAAGGGGCTTTAGAGGTCTTCTAGTCCAACACTCTGCTGAACCAGAAACCCTATAAATTTCCAGACAAATGGTTGTCCAACATCTTCTTAAAGACTTCCAGTGTTGGGGCATTCACAACTTCTGGAGGCAACTTCTGTTCCACTGATTAATTGTTCTAACTGTCAGGAAGTTTCTCCTTAGTTCTAAGTCGCTTCTCTCCTTGATTAGTTTCCACCCATTGCTTCTTGTCCTGCCCTCAGGTGCTTTGGAGAATAGCTTGACTCCCTCTTCTTTGTGGCAGCCCTGAGATATATCACCCTTAATCCTTCTTTTCATTGCCTGGTTAACTTGGTTAGTTAAGTTACCAAGCCAATTAACTAACTAAACTACCGTATTTTTTCGGACTATATGACACACCGGTGTATAAGACGCACTAAGATTTCAAAGAGGTAAGTCAGGAAAAAAAGTTTTTGTTGTCCCCAGCCCCCAGGAGACTCTGCAGGCTTCAGCAGGACTCACGGAGGGCAAAAATGCCCCAGTTTTTCACCAAAACGGGGGCATTTTCCCCTTCCCCCAGCCCTGCTGAAGCCTGCAGAGTGCTTCTGGGGGGTGGGGGAAGGCAAAAAAGCCTCAGTTTTTGCAAAAAAACAGCCCGTTTTTCTACCATTTTTCACAAAAATGGGATGTGACGGCGGGGCTTCAGGAGGTCAAAAATGGTTGCATTCGGTGTATAAGACGCACCAACATTTCCATGCTCTTTTTTTGGGGGGGAAAGATGCGTCTTATACTCCAACAAATAAAATAAATACTTACCGGTAAATATCGGAAGTTGTAACTTGTTTGTAATCCCCTGAAATAAATAGCATGGATGTTTCTGAAACTGTTATGTGAGGTTGGGTGAAGTTGCTTTTCGTTCCCTCCGTCCATTTGTCCATCTTTCGAGGTCAAAGGTTGGGTTTTGAGCCTCCAAATTTCAGACCAGAAAACCAAACCAGATGCTCAGCTGGCCCTTTCAAGCAACGGTGGTTACATATAGTCCTCGACTTACAACCGTTCGTTCCGTGACCATTCAAACTTAACAACAGTGACTGACAAAAAGTGACTTATGACCATCGTTCACAATTACGACATCCCCTCGGTCACGTGATTTGCATCCAGGTGCTTGACCACTGGTTCGTATTTATGATGGTCGCAGTGTCCCGGGGTCACGTCGATTCCCCTTTTGCAACCTTCTGACAAGCAGAGTCAACGGGAAAGCCAGATTCACTTAACAACGGAGTTACTAATTTGACAACTGCAGTGATTCGCTTAACAAATGCCTCCAGAAGTTGTAAATGCTTCTCAACACTAGAAGGTTTTAAGAAGGGATTGGATAGCCCTTTGTCTGAAATGATATGGCTAACATTTTTGTCGTCGCGTGCCGACACCCATAATACAATGCACACAGGAGACCCCCTGCGCTCCCACCCCCCAGCACATGTGCGCCGACCCCCCCCCATGCCCCATTTGGGCCTAGCAGGCCTCCCTGAAGCCTCCTGGGACCAAAAATGGACTGCAGGGGGGCGACTGCTCCCCCCCTGTGCATGCACACACGTCTCCCCCATGCAGTCCTCCCTCTGCGCATGCATGGCAGAGACCCGAAAACCAGCTGGTCGGCGGGAGGCGCGCAAACATGCATGGTGGAGCTGAGCTGGGGCGACAGCTCGCGGGCCCACAGAGCGGGCTCCACATGCCACCTGTGGCACGCGTGCCATAGCTTCGCCATCATGGGTGTAGGGTTTCCTGCCTGGTCAGGGGGTTGGACTAGAAGACCAAGGTCCCTTCCAACTCTGCTATTCTATTCTATTCTATTCTATTCTATTCTATTCTAAGTGCGGCCGGAAAAGTCAACAAGTGGGGCAAAGCTCACTCAACTAATTTCTCACTTCACCCTGTAAATTCTGGGCTCAACTGTGGTCATAAGTCAAGGACCGCCTGTAGCTACTTCTGAAGTTTGGACCACTGAGCTGAGCTTTAAAGCTTGATCAGTCACGAATCACGGACCGGTCCCTGGTCCATCTCCTTGAGCTGATGGATGCAGTGAAGCGTTCGGCCGTCTTAAGGGCTCCCAAGACAACAAGCTTAAACGATAAGCTGTGCCCTCCACTGTACTTAATTTGGAGTTAGACCGGTGTTAATATTTGCAGGAAGGGCATTAGCCATAAATACCTACTGCCTTCCTTTTTGGGGGGAAGATTTACTGTTCACTGTTGTGGAACCAAATTTTCTTGCCGTATTTTGGGGAAAAGGCGGAATTTTTTTTCCCACGGTTCCAATTTTTTTTTAAAAATCCTTTTTCAGCAGGCACCATGTTGGGACTCCGACTCCCACGATTGGCAGATATAGGCATTGCCCAAGGCTGAGAAAGTCTGGGAATTGCAGGTCACTTATGAATCGGATGGCATTGATTGCAGATGCTGCCTTTGCTATCTTCCTATAGATTTTAATTCCTTCCAATTACCTTGTGTTTCTGGTGCCTGCTCACCTGAAACACCAACTTAAACTCTTGAGATTTATTTTTTTGGGGGGGGGGGGTAAGTGAGAAAAAGAAAAGAAAAACAAAGGAGAGGAATCCCAATTTCTCAGATCCAGAAAGAGGCAGAAAAACACGACACCAGAAGCGCGTGGATTTCTTGGGTTGTGGGAATGAAACCAGAAAGTGGCTTTTGAAAAATGCATTCCCGTGCCGATGGCTGCCAAACGCTTCCCTTCCTCCCCCCCAAAAAAACCCCATTAAATGGTCAAAATCCTCACCTTTTGTGGATGCGGTTGGTTGGTTTGCAGGCCAGATTTTGTGTGTGTGTGTGTGTGTCTGTGATGATGCTGGAGGATTGCCACTGCCCCTTCTGGGTTGTGAAGGATGGGGCGGGAAAGAATTGTGAAGTGGAAAAAACAGGTGTTAGTGCCAAAGCGAAGCTGTGCCAGGCTGATCCTTCTGCTAAATGAGACACGAAAGGGCAGCCTGGTCACTCCCCTCACCCCCCCTCCAAAGTCACCTTTTAAGTAATCTGCATCTAACCATGAGTTTCTGCAGCCTTGGGTAGATGCCGGGAACTAACAACCCTCCCCCCTTTCAGCCTTCTTGCTGTATGGGGAGTCCTCGCCTTACGACCACAGTTGATCATTGAGTCTCGATGCAGTTTTGAGACTTTTCTTGCCACGATTGTTAAGAGAATCGCCACAATTGTTAAGTTAGTAACGTGTTTACCCCCCAAAATAAGACAGGGTGTCATTTTCTTTTGACCCCCGAAATAAGCGCTTGGCCTTATTTTCGGGGAGGTCTTATTCTTTTTGAGGTACAGGAGGCGGCGAGCATGGTCGTCTCATGGCTGCTGCTGTGTTGCAATATTTTCAGGGAGGACTTATTTTAGTGCATGCGCTCAAAAGCCCCATTGAGGTTCTTATCCCGGAAGGTCTTATTTTTGGGAAAGCAGGATAGCACAGTTGCAGAGTGAATCGGGCTTCTCCATGGAATTGGCGAAAGATGATTATAGGACTGCAACCGTCATTAATACCCCCGTTTCCCCCAAAATAAGACCCAATCTTATTTTCTTTCATGCTAGGAAATAAGCACTAGGGCTTATTTTTGGGGGTGTCTTATTTTTTCCCCCATGTATGGGAGGCCCACTTCGTCTGCTTGCTCATAGTGGGATAGAAGGCCTCACAGCGCACCAGTGCCATTCACGCCCCGACTTCTGCCTTGTCTCGCCGCGGCAGTTTCAATGGCCCCTTCCAGCAGGATCCCATGTGGCCACTGGCCCACTTCTTGGGCGGTTGGCTGCGCAGGCACTTAAGTAGGGCTAATTTGGTGGTTAGGGCTTATAATTAGACACATGCATAAAAAAACATCCTGTCTTATTTTCAGGATAGGTCTTATTTTGGGGGAAACAAGTATGAGTCAGTTGCCAAGCGGCTGGATTTTGATCACATGACCAAGGGGATGCTGCAACGGTCATAAGTGTGAAAGGGTCATAAGTTGCCTTTTTCAGTGCTGCTGTAACTTGAAACGGTCACTAAATGAACTTTTATAAGTTGAGGGCTAACTATACAGTTCTCCTGCTGTTTCCTTTACAGCCTAGGTAGGGCGAGTCCCTCCTGAGTGTTTTGCCCAGCCCATTATCCAGCTGTGGGCTATGTGATCTCTTATCTAACTGTTCCCTAGGCAAGATCTCGTCCGCCGTCTCCCAAGCTCCTTCCGCACAGACCATCACACCTGCCTGTCTGGAGTTACCACTCTTTTTTGGGTCAGTGTTCTGGATCCAAATAAGAACCAGGAATTTGGGGCCGTTTCCAGGGAAAGGTGTCCAGATTGGGCCGCTAAGAAGCTGCTTCAATGCCTTGCCGG
Source organism: Natrix helvetica (assembly GCF_964273705.1). Lineage (NCBI taxonomy): Eukaryota > Metazoa > Chordata > Lepidosauria > Squamata > Natricidae > Natrix > Natrix helvetica. The sequence goes on from NC_138548.1 coordinate 11,793,421, forward strand.
ATACCGGCAATCCAACCTGAGATTTTGCAGACCCGCGTACGGTTGAACGCGAGTTCCCTGAAGTCTGAGCTGCGCAAAGACTTGCTCTCGTACCCCAGAAAGTCTCTCAGCTGTCAGCACGAGGCCAAACCCACGGATTAGGTTGCATTAAAGCCGAACCAGCCTCCTTTTCCGCGAGGCCGTCAAGAGCATTACGGATAACTGTAATGGAGGTGGGGAATATGAAGCCGCAGATCAGAGTTTCAGCCCAGAGATAAATATTGATATTAAGGTTGTCAGATTTGGCAGGCTGATACTCCACGCCAGCCGGGAAATCACTTGGCCTTGTCTTCGGGCTGATTTCCAGCCCATCTGTTGAAATCCTGCCCGGCTTCGCAGCTCCTTCGTCCTGCTGTGCTCCTGACTGCAGGTGGTGACTTTGGTTAGCTTTCCAGCTGGGAGTTTTTGCATTTGGCCGTAGTGCTCCGCAGCCCTTCCAGGATCTGCACGGCGCTCAGGAGGGACGCTCACCTCTGGAAAAAAAAATGGCTTCGGGTTAGTTTCTGCTATCGGTAGCCTGATCCGGCTGCGGGCAGGATGATGAATAGCAAAGTAGGACGCCAGCAAGGGGTACCTTTAAGGCACAGCAGCCTTAAAGGGCCGTGACTCTTTCCTTGTCTGCCTCCTGCGCACTCGCAGGCAGTCCTCGACTTATGGCCACAGTGGAGCTCAAAATTTCTCTCACTGAGCGAGACATTGTTAATAGCGCTTAGCCATAGCACTTAGGCTTATAGACTGCTTCAGAGTGCTGGGGTGAAATGCTCTGAAGTCTGCTACCCGTTCGCTTTGCTACTGGTTCGCTTCACACGCGAAGTGTGCGCCAGACGCACACTTTGCATGCAGGCGTTCCTGTGCAGTGCTGAAAACGGATTAAGAAGCCTTTTCTGAGTCTGCAAAGGTAAGTAGAACAGCTGGGGGGGGGGGAAACAGCTGTGCTGCACAATTTAAAGCAGGATTTCCTGCTTTCTAGCGAATATACATTGCGCGGCACAGCTGATTTTCCCACAGCTGATTGTCGGAACTACCGGTTGCGGTTTGGCGGCCTGGGGCGCTGGAACCGGCAGCGATCCAGGCCTGCCAAGCCCGCAAACCAGTTCTCCTACAGCGCTGCCATGTTGTTTCTCGCTTCTGCGCACGCGCAGAAAAATTTTCATTGCACAAACTTACTTTCCCCCCATTGTTTTAACATTTTGCACATGCGCAGGCCTATTCATGTGCAAGCGCGCATGCGCGCAGAGCAAAATTGTGCATGTACCGGACCGGCGGTAATGCCAGTAGCAACCCACCCCTGGTCTGCAGTCTGTTCCCAGCCCTTTCAAGAGACGCCAGGTGAGAAGGAGATCAGGACTAGTTTTACAGGTAGTCCTCGACTTACGGCCATAATTGAGCCTGGCAATCCCGTGACAAGTGCAGAAATCAGGAAACTCAGGCCATTCAAAGGTTTAAATCTGAACCGCTAACAGGGGAAGCAAATTGGCGGAAGATGAGAGTCAGTGGAATTTGAGGTGGGCTGGTCTCATAACTCTTGTGGGCACGAAGGGACTCGAAGCTGATGGTGCGTTTTGCTCCTCCCTCTGTCTCAGCTTGGTCATCTCCTATATCGGAGGTCTCTAACCTTGGCAACTTGAAGCCTGGAGGACTTCAACTCCCAGAATTCCCCAAGTTCGCTGGGGAATTCTGGGAGTTGAAGTCCGCCAGGCTTCAAATTGCCACGGTTGGAGGCCCCCGTCCCATATTTTGGTTGTGAGTCATGAAAATCATCAAACGGGTCACCATGTGACTGGATTTTTTTTTAACGACCTTTTTGGCAGGGGCCATTTAGTGAACACCACGGTTGTAATGTGAATACTGTGGTCGTTAAACAAACACTGCGGTCATCAATGAACCAATTGTTTGTTATGGGCCATGTTTTGCTGGAAACCGGAAGTAAATACCAGCTTTTGGGGGGGGAGGGGGGGAGAGAGTCAAGTACCTTCATCACATGACTGCACGGCGCTGTAAATGGGCGTAATTGTAGCAACTGGTTGCTGATTGGCCAAGATTTGGTCACATGATATGGTCACCATCAGAACTCCCTCCCATCTGTTCAAATGGTTGCTAAGACATTGGTAGTAGGTCAAGGAACATACTGTAAAGCTATCTTGCGTGTGTGAATGTGCTTCTCCCCTCTTTTCCTTACTGATATTACTACAGGTAGTCCTCAACTTACAACCACCACTGAGCCCAAAATATCTGTTGCTAAGGGAGACCGTTCTTAAGCGAGTTTCACCCCATTTTACGACCATTCTTGCCGCAGTTGTCCAAATGAATCACTGCAGTGGATAAATTTGTAACCTGGTTGTTAAGTGAATCCGGGTTCTTCGTGGGCTTTGCTTGTCAGAAGGTCGCAAAAGGGGGTCACGTGACTTTGGGACACAGCAGCGGTCATAAATAGGAACCGGTTGTCAAGCGTCTGAATTTTGATCCCATGATCACGGGGAAGCTGCAAAGGTTGTAACTTGAAAAACGGTCATAAGTCACATTTTTCAGCGCGGTGTAACTTTGAAAGGTCACTAAACGAACTGCTGTAAGTTGAGGACTACCTGTATTTTTGTCCAGACTCTGATTCCTGTTGCACCTTTGTTGCATTCGTAGTGGCTTTTACTTCCTATAATTCAAGGCCATGTTTTCTGCCCTTTACATCTGTATGCAGAAACCAAACCTCTGCAAATTGTTAACACTTCACAGTCAAATGACTTTGTGCAATTTTCTTGGCAACACTGTTGAAATCCTCTCCTGTATTTACGTTGTTTTTAAAAAATTCCCAGTTATTCCAGTCTTGGGATTTTCTAGTGGTCTCCCATCCGAGCAGTGATTTAATTTTTCTCAAAATCATCCACTGTAGCACAAGATGTGCGATTATTAAGCAATCTTTTTTTTTCTTGATTTGTAAAAGAAAACTACTTCAATCTGAGCAAAGTCAGTTTTAAGTTTTGTCCTGATATCACTTAGGACGGGGACTGCCCAATTTTGGCAATTTTAAGATTTGCGGACTTCAACTCCCAGAATTAATCAGCCAACCAGGAGTTTGATCCTAACCAGCTGAAGGTTGACTCAGCCTTCCGAGGTCAGTAAAATGAGGACCCAGATTGTTGGGGGCAATAGGCCGACTCTGTAAACCGCTTTAAAGAGGGTTGTAAAGCACTATGAAGTGGTCTATAAATCTAAGTCTTATTGCTATTTAATTTTCAAGACAGGAAAATGAAAACATAAGAGTTTAACCTAACTTTCTCTGACCTTCTTCTTGTTGACTACAAGTCCCATGTTTCTCATCCGCATGACCATTGACATAGAGGTTGTAAGCCCCCCCAACTTGGCAGGAAATCAGGTTGAGGAAGAAAACCGTTACCTCTTAAAGGGGGATATAAATTGATCAGCTTTTCTCTCTTTTGCATTTCTCAATTTATTGTGGCCTGTTCTTCAGCCCCATCGTTCATACCCCAAATGGGTTTTTAACCAGGAGCGTTTCTAAAATTAATTCTGGAGTTGGAACATGCACAGTTTCCCACAGCTCCGAGCTCTTTCATGGATTACCCCCATCCCATTTCACTCTGGGAAATAGTTGTAAAATTATTGAATTTTGCTTCAGCTGCGAAATATGGCCCCATTTTGCCTGTTCACTTGAGATTGGATTAGGATGATGAATAAATGTCATAAATACATAAAACTAAAAGAGGGGAGTAAAATATGGGCATTTGGGCTAGCTTCTTCTTACAGCTGTCAATAAAAACATTTGCAAAACCCCAATCCTTTATTAGCATTCTGTATTGTGCTGAAGGCTCTGCTTCCCGTTAAGCCTCTTTCGGATCTCCTCCGTTTACGTCCTCTTTCCCTGTGACCCTTGTGTGAATGGGATGAAGCCCGAGTTAAAATTTGCAAAGTGACACGTTGAAACATCTTTGGGCCTGCACATCATTGATAAGCACATTGGCCAAAACAAGGATTGATCCCGGATTGCAATAATTTCTCTCGGCCACTAGTTGGCAGCAGAGATGGTTTCTGTCATTCTTGCTGACATCTAGTGGTTCCATGGATTTTTGCCACCCAAGTGCAGGTCGTCTCAACTTATTAAATGTGCAGGAAGTCTCAATTTACAACTGGTCATTTAGCAAGCTATGGCGGAACTCCACAGAGTTAGTTACAACCCAGATTCAAAGTTACAAAGGCTGCCCCCTTTTGACTGCTTTTTGGGCACTTGGCATTTACAGGCAGCCCTGGAGTTACGACCACAACTGAGCCCGAAATGTATGTTGTTGAATTTGTTTAAGTGAGTTTTGCCCCATTTTGAGACCTCTCTCGCCACAGTTGTTAAGTGAATCATTGCAGTTGAATTTGGTTTCCCCATTGGCTTCGTTTGTCAGGAGGTGGCCCAAGGGGATCGCATGAATGCAGGGCATTTCAACTGTCGTAAGTGTGAGTCAGTTGCCAAGCATCTGAATTTGTGACTGCAGTGATGCTGCAATGGTCATAAGTGTGAAAACGGGTCATAAGTCACTTTTTCAGTGCTGTGGTAACTTTGAACAGTCACTAAATAAACGGTTGTAAGTCGAGGCCTGTCTATACTTGCAGAGAAAGGACTCTCTTTAACAACCACTGGGACATAACAACCGCTGCACACACAACAAATAAAGCCCACTCTTGTGCATGGGCACATAATGACCCATTTAACAACCAGTACACTTAACGACTGAAATTCCAGGCTCAGTAAAGGTTATCACTCGAGAATTACCTGTGGAAATGCACGCCTAATTGCACTGAGATTTTGTTCTTCTGTGTGAAGAGGATTGGTGTGCGAAGCTGTGCGAAGTTTGCTGAAGTAGCTAAATTGCCCTGTTTGATTAAGAAAGAAACAATAACCGCCTTTATAAAAGACGGGATACCTTTTAATAGACATTTTGCTGAAAATGGGAAAAAGCGAATTGATTATTTTGGGATTTACTGATTAAAAGGCGGTGTTTGTGGGAAGAATGGAGCCATGTGATGTAACTTCAGAGGGTGGGAATAGTATTAGCCAGCTTTGGAGGTGCTGCAAAGGAAACTGAAAATTGCTCCTGTTTTCTTTTTTTTCTTTCTCTTTTTCTTTTAACATTTTTCTCTTTTCCTTGTATCCTTTCACATCGTCCTTCCAACTCCTTCTACATTTTTGTACGTGTTTAATTCTGTACCTCCTTCTCCATTGAGAAAATTAATTCAGTGGTACCTTGGTATTCGGATGCTTTGAAACTCATCGAATTTGGCATTCGGAGCAAACTTTTTGCAAAACATTTGTCCCGTTACTCACCGTTTGTTTCGTTCTCACAAACGAAAACTTGTCGATGTCGGCTGCCTTGTGACTCGCTATGTTTATTCCTTATGGGAAAAACAAATTGTTTGATACTTATTGTTTTTGGTACTCATTGCACCTGCTAGAACCAATTAATGATACCAAGGTACTAGTGGTGGGATTCAATTTTTTTTACTACCGGTTCTGTGAGCGTGGCTTGGTGGGTGTGACAGGGGAAGGTTACTGTAAATCCCCATTCCCTCCCCACTCCAGGGGAAGGATACCGCAAAATCCCCATTCCCTCCCCACTCCAGGGGAAGGATACTGCAAAATCCCCATTCCCTCCTCACTCCAGGGGAAGGATACTGCAAAATCTCCAATCCCTCCCCACTCCAGGGGAAGGATACTGCAAAATCTCCATTCCCTCCCCACTCCAGGGGAAGGATACCGCAAAATCTCCATTCCCTCCTCACTCCAGGGGAAGGATACTGCAAAATCTCCATTCCCTCCCCACTCCAGGGGAAGGATACCGCAAAATCCCCATTCCCTCCTCACTCCAGGGGAAGGATACTGCAAAATCCCCATTCCCTCCCCACTCCAGGGGAAGGATACCGCAAAATCTCCATTCCCTCCTCACTCCAGGGGAAGGATACTGCAAAATCTCCATTCCCTCCCCACTCCAGGGGAAGGATACCGCAAAATCTCCATTCCCTCCCCACTCCAGGGGAAGGATACCGCAAAATCTCCATTCCCTCCTCACTCCAGGGGAAGGATACTGCAAAATCCCCATTCCCTCCCCACTCCAGGGGAAGGATACTGCAAAATCTCCATTCCCTCCCCACTCCAGGGGAAGGATACCGCAAAATCTCCATTCCCTCCTCACTCCAGGGGAAGGATACTGCAAAATCCCCATTCCCTCCCCACTCCAGGGGAAGGATACCGCAAAATCCCCATTCCCTCCCCACTCCAGGGGAAGGATACTGCAAAATCCCCATTCCCTCCCCACTCCAGGGGAAGGATACCGCAAAATCTCCATTCCCTCCTCACTCCAGGGGAAGGATACTGCAAAATCTCCATTCCCTCCCCACTCCAGGGGAAGGATACCGCAAAATCCCCATTCCCTCCCCACTCCAGGGGAAGGATACCGCAAAATCTCCATTCCCTCCTCACTCCAGGGGAAGGATACTGCAAAATCTCCATTCCCTCCTCACTCCAGGGGAAGGATACTGCAAAATCTCCAATCCCTCCCAGCTCCAGGGGAAGGATACCGCAAAATCCCCATTCCCTCCCCACTCCAGGGGAAGGATACCGCAAAATCCCCATTCCCTCCCCACTCCAGGGGAAGGATACCGCAAAATCTCCATTCCCTCCCCACTCCAGGGGAAGGATACTGCAAAATCCCCATTCCCTCCCCACTCCAGGGGAAGGATACTGCAAAATCCCCATTCCCTCCCCACTCCAGGGGAAGGATACCGCAAAATCCCCATTCCCTCCCCACTCCAGGGGAAGGATACCGCAAAATCTCCATTCCCTCCCCACTCCAGGGGAAGGATACTGCAAAATCCCCATTCCCTCCCCACTCCAGGGGAAGGATACTGCAAAATCTCCATTCCCTCCCCACTCCTGAGGGAAGGATACTGCAAAATCCCCATTCCCTCCCCACTCCAGGGGAAGGATACTGCAAAATCCCCAATCCCTCCCCACTCCTGAGGGAAGGATACTGCAAAATCTCCATTCCCTCCCCACTCCAGGGGAAGGATACCGCAAAATCTCCATTCCCTCCCCACTCCAGGGGAAGGATACTGCAAAATCTCCATTCCCTCCCCACTCCAGGGGAAGGATACCGCAAAATCTCCATTCCCTCCCCACTCCTGAGGGAAGGATACTGCAAAATCCCCATTCCCTCCCCACTCCAGGGGAAGGATACTGCAAAATCCCCATTCCCTCCCCACTCCAGGGGAAGGATACCACAAAATCCCCATTTCCTCCCCACTCCAGGGGAAGGATACTGCAAAATCCCCATTCCCTCCCGATCAGCTGGGACTTGGGAGGCAAAGAATAGATGGGGGTGAGGTCAGTTAGAGGTGGTTTTTGCTGGTTCTCCAAACTACTCAAAATTTCTGCTCCAGAACTGGTCAGTATCTGCTGAATACCACCTCTGCAAGGTACCAATGCATATGAAAACTTTTCTTTTCTTTTCTGCAGTCTTTTAGCTTGGTGCTTCTCTAGGCTAATTCAATGTTTCTCAATCTTGGCAACTTTGAAGATGGCTGGACTTCAACTCCCAGAATTCTGGGACTTGAAGTCCACCCATCTTAAAGTTGTCAAGATTGAGAAACATTGCTGTAATACAGTGGTCTCCAACCTTGGCCACTTTAAGACCATGCTGGCTGGGGAATTCTGGGAGTTGAAGTCCACCAGTCTTGGAGATCCCTACGTCTCATACATAAGGGGGAAAAAAGATGATACCTAGATTGTTTCTTGTACAATTGTGATGTCTTTATGTATATTGGCAAACACACAATAGATAATTCCTTTGTTCCTTCTTTTTTTGGGGGGGGGGTTATTTGTGCGTCACAATCTTGTCGGTGTACTTCGCAAATCAAGGGAACAAATCCACCCATCCTACCCCTTTCAATGTGAATTTAACCTACCTTCTTTGTCTTATTAACACCTTCCTTAGTCTTACTCCTTGCTCCAGAGACCAAACATAAACTCCGATAACCGAGACTGATTTCCAGTTTCTAAAAAAGAGAGAGAGAGAGACAGACAGACAGACAGAGAGAGAAAAGGGAAAGAAGCAATAAAAGTGCAGCGGAATGAAAGAAAGGCAAAAATTCATTAACCTCTCCCGATCTGACTCATTTGCATATTGTATTCCAATGGCTAGATTTGAAAAAGAGCTTTCGGCTTGCAAACCAGCAGGATTCGTCTCTTTTCTCGGGGAGCTTAACGCGCCTCTCCATTCACAAATTCCCCCAACTTAAAGAACACGGTTTTTGCATTCTAAGTTCGGCCTTTGTCTTGCCATTCATTTCTGTTTCTCAATCCCCCCTCATATTCTTTCACTCGGTGGGTTGATAATACCTTTTTTAGAGGATGCCTTGGTGTTCCTGACCTCTTTTAAACAGCCTTGTTTCGACACGCATACACAATTTCAAAAGCAAACGTTTTCTTTAGGAGCAATGTTGGGAGGGGAAAAAAACACCCCAGATGTTCATTCAATTTGCAGTTTCTTCTTTTAAGCATGCAACTGTCCTGAAAACAGTGTTTGTGGAGATTCTCAATCATTCAGGTCATAGCTGTCCCAAAGGTGCTTTTTCAAAAAGCAAACTGGACTTTCTTTGTTTTTCTTTGAAGACCTTTCAATCCTCATCCAAGAAAGCTGAAGAAGCTTCTTGGATGAGAAGCGAAGTGTCTTCAAAGAAAAACAAGAAAGTCCAGTTTGCTTCTTGAAAAAGCACCTTTGCATCCTAAAGCAGTGTTTCATTTTAGAATAGAATAGAATAACAGAGTTGGAAGGGACCTTGGAGGTCTTCTAGTCCAACCCCCTGCCTAGACAGGAAATCCGATACCATTTCAGACAAATGGTTATCCAACATCATCTTGAAAACTTCCAGTGTTGGAGCATTCACAACTTCTGGAGGCAAGCTGTTCCACTGTTTAATTGTTCTCACTGTCAGGAAGTTTCTCCTCAGTTCTAAGTTGCTTCTCTCCTTGATTAGTTTCCACCCATTGCTTCTTGTTCTACCCTCAGGTGCCTTGGAAAATAGTTTGACTCCCTCTTCTTTGGGGCAACCCCTGAGATATTGGAAGACTGCTATCATGTCTCCCCTAGTCCTTCTTTTCATTAAACTAGACATACGCAGTTCCTGCAACCGTTCTTCATATGTTTTAGCCTCCAGTCCCCTAGTCCTCTTTGTTGCTCTTCTCTGCACTCTTTCCAGAGTCTCCACATCTTTTCTACATCGTGGTGACCAAAACTGAATGCCGTATTCCAAGTGTGGCCTTACCAAGGCATTATAAAGTGGTGTTAACACTTCACGTGATCTTGATTCTATCCCTCTGTTATCCCATAACTTAGTTCATCCCCCTTGCTGCTGGTTGTCCTCTTCTTCTCTTTCCTTCCACCTTTTCTGGCATTATAGATTTCTCCAAATAGCTCGGTCTTTGCATTGATTGACTGATTGATCACGTGGCCTCAAGTCGTTTTTTTACTCCTAGCGATCACGTAGATAGATTTTCTCCGAGTCAATCTAGCCCCCACCTGTTCTTCCCAGGTCCCCCAATGGTGTCCCGATCGTCACTTTAACGGTATTTTTCCCCCTTGCTGCTAGTTGCCCTGTCAAAAATGGAATATATAATATAGAGAATAGGACAGAGAAGGGAAGGGATGGATGGAGAAGAGAAGAGAAGGGATGGGGTAGGATGGGATGGAATAGAGTAGGGAATAGAATGGAATAGGAACAGGAAGAGAGTAGAGTAGAGTAGAGTAGCATAGGGAATAGCATAGCATAGCGTAGCGTAGCGTAGAATAGGTCTATTATGATATAATAATATGATTTATTATAATCGAATACTATAATAGCATATTATAATAATGCAGGTGAAACTCAAAAAATTAGAATATCGTGCAAAAGTTCATTTATTTCAGTAATGCAACTTAAAAGGTGAAACTAATATATGAGATAAGACTCATTACATGCAAAGCAAGATAGTTCAAGCCGTGATTTGTCATAATTGTGAAGATTATGGCTTACAGCTCATGAAAACCCCAAATCTACAATCTCAGAAAATTAGAATATTACATGCAATCAATAAAACAAGGATTGTACATAGAACAATATCGGACCTCTGAAAAGCATAAGCATGCATATGTACTCAGTACTTGGTTTGGGCCCCTTTTGCAGCAATTACTGCCTCAATGCAGCGTGGCATGGAAGCTATCAGCCTGTGGCACTGCTGAGGTGTTATGGAAGACCAGGATGCTTCAATAGCGGCCTTCAGCTCTTCTGCATTCTTCGGTCTCATGTCTCTCATCTTTCTCTTGGCAATGCCCCATGGATTCTCTCTGGGGTTCAGGTCAGGCGAGTTTGCTGGCCAATTAAGCATAGTGATCCCATGATCATTGAACCAGGTTTTGGTGCTTTTGGCAGTGTGGGCAGCTGGTAAATGAAGTCTTGCCATGGTAATCATCCTTGGCCAATAAAGCTCCTCTCCTCTCCACTCCAGCCTACTCCTACCCCTACCCCCACCCCACCCCATCCTATTCTATTCTACCCCTACCCCTACTCCCATCCCATTCTATTCCATTCTGCCCCTACCTCCATACTTTCCCTTCCCATCCCATCCCATTCTATTCTACCCCTACCCCTACACCATCCCATTCCATTCCATTATACCCCCCATCCCATCCTATTCTATTCTATTTTCATAGCTTTAAAGCAGGGGTCTCCAAGCTTGGCAACTTTAAGACTTGTGGACTTCAGCTCCCAGAATTCTTCAGCCAGCTAAATTTGGAGACTCCTGCTTTAAAGGGATGATGCTTGCTTGTATTTGGGTGATTTTGTGTTCCTGGAGTGTTAGGAACACGTCTGATCCCAAAGAACAAAACATTGCATACTTCCATTCTTTGTTGTTTATTATATTTGTAATCGCTCTTAAGAGGGAAGGGTGTAGCATGCCCATTTTCCCCGGAACTCTGCAGCCCATAAGGAAAGGTGAAGAGAGTTACTCACGACTACCTAGTGGTTATAGTCCCTTCAGTCTATACCTGGTAGTCCTCGATCTACAACTATTCATTTAGTGACCATATGAAGTTACAACAGCATGGAAAAAAGCGGCTTATGACCGTTTTTCACACTTGCACCGTCCCCATGCTCACTTGATCCAAATTCAGACAGTTAGCAATGGGCGTATTTATCACAGTTGCACTATCCTGGGGTCATGGGATCACCAATCGTAATCTTCCCATCGGGCTTCCGACAGGCAAAGTCAATAAGGAAAAGCAGATTCACTTAATGAGATGATTCACTTAATAAACGTTGCGATTTGCTTAACAACTGTGGCATAAAAAAAAAAGGTTCATAAGAAACATATTTAACAACTGCCTTGGTGATTACTAGAACCCAGGACAGTGCAATTGTCATAAATAAATACCAGCTGCTAAGTGCCCAAATTTTGATCGTATGACCATGGGGGAAGCTGCGATTGTCATAAGTGTGAGGATCACTTGTTTTCAGCGGCTATGTGACTTCAAACAACCACTAAACAAATCATTGTAAAAATGGAGCACCCTTGGGTAAGATGCTGGCGATAAAACCTTAGGACTTTCTGTATGCAAAGCACACTGTCTTCCAAGGTCCTCCTTGTAAAACTAAATTAAGATTCCAGTCCTCGTGATTCTGAATGAGAGGCCCATTTTCATCAAATGTAATGCTACGATCTTGGTCCTTTGGGTAGTAGGAGCGTTTTAGACTGCGGATTATACTGGAAATTGTTCCTGGTTCTCTGTGTAGGTTGCATCGTCATACTGACTTGCTGTTTTGCCTTATCGCACAGTTTGTAATCCAATTGATAAGAGGTTGGGATATATATTGCTCAGGATCATCACAATTGGAGCAGCCTACAAGCCCCATAAAATAAAAATAAAAAATAGCTATAAGAAATGGAAAAATAGCTGTTTTCCCCCAGCTCTACTTAGAAATATGGATTAAATGGTTAACCATTTATCTGAAGTGGTCTAGGGTTTCCTGCCTAGGCAGGGGGTTGGACTAGAAGACCTCCAAGGTCCCTTCCAACTAAGCTCTTCTCTTCTCTTCTCTTCTCTTCTCTTCTCTTCTCTTCTCTTCTCTTCTCTTCTCTTCCCTTCCCTTCCCTTCCCTTCCCTTCCCTTCTAATTCTAAATCCAAATATGGGGGTAGGTGACAATGGCAACCACTATTGCACAACTTAAGCTCCACCCCTTTACATGCATGATGGGGCATGAAAAAGAGGTGGGGCTTTTGTTTTTTTTGTTTTAAAAAAAGGGCGCAGATGTCTGAATTCCTTGCTAATATCCTCTCTTAATGCCTTTTTTTTTTTTTTTTTTTTGCAAATGTGTAACAGAGACGCTCTCTAAATTCTCCTTATTTCTCCCTGGAGTTTCCTTTCCAAATTATTTGTTCCTTCATTTGTGAAGAAAAGTTGCTCCATTATGTGTTCTTCCTTACCTCTGTATTTTTAGTTCCTAATCTTGCGGGCGACACGGTACATGATGGAATTACTCTAGCATTCCCTCTTCCTCTTGAGGGGGCCCCCGAAAGGAAGAAGCCGTTCGGATCAGATTTATATTTGCATTCAAAATAACCTTACGTGGCATTTTAACCATATGCATCATTACAGATTTATCCCTCCCTCCGCAAATCCTCCGGGCGACAACCACACACCTGCTTTTAAATTTGTTAGGTTTATATCCTGACTTTGGTACAGGAGAGGATATATATGCATCCCTCTCTCCTCCTACTTTTTCCCCCCCGCAGAAAACAACCCTGTGGGGTAGGGATGATGACTGTCTGGCAGGGAGAAACTGGCTCAAATTCACCCAGTATAACTAATCCTCAACTTATAATCGTTTGTTTAGAGACTGGCATGTATTCATGACAGTTGCGGTGTCTTGGAGTCATGTGATCACTTTTTCCCACTCCTGATGGGCTTTGGACCAATCACCCGGAGACTAGGTGACTTTGAGCCAATCACCAGGAGACTGAGTTCTAGTCCCGCCTTAAGCATGAAATCTGGCTGGGTGGCTTTGGGTCAATCACCAGGAGACTGTGAGTTCTAGTCCTGCCTTAGGCATGAAAGTCAATTGGGTGACTTTGGGCCCGGGCTGTTCCCTCCCTCAACCCAACCCACAAGTATTGTGGGGAAAATAGGAGGAGGATGGCATTTTAGGTGTATTTGCGGCCTTGAGTTAGTTACAAAATAAACAAATAAATAAAGCCGGGTCATAAATTAAATAAATAAATATTCAGAGATTTCATAGAATTAAATCTTATTAAAAATTTATATTTCATAAATTAAACAAGTAAAATAAATATTCAGAGATTTTTCCCCCAAAATATAAAAAATCAATTTTTTTACAGCCAGAATTGAATTGGTTTGCACTGCCATTCTCCGAGATGTTTTTACCTTCCCAGGACCTTCCCATGACCGAAGCCAGCAAGCTTGATAGTCTCCCATTCAAACAAGAATCAGGTCTGACCCTTCTTAGCTTCGGAGCCAGACGAGATCAGCCAGACGAGGATTCTAAAATGCTCAAATCCTTTCACTTGTTTTTCACCTCTGATTCCTTCCAACCTGCTCTTCCCTCGCTACGACTTAATTTCTTTCTTTTTCTTAGCTTATCCGCCATCTCACATTTCAGGGATGTTATTAATATATATATATATATATTTCCAGAGCAACCACAATTAACACAGATCAAAAGGAGCCGTTAATGATTTATAAAGGTGCGGCGGTTTGGGGGAATTAAATAATTTAAGCCGTGGGTGTGCGACATAGCTCCCCAAAGATGGCACGGCAGTCGTGATACACGTTGCCAAGCGGGGAATCTTTTCCCCACCCGAAATCTCTTTCCTGACATTCCACCCCCCTCCTCCACCTAGTATTTCTATTTCTCAACCTTGACATCCTTATGACTTCAACTCCCAGAATTCCCCAGCCAGCTCTGTGTGCAATTCAAGATGGCAACAGTGGGATTTGCACAAAAATGTTCCTACGGGTTGGGGGGACTCCTTGGAAGTGTATTTAGTCATACTTATCACAATTCCTGGCCTTTCTGTTGATATCTTGAAACTTACGGATGTTTAGCATCCTTTCATTAGGGGCTGCCCAAAGAAGTGGGAGTCAAGCTATTCTCCAAAGCATGTTAAGGCAGGACAAGAAGCAATGGAGGGAAACTAACCAAGGAGAGAAGAAATCTAGAACGGAGGAGAAATTTCCTAAAGTGAGAATAATTAACCAGTAGAAGAGTTGTGAAGGCTCCAACACAAAGTTTTGAAGAAGATATTGGACAGCCATTTTTCTGAAATGGTATAGGCCAGGGTTTCCTGCCTGAGCAAGGGGGTTGGACTAGAAGACCTCCAAGGCCCCTTCCAACTCTGTTGTTCTGTATGACGAAGTGATGTCCCGGTGTTTGGAAGCCGTCGGGGTCTGGATGGGGGACAACAGACTCAAACTCAACCCCTCCAAGACAGAGTGGCTGTGGGTACCGGCACCTCGGTTCAGCCAGCTGACTCCATCGCTGGCCATAGGGGGCGAACAACTGTCCCCTGTGGAGCGGGCGCGCAATTTGGGCGTCCTCCTTGATGCCCGGCTGTCAATGGAGGATCATGTGGCAGCCGTGGCAAGGGGGGCGTTCCACCAGGTTCGCCTGGTGCGCCAATTGCGCCCCCTACTGGACCGGAGTGCCCTGCGCACGGTCACTCATGCGCTGGTGATGTCTCGCCTGGACTACTGCAATGCTCTCTACATGGGGCTTCCCTTGGGACGCATCCGGAGACTGCAGCTAGTTCAGAACGCAGCCGCGCGGGTTATTATGGGGAGTACACGTTACTCCCACGTAACACCTCTCCTGCGCGAGCTGCACTGGCTACCTGTGGCCTTCCGGGTGCGTTTCAAGGTATTGATCACCATCTTTAAAGCGCTCCATGGCACAGGACCTAGTTATCTGCAGGATCGCATCCTACCACACTCGTCCCTGCGACCTATCCGCTCACACAGGGAGGGGCTCCTCCTGGTGCTGTCCGCTAGGCAATGCCAGCGGGCGACACCTAGGAGTAGGTCCTTCTCTGTGATGGGCCCAACCCTCTGGAACGACCTCCCCCCTGATATTCGAACTACCACTGACCTCCGTTCCTTCCGTCAAAAGTTAAAGACTCACCTATTTCAATCAGCTGGCTTGGCACTTTCTTAGTTTTACCTCCCGGGGATTTATTTTAATTGGGTTTGGGGTTTTAATTGGGATGTTTTTAGGTATTTATTTCTTGTACAGTCTATCTCCCCCTCTAATGTATTTTAAATGTATTTTATTGTTATGTCTGTATTTTATGCACTGACTGTACACCGCCCCGAGTCCCTTTTTGGGAGAGGGGGCGGTTTAAAAATCTAAGAAATAAATAAATAAATAAATAAATAAATGACTTTTGGTTTGAAAACGCCCTTCTCCTACTAAGTCAAAGCAGCCATTCTCCCTCCCCGCATCCCCTCCACCCTAGTGTTCTAGTACTCCCCATTGCTGTGCTCCGTTGCCGTTTAGCAAAGGACTAATTCACCGAACCTTGTCCTTGCTGGCAGTAGAAAATAGCATTTCAGCAGGGATTCAGTGGCATTTACAGGCTCTGTGTTGAAACCTAGCTAAGTGGGGGGCATAATAGCCAGACTGAGTCTTCCCCTCCACTTCCCTCATCCTGCATTTCCATCCCTCTCCTTCCAGCCGTTCCCCCCCTCCCCCTTTTTTTCCAAAGTTGCTTAACTGCTGTATCGTACAGCTATTTTTGACCCAAAATCGTAGTTCTCCATTTGATCGTTTTTGTCCAGTTCGGAGGTGGGTCTCTAGAATAAAACCGACCCCACCTATCCCACCCTACTTCCTGCTGAAATAATTTATGTGTAGATTAAGTGAACATCCTGTAAAAGAATAGGATAGAATAGAATTCTTTATTGGCCAGGTGTGATTGGACACACAAGGAATTTGTCTTTGGTGCATAAACTCTCGGTGTACATAAGGAGAATAAAAATAAATTCATCAAGAATAAAAAGATACTACTATGCTACTACTGGAAGGATACAGGATGATGAAATGGAATGTTAGAATAAAATTTAAGTCAAACTTAGTTAAATTTAGAGTATTATGTATAACATAAAGTAATAATAGTTATAGCTAAATAAATGATTAACAATGATAATAATGCACACACACACACGTGTGTGTGTGTGTGTGTGTGTGTTGTATTTGTGCTGATAAATAAATAAAGGGAGACTAGTATAGATCAATTTCAAGCTATTTAGCTCTCATCAGCTAGCCATACCCTTATGGTATGTATATACATACATGCACACACATGCACACACACACACACACACACACACACACACACACACATACTAGATTGATAATATGAAATTTTATACAAATTGTAAGTGAGGACTATGGAGAAGATGTTGAAAAGCTTTGTTATAAAAGATAAACAATTCTATATAGAATAGAATATAAAGATGTAATACTGTTGGATGATTTCAGGACGATGTAATGAAATGTCATAATATACATTTATTTTAAATTTAGAATATTTTACATAAAAAGGATGTAATAATAGCTATAGTCAAATGAATGTTTAATAACCATAACAATTGCATACACATATATTAGATGGATGATATGAGTCTTCATGTAAATTGCAAGGGAAGACCGTTGTGAGAAAGCACAAAAGTTTTGTAACCCATCGACACGCTGTAAGTAATTGGAGAAGGGTTTTTATTTTGTGTGAGTTTATGTTTGTTTGTTTTATGTTTGTCTAAAAACAAAAACTTAAAAAAAAGAATAAAAAGATACAACTCTTAGTGAAAGTCAAGGTTAGTAATAAGCTATCAAATCGTACTAGGAAACAATAAAAACAATATAAATTGCAAGATACAAGCAACATGGTTATAGTATAAGTGGGGAGAAATAGATAGTAGGAAGGAAGAGAAGAAGAATAGTAATAATAATACATTCTTGGTAAATTATTGACAGTGTTGTGGGAATTAGTTGTTTAGCAGAGGGATGGCATTCAGGGGAAAGCTTTCCTTGTGTCTAATTGTTCTGGTGTGCAGTGCCCAATAGCGTCATTTTGAGGGTAGAAGTTGAAACAATTTACGTCCAAGATGTGTGGGGTCTGTAGATATTTTCACAGCTACCCCCTTTATGCTGCAGTTTGGAGGTGTTGTTTGGGAACCAATTGGAAAAATAAACGCTAAAAAAAAATTCAAACCGTTGCTTAAAATTGGAGAGGGCTGTTTTACCACAGATTTTTAAAGTGATTTTTCCGAGGAAAGTTTCCTAAACAGATGCTGTTTTTCTTCAGGTAGATTTTCTCAGGGAAGGCTTTTAAAGATTGTCGATATTTCCACAATGCATAATTACAGGTTGGCGCAATTTGTGTACCTGACTGCGGCCTTGACATTAAATTTTAAACCGTTTTAAAGACCTGGATTAAGCTAAGGCCCATGTCTCAATGGAAGCTAACTGGAACTTCCATTTTTTGGAGCCGGTCTACTACCACTTTAATAATGCCAGATCCTGATTTTTAAAAACTCCATTGCTTTCTAAATTTGTTGGACTACAAACTTCATCATCCACTGCTGACGAGTCGGGTCCTGCTGGTTTATCAAGGTTGCAAATTCATCTGGAAGACACTGAGCTAAGAAAGTCAGATCTAAGAGTTACTGTGATACCTTATTCTATCCCAGGAATAAGGTTTTTTTTTAAAAAAAAAGATTACTTAATATAGTACAGTGCTATACTAGTTTAATATATTGCTAGTAAAGACCTTAACAGATAATTTCTCCCCCACCCTAAATATTTATATGGACACTTATTTTCAATCTCTTAGTTTATCTCTTCTTACTTTTTTCATACATATTCTAAATATTAAAATATTTATTTCTTATTCTTGCATTTTACCATGACTAAAATAAATAAATAAAGCAACATTTAAATGAGATTGTAAAGCATTTCCCAGCATAGGAGTTCAAATAAATCATCTCTAAACAAGCAGAGGTCCATGTGAAGTTAATTGAGACAGTTATTTTTCAGGCTTGAGTGCATAATATGGACTTTTCCAGTTGCTTTTCTTCTTAAAATTGGATGAGTGATACATATATTAACACACCCTTCCTTCCTCCCTCCCTCCCTCCTTCCCTTTCTCTCTTTTTCTTCCTTCCTTCCTCTTTTCCTCCCTTCCTTCTTCCTTCCTCCCTCTTTTTCTTCTTCTTTCTTCCATCCCCCTACCTTCCTTCCTTTCCTCCTTCCTCTTTTTTATTTTTCTTCCATATCCCCTTCCTTCCATCCTTCCTTCCTCTTTTCTTCCTTCCTTCCTTCCTTTTTCTTTTTCCTTCCTTCTCTTATTTTTTCTTCCGTCCTCTATCCTCCCTCCCTCCCTTTCCTCTTTAAAATCAATGCCTATTCACATGGCACGCAAGGCAGCCAAGCTTTCCCCAGGACCGGGGACCCATATACAAAGGCAGCCCACCAAGGCGAGGCAGGGAAGAAGTGAGCAAGCGATTGGAAAATAAGCTTACGTTCGCTCGGTGTGATGCCCTTTGCTCCTTCATCACTGCCAGCAACCAGCCGGGCTGGGGGATTAATGCAGAAAACTGTCACAGTGTTAGCAAATGATTTGGCTTCCAAGACTGAACCGAGGAGCGATCACTGCCGTAATACGCCAGCAGCCTTTGACTCCTGCAGACAATGTTTTTGTTTTCGGATCCTTTTCTTTTATAAACTGTTCTCTCACGTTTGGTTTGTTCGGAGAAGAATGAGGAATGGCTTTGCTAACACACGGATAAAACCTCGGTAGTAATGGACACAGTCCTGTCTCCCGATCCTTCTTTTCTGTGGACCAGAAAACATTTATAATCCTGCGCTCCTCTGGTGCAAAAGCTGTCTCGTTTTAACAATGGGGGAAAATAAATAACTAGAAGCAAACAAAGCAATGTAATGGCCGCATTACCCAGCAAAACTAGAAAATGGAAACGAAACTCTCCCTATACCATTCCTGCCTAAACATTTGAAAATATCACTTTATAAATGCCTTGGTTAAAACCACACTTGGAATACTGGCATCCAGTTTTGGTTGCCACGATGTCAAAAAAAAAAAAAAAGGATGTTGAGACTCTAGAAAGAGTGCAGAGAAGAGCAACAAAGACGATAAGGGGACTGGAGGCTAAAACATATAAAGAGCAGCTGTAGGATTTGGATATATCTAATTTAATGAAAAGGAGTATGGGGTAACATGATAGCAGTCTTCCAATATATCGGGGTTGCCAACAAGAAAAGGAGCTCAGCTTATTCTCCAAAAGGCAGGACAAGATGAAAACTAATCGAGGAGAGAAGCAAGAGTGAAGCTTCACCGCAGGATAATTTTGGCCTTCGGGTTTATTCACAGATATTTTTTGTCAGCTTTCCCCCCCCAAAAATAATACACTTTTCTAGTAGCATCTGCTGTAACATCTGAAACTACTGGGAATCGTCCTTTGTCACGCCAAGAAAAACAGTGGCGTTCAACCAAACTCAGCATCCTTCCCGAGACTGGATAATAACAAGAATGCTCTTACGGCTTCGACGTTGTGCATGTGACATAAAGCACAACTTGTGTTTCATTTGCAGTAGGTTGCTCAGATAAGTGGGGGACAATCTGAACGGCTTTTGAGTCAAGGCCACCTGTTTGAGACCCACGGCTCTCTGTCTTAACTCAAAGCGGACCCAGTTTTCACCTGTTCCTGGTTAATAATCCACACGCCCCACTCTCTTCTGAATCTGTTGGAGGGAAGCCAAAGGATGCCAAGACACAAATGGAGTGATCCTGGCTTTTACGGGTCTGTTAAAAGCGCTTGGCAGGTTCATACCGTTTCGCCATTCGTGGCTGAGCAGGAGGTCCCCTTCTATTGTCTGGATTTATTTTTCAAATCAGAGATGGCCCGCTGTCCACTCAAGGCTGTTGGCTCTGCAACAGACAAGCAGGATCTGGAGGAGGTCTTTAACCCATCTCTGATTCCTCTGGTTCTCCCTTCATTTTCCTTCCAAGCTCTTTCCCCCACACCCCGCCTATCTCCTGCAGGGTTCTTGATATGTTTGCAGTATTTTTATTATGTGCATTGCCAGACTGTGCATGACTTACAGCAGGGGTCGATAATCCCTGGGCCACAGACCACTACCGGACCGTGGCTTATTGGGAACCGGGCCGCATGAGAGGTGGACTGGTGCCATGCATACACACCAGAGGAAAAGCGAGAGGAGGAATTCTGGGAGTTGAAGTCCACAAGTCTTAAAGCTGTCAAGTTTGAACATCCCTGGGGTTTTTTTCCCCTAAAGGGTTAGGGGTGCGAGGGTCTTGTAACTTGACAGCTTTAAGACTTGCACACTTCAATGCCAGAGTTCCTGAGCCAACATGACTGGAGGAGGAATTCTGGAAGTTGAAGTCCACAAGTCTTAAAGCTGTGACGTTTGAACACCCCTGGGGGGGGGGGTTTCTAAAGGGTTAGGGGTGCAAGGGTCTTGTAACTTGACAGCTTTAAGACTTGCACACTTCAATGCCAGAGTTCCTGAGCCAAAATTTTGGTTGCTAAGCAAAAGCGTTGTTAAGTGAGTTTCACCACATTTTACAAGCTTGCCCCGCTCACCCAGTCACATGGCTGGCAAGCCACTCCCACCCAGTCACATGGCTGGCAAGCCACTCCCACCCAGTCACATGGCCAGCCAGCCACTCCCACAAAGCAGGCCACACCTACAGAAGAGGTTCTAAAAAAACGTGAAACCCACCACTGACACACACACACACACACACGTATATGCAGCTTGACTTGTGCGAGTGGCAGGCCAGCGCACATGCACATGTGTGCAGTACAGCTGTGTGAAAATGCCCGTACATGCTGGTCCACAGCTCACACAGCCTGGTTCCCCTATCCCCCGCAGCCAGGCCACTAAGCCACAAAAGTTGGGGATCACTGATTTACAGAGTAATTGGGTCATTATAGAGAAGGAGATCAACCCTGACTGCTCTTTAGAAGGCCAGATCCTGAAGAGGAAACTCAAATTCTTTGGCCACCTAATGAGAAGGAAGGACTCCCTGGAGAAGAGCCTCATGCTGGGAAGGATGGAGGGCAAAAGAAGAAGAAGGGGACAACAGAGAATGAGGGGGATGGATGGAGTCACCGAAGCAGTCGGCGTGAGCTTAAATGGACTCCAGAGGATGGTAGAGGACAGGAAGGCCTGGAGGAACGTTGTCCATGGGGTCACGACACAACTCCACAACTAACAACAACAACAAAAGAGAAGGAGAAGGTCAGGAGAGTAAGGGCACTTTTTCCGATTCACCAATTTTATGAAAAGGTGCAGCTTGGGCCTCCTGAATTTTTTTTGCTACCACAAGCGCTCCTCTACGTCTACAACATTTATGCCTGTAGCAGGGGTCTCCAACCGTGGCAACTTTTAAGACTTGTGGACTTCAACTTCAAAGCAAAGCTGGCTGAGGAACTCTGGGAGTTGAAGTCCACAAGTCTTAAATGGCCTACAGAGGTAGTCCTCCACTTACAACCACTCACTGAGAGATTGTTCAAAGTTACAACGGCACTGAAAAAAAGTGGCTCACAACGGGTCCTCGCACTTACAACCGTTGCAGCCTCTCCGCAGTCACGAGGTCAGAATTCGGGTGCTTGGCAGCCCGTAGGACTGCAGGACACTACTAAATGCCTGTTGCTAAGCGACCCAAAAATGCGATCAGGTGACCACAAAAAGGGGTTCAAAGTTCCAAATCTGGGTTGTAAATAGTTCTGGGGTAGTCCATCGTAACTTTGAATGGTCACTGTGCGGCTGGTCGTAAGTTGAGGACTACCGGCATACATCAGGCTCCAGCTCTGCTCAGCTTTCCACACGCTATGAAGAGCTGGCTCTTCCTCCAAGCATGGAACATAGAATACCAGAGCCGGAAGGGACCTAAGAGGTCTTCTAGTCCAACCCCCCTGCTCAAGGCAGGAGCTTTATACCAACCTGGTCAAATGGTTGTCCAATCTATTTTTGAAAACTTCCAGAGTTGGAGTACCCACAATTCCAGGAGACAAGCTATTGTATTTATTTTGATTGAGAGTCCCCATTTAGCTGTTCTGCCAAGTTCTCTGCATTCTCATTTTAACATTTCCCATTTCATATTTATGTATTGTGTACGTTGAACTTTACATGGTTTGAGAGAATTGTTTGTTGTAGCTTTGGGCATTATTTTTCTTCTTTTTCGATGCTGCAAACTACCCAGCGTCACCGTGCTTGAGTTGGGCGGCCTTATAACTCTTGTTAATAAATGAATGAATGAATGAATAAATAATGCTGGTAATTAATAGTTCCCAAGCCAAGACTCCCCTTCACCTCCTTGTAAGGTCTTAGTCCTTAAATTGATCAAGATTCGGGAGACCATTGCAAAAAAGAAAAAAAAAGCTAGCTTTTATATCATTGGGGAAGGAACCTGCTACGTTGCCCATTTTGAGGTGTTAGAAATAAAGACGCCTGTGCCTGACGGCATATAAGAACAGGTTTAGTTGCCGAAATCCTTTTTATAAAGGTTCCCCTCGCACATATGTGCTAGTTGTTCCCAACTCTAGGGGGTGGTGCTCATCTCTGTTTAAAAGCCAAAGAGCCAATGCCGTCCGAAGACGTCTCCGTGGTCATGTGGCCGGCATGACTAAACGCCGAAGGCGCACGGAACGCTGTTCCCTTCCCACCAAAGGTGGTCCCTATTTTTTACTTGCATTGTTTACATGTTTTCGAACTGCTAGGTTGGCAGAAGCTGGGACAAGTAACGGGAGCTCACTCCATTACTTGGCTCTAGGGATTCGAACCGCCAAACTGCCGGTGTTTCTGATCAACAAGCTCAGCGTCTTAGCCATGAGCCACCATGTCCCTCTTTCATTAAGCTAGAAACACTCTTTTTCTACCTGATAAATCTTGCAGAGGAGCCTCTATGATTGTCAAGCCTCCTCATGGCTGGACAGAATCAAGAAAAAAGATCTTATGATGAGATTCAATACAATACAATACAATAGCAGAGTTGGAAGGGACCTTGGAGGTCTTCTAGTCCAACCCCCTGCCTAGGCAGGAAACCCTATACCGTTCCAGACAAATGGCTATCCGACATCTTCTTAAAGACTTCCAGTGTTGGGGCATTCACAACCTCTGGAGGCAAGTTGCTCCACTGATTAATTGCTCTAACTGTCAGGAAGTTTCTCCTCAGTTCTAAGTTGCTTCTCTCCTTGATTAGTTTCCACCCATTGCTTCTTGTTCTGCCCTCAGGTGCCTTGGAGAATAGTTTGACTCCCTCTTCTTTGTGGCAGCCCCTGAGATATTGGAAGACTGCTATCATGTCTCCCCTGGTCCTTCTTTCTCTTAAGCTAGACATACCCAGTTCCTGCAACCGTTCTTCATATGTTTTAGTCTCCAGTCCCCTAATCATCTTTGTTGCTCTTCTCTGCACTCTTTCTAAGTAAATAAGATTACGAGCACTTTAGTGCTTCCCACGCAGGGGCGAAAATAGTGAAATCTTCGTTTTCTTGGCGGTATAGATAGTCCTTGACACCATGGTTTTATTATTATAATTTTATAGAAATCCTTTCATATTAACTGTTTTAATTGTATTATTATGGTTTCAGTGTTCATTGCCAAATCTGTTGAGAGTGGGACAGCCTAGATATGCTGTAAAAATCGATAAGTAGTACATGAAAAGTGAATTTGCTGCCATTGGGGGGGGGGAATGCCTTTTCCCCTTCCAAATTGTTCTTAAACCATGGAGCAGGGCAAGCATTCTAGATAAATTAAAACCCCGCTCTAGGAAATGTTCCCGCCGCTCTTAACAAGGATTTGCGAAAATAACGCTTGAATTAAGAAGGGACCATAATATTATTAAAATCAAGGAGAGCAACAAACCGGTGCAAATGGGACAAATAGACTGTAGAACAAGTGCAAACTGAGGAAATAATTTACGGGGGAAAATAGGGCTTAACAACAACAACAGCGGTGGCTGAATGAAACCAGAAAGGAGTTTATAACATTGGGCTTCTGATATCTCAAGATGCTGTCATTGGGGGATAAGTACATTGGAAAAAACCGATTTGCTTCCAATTTTCTTTTCAGTTATATTAGACATACAATCTGTGAATCGATCCTTGCAAGTTTGGGAAAATACAACTAGTGCTAGGAACTGTTGCAAGCTATTAAGAGTTGCAGGTAGTCCTCACTTAGCAACCGGTTGCTTAGCAACCGTTTGATTTACAAGCTACCTCCCCAAAACTGCGTACAACCCAGTACTAGAGTTCTGACAGCCACATCTCCGCTAGTCACATGATTATATATGGGCCAATGGGTGACTAGCCCGCATTTACGG
The DNA here is from genome assembly GCF_964273705.1 of Natrix helvetica. Lineage (NCBI taxonomy): Eukaryota > Metazoa > Chordata > Lepidosauria > Squamata > Natricidae > Natrix > Natrix helvetica. Next base: position 11,817,925 of record NC_138548.1, read on the forward strand.
CCATTTGCAGCGCCCTGAGGTCATATGACTGCAATTTTCAGTGGTTTTTGTCAGTTTCTGGCATTTCCTTCCAGTTTCCAGCAAAAAAAACACCCATTGAGTAAAATGGCTTCATTTAATAACTGCCACGTTTGCTTAATAACCTCTGCAAAAAAAAGGTTGTAAAATTGGACACAGTGACCTGCTTAATGACTGCCATTATATGACCACATAATTTCAAGCTTAATTAAAGGTGTATGTTTGAGCCTGGGGCACTGCAAGTGTCATAAATACATACCAGTTGCCAAGCGTGATCAAATTTTGATCACGAGTTATTGTAACAGTTATAAGCGTTACAAAGCAGTCATAAGTCACTTTTTTCAGTGCTGCTGTAACTTCAAAGAGTCACTAATGGTTGTAAGTTGAGGACTACTTATACATTGCTTCAAGAGGTTCACTAGTAGTAGATTGCTGCATTGGTAGGGGGTTGGGTTAGATAATCTCCAAAGTCCTTTATTAGATATTATTGTCAGGGTTCCAAATAACATCCAAAATTAAATCAGAGTCCAAAACAAAGTATTGCTCAAAGTTCCAATTGATTAAGAGAGCCATGTTGGCACATCTTGGAAAACCAGAATCTGAAAGCTTCCTGGTTTTCCTCACCCAGTTGAAAGTTCAAGATCTTGCCCCCACACCCACCAGCCCATCCCATGGTCCAATCTTCCACTGCCACACTGGCAGCTTCCATCCATCCAGTCCCGGGAAGGTACAGAGGTGCAAAGACTAAGGATGACCTTGGATTTCAGAAAGGAATTTTATTTTGGCTACATAGCATTTAACTCCGTACCATCCTCCCTCCCATTTTCCCACAATAGAAACGGCATAGTAGAATAATAGAAAGTGTGGCAGGCCAAAGATCCAAAAGGGAATATGGCTGCAGACCTGACAATTATACTAATAGAGTAACAGAATAACAGAGTTGGAAGGTACCTTAGAGATCTTCTAGTCCAACCCCTTGCTCAAGCAGGAAACACTACACCATTTTAGGTAAATGGTTGGGTAGTCTCTTCTTAAAAACCCACAGCTTCTGGAGGCAAGTTGTTCCACTGATTAATTGTTCTAGCTGTCAGGAAATTTCTCCTTACTTCTAGGCTTGATCTCTCCTTGATTAGTTTCCATCCATTGCTTCCTGTTCTGCCCTCAGGTGCCTTGGAGAATAGTTTGACTCCCTCTTCTTTGTGGCAACCCCTGAGATATTGGAACACAGCTATCATGTCTCCCCTAGTCCTTCTTTCCATTAAACTAGACATGCCCAGTTCCTGCAACCATTTGTTGTATGTCTACGGAGATTCTCAGTCATCCAGGTCATGGTTGTCCCAAAGGTGCTTTTTCAAGAGGCAACTGTACTTTCTGTTTTTTCTTTGAAGACGTTTCACTTCTCATCCAAGAAGCTTCTTCAGCTTCCATTCCCCATTATCCTGTCAGAACTGAAGAAGCTTCTCGGATGAATAGAATAGAATAGAATAGTTGGAAGGGACCTTGGAGGTCTTCTAGTCCAACCCCCTGCCTAGGCAGGAAACCCTATACCGTTTCAGACAAATGGCTATCCAACATCTTCTTAAAGACTTCCAGTGTTGGGGCATTCACAACTTCTGGAGGCAACTTCTGTTCCACTGATTAATTGTCCTAACTGTCATGAAGTTTTTCATCAGTTCTAAGTTGCTTCTCTCCTTGATTAGTTTCCACCCATTGCTTCTTGTTCTACCCTCAGGTGCCTTGGAAAATAGTTTGACTCCCTCTTCTTTGTGGCAACCCCTGAGATATTGGAACACTGCTATCATGTCTCCTCTAGTCCTTCTTTTCATTAAACTAGACATACCCAGTTCCTGCAACCGTTCTTCATATGTTTTAGTCTCCAGTCCCCTAATCATCTTTGTTGCTCTTCTCTGCACTCTTTATAGAGTCTCCACATCTTTTCTACATCGTGGTGACCAAAACTGAATGCAGTATTCCAAGTGTGGCCTTACCAAGGCCTTATAAAGTGGTATTAACACTTCACGTGATCTTGATTCTATCCCTCTGTTGATGCAGCCTAGGACTGTGTTGGCTTTTTTGGCAGCTGCTGCACACGGCTGGCTCCTATTTAAATGGTTGTCCACTAGGACTCCAAGATCCCTTTCACAGTTACTACTACTGAGCAAGGTTTCATCTATCCTGTACCCGTGCATTTTGTTTTTCACTTCATGAGAAGTGAAATGTCTTCAAAGAAAAACCAGGAAGTCCAGCTGCTTCTTGAAAAAGCACCTTTGGGACATCCTGTTTTAGTCCCCTAATCCTCTTGGTTGCTCTTCTCTGCACTCTTTCCAGAGTCTCGATGTCTTTTTTTACATCGTGGCGACCAAAACTGGATGCCGTATTCCAAGTGTGGCCTTACCAAGGCCTTATAAAGTGGTGTTAACCCTTCACATGCTAATCTTGATTCTATCCCTCTTAATACAGCTGAGTCAACCTGTGAGTTGTTAGATCACGGTTTCAGAGATATTGCCTTACCTAAACAGAGAAACCAAAGGGCCGGGGGGGAGGGGGGCAAAAAAAGCGGTGGGGGTCGGAGTGACTTCTGACTTCCTGCCAGCTTCTCCATTGATTTTCCTTGTAGGACGCTGGCAGGGAGCCTTGGAAGTGATGATTATGTGACCACGGCTGGCCGCAGTGATGCAGCACCATTGAAGTGGTCACAACTTTGCCAAATGTCAATCCTACAGGAGTTCATGGGTCTCAGTTTTGGACCCATTCTGTAAGTTAGTCTGTTTGAGATATGCAGATGCAAAAACTATTGCCCTAGGATACATTATTTTGCCCAATTTGAAGTTAAAAGGTGTAAAGGTTCCCCTTGCACATATGTGCCAATCGTTCCCGACTCTAGGGGGCTGTGCTCATCTCCATTTCAAAGCCGCGCTGCATATCAGACATAAATACAATCGGAAGAGTCCAGAGATATTTCACGAGAAGAGTCCTCCACTCTCTGCTCATAGCAGAATACCTGATGCCACAAGACTTGAAATTTTGGGCGTAGACAACTTAGAACGTCACCGTCTTCGATCTAACGACCCAACATACTAAGCGTAGTACATAAAACTATTTGCTACAATGTCCTACCAGTCAATGACTACTTCAGCTTCAACTGCAACAACATACAAGCTCACAATAGATACACACTTATGGTAAACCAGAAAAGATGGTTTACTAGAAAAGATGTGGAGACTCTGGAGAGAATACAGAGAAGAGCAACAAAGATGATTAGGGGACTGGAGGCTAAAACATATGAAGAACAGTTGCAGGAACTGGGTATGTCTAGTTTAAGAGAAAGAAGGACTAAGGGAGACATGATAGCAGTGCTCCAATATTTCAGTATCCACAAAGAAGAGGGAGTCAAACTATTCTCCAAGGCACCTGAGGATAGAACAAGAAGCAATGGGTGGAAACTAATCAAGGAGAGAAGCAACCTAGAACTGAGGAGAAATTTCCTGATAGAACAATTAATCAGTGGAACAGAAGTTGCCTCCAGAAGTTGTGAATGCCCCAACACTGGAAGTCTTTAAGAAGATGTTGGATAGCCATTTGTCTGAAACGGTATAGGGTTTCCTGCCTAGGCAGAGGGTTGGACTAGAAGACCTCCAAGGTCCCTTCCAACTCTACTATTGTATTGTAAACCGCTCCAAACTTGATTGCAGAAAATACGACTTCAGTAACAGAGTGGTCAATGCCTGGAATGTACTACCTGATACTGTGGTTTCTTCCTCAAACAGCCAAAAACTTTAACCTTAAACTGTCTACTGTCGACCTTACCCCTATTCCTAAGAGGTCTTTAAGGGGTGTGCATAAATGCACCAGTGTGCCTACCATCCTTCCCCTAACATCTCCTTGTATTCGTATTAATCATGTCTATACTTCTATCTGTTACCTAATTCATACTGGATGAAATATCTAACTATCTAAATAATATCTAAATATCTAAACATCTAAATACTGGTAGCAAACATGAATTTCACAGAAGAATAACCTTAACAAAATACTACTAGCTCTGAACCTGTTTTTTTTAACCTTGGCAACTTAAGCACAAGCGGACTTCAACTCCCAGTACTCCTAAGCCAGCCATGCTTATAATGTCCCTAGATTTTTCTGATCAAAAAGGAACAGAAAAGGATGCATTTCCACTAAACAATTAAAAAAAAGGCTGCAGGAAATTTGATTTCTACCCTGGTTTGGTTAATCTCGTGCCTTCTTAAGTCTTTTGATCCTGACTAAATTCATTGGTAAACTAACTTAACCCCTTTTTTTTACTTCGGATTAGTTCTACGACCCAGCCTGAAAATGTCTCAAACGCAGGTTGCGTTTGCATATAGTTGTTAACTCGAATGGAACTGATCTGTCGTTTCTCGCAAGAGACTGAAATATAAATCAAACCCTGGAACTTGGAGCTTTGCAAAATACTCAAGGCAAAAACTAGCTACCCAGCCATCTAGTCTGTGATATGAAGACAGCCACCAAATGTGAGGATGTCTCAAAATTAAGCCATAGGTATCACTTGAGTGAGTCAAGAGTTTTAAGCTAAGAATCTAAACAGACCCAATTATCTAATAAAGATAGTTTATAATTGCCCAATAAACTTCAGACAACGGGAGATATAGAATATAGAATAGCAGAGTTGTAAGGCACCTTAGAGGTCTTCTAGTCCAACCCCCTGCTTAGGCAGGAAAACTTACACCAATTCAGACAAATGGTTATTGAACATCAAATGGATACCCACTTAGTGAAGAGAATTCATAGTCCTGGTAAATAGTCCTCAACAATCATTCATTTAGTTCAAAGTTGCAACAGCACCCCCCAAAAAAAGACTTGTAACTTGGTCCTCACACTTACAACTGTTGCAACCCTAGGGTCACATGATCAAAATGTGGACACTTGGCCACTGTCGTGTTTTTATGATGGTTGAAGCGTCCTGAGGATACACAATTGTCGTTTGCAACCTTCCAATCCACCTTTTGGCAACTAAAATCAACGCGGGAAATCTGCTTCACTTAACGACCGCATGATTTGCTTAAACAACAGTGGCACAAAAGGCCATGAAATCAGGCATGATTGACTTAATGATCACACTTAGGAATGAAAACCCTGGTCCCAATTGTGGATGTACATCGAGGTCTACCTGTGTAATTTGTTCCTGAAAGCCTTCTAGTACCTACTCAGTTCAACCTGTAGTAGAAACAGGACTTGCACACGGCACATGGCAAGTCCCAGAGACCGAAATTGTGGGGTTAGTAATAGTCGAAATTGGAGGCCTACCTGTACCTCGGAAAGGGAAACACAAAAATGACAAATACGGTGCTTCCCTTTGTTCTCAAAACTATTGAGGATAAATTGCTTTGGCACATGCAGGCTTCATCCAGGTATCCCAAGAAGATACAGGGAATCTTCGACAGGGAATCTTCGACACTAAACCATTCGTTTAGTGACCATTTGAAGTTACCATGGCACTGAAAAAAGTGACTTGTGACCGTTTTACACACTTACAGCCATTTCACATAGTCACATATTCAAAATTTGGACGCTTGGGAACTGTCTCAAGAGGGTTGCAATGTCCCTTAGGACACGTGACTCGCTTTTGCGACCTTCTGACAAGCAAAGAAAATGGGGAAGCCAGATTCCCTTAACAACTGTGTTCTTCACTTCACAATGGCAGAGATTCACGACGACTGTGGCCAGAAACGGCATAAAATGGGGACAAAGCTCACTTAACGACTATCCTGCCTGGCAACGCAAATTTTGGGTACCATTGTGGTCATTGCTTGAGGACTGCCTGTACCTCTGACTTTGGATGGATTTCAAATCGTATTTGAACCTGGAATTAGAGGACATGTTCAGGGGTAGTATTGACTTCACTTGTTGTTGTTAGTTGCGAAGTCATGTTTGACCTATCGTGACCCCATGGACCACGTTCCTCCAGACCTTCCTGTCCTCTGCCATCCTCTGGAGTCCATTTAAGCTCAGGCCGACTGCTTCAGTGACTCCATCCAGCCCCCTCATTCTCTGCTGTCCCCTTCTTCTTCTTTTGCCCTCCATCGTTCCCAGCATGAGGCTCTTCTCCAGGGAGTCCTTCCTTCTCATTAGGTGGCCAAAGTATTTGAGTTTCATCTTCAGGATCGGGCCTTCTAAAGAGCAGTCAGGGTTGATCTCCTCTAAGACTGACCGGTTGGATCATCTTGCAGTCCAAGGGACTCACAGGAGTCTTCTTCTCCAGCACCAGAGTTCAAAGGCCTCCATTCTTTGGCACTCAGCCTTCCTTATGGTCCAATTTTCCCAGCCATCCATTGCAACTGGGAAAACCACAGCCTTGACTATATGCACTTTTGTTGGCAGGGTGATGTCTCTGCTTTTTAGTAGGCTGCCTAGCTTTCCTGCCCAGGAGCAAGCCTCTTTTAATTTCTTGGCTGCAAGTCCCCCCCCCCCCCACACACACACATCTGCGGTGATCTTGGAGCCCAGGAAAATAAAATCTGTCAGTGCCTCTGTTTCTTCCCCATCTATTTGCCAGGAATTGAGAGGGCCGGATGCCATGATCTTACAGTTTTCTTAAGATCTTACCTTGACCTTCCCTACCGGTTCGCAAATGTGAGCACGGGCGTAGCCTTCTGCATATGCGCTTTGGCTAAAAGAAGTGCCTAAAAGGGATGGCAAAGAACCAGAGCACAATTTTCCATTATAGATTCGTGTGAACTGATCTAAACCGGCTGAATTCCACCTGTGGACAAGAGAGTTTCTTTTTCCCCACTCCAGATCTTTATCCTCCCCAGCAGCAAAAAAAGTAAAGAGGGGAGGGGGGGGACGACACACATTGTCACTGAGTGGTTAGAAACCACTGCATTCTCTTCCCCCCCCTCTCTCTCCGCACCCCTCCTCCCCCTGCGGTGACATAGATGAATGTCTGGCGTGATCTTTTTTTCCCTCTGGTGGGATGTTAGGCAGACAATTGACTCTTCCAAAGCTCTCGTTTCTGTCAGCTACCATTAAGGGCCAGGTTCGTGGCTAATTGGACGCTTTGTTAGAGGAATTTGTTAACTCGAGCGAAGCAACTGATGAGGCTTCTGGGTGTCTCCTCTCCCCACTCAGGGCTCCCTCTTCACCCCACCCCACCCCCTCCTCTGACTCTGCAAAGTACTTGGAGGAATAAGGGCAAGGGGAGAAGGTGAGCTTCAGCCCTTTTTTGGGGAGATTGCAGAATATAGGCCTTGGGGTGACAAGGACGTCACCTGTTAACATGCTCTGGGTTTCAGAACAACTGAAAGACCTTGGAAGGGACTTTGGAGGTCTTCTAGTCCAGGGGTCAGCAACCCATGGCTCTGGAGCCACATGTGGCTCTTTCATCCCTCTGCTGCGGCTCCCTATTGCAGGTCGGCATCACAATTTTGAGAGGAGCTTCTGGTTGGATGGGGGAAAGCAGGGCGTGCCAGGAGAGACTCTATGGCAAGGGATGGGTTTTCCGGTCAGCTCTGCAGTTAATAGGGCTTTTAGTTAGGACAGGTAGAGGAAAAATGACACCGTGCTAGGAGGAGACTCTATGGTGGGAGAACCGGACTTCCTGTCGGCTCCAGAATTGAATGGTGGGCTTCTGGTTAGGACCTTTGTGGCTCTTTGAATGTTTAAGGTTGACGACCCCTGTTCTAGTCCAACTCCCTGCTCAGGCAGGAGACCCCATGCGATTCCAGACAAGGAGTTGTCCAATCTCTTCTTAAAAACCATCCAGTGCATCCACAACTTCTGGAGGCAAGCTGTTCCACTGATTAATTGTTCTAACTGTCAGGAAATTTCTTCTTTATTTCTAGGTTGCTTCTCTCCTTGGTTAGTTTCCACCCATTGCTTCTTGTCCTGCCTTCAGGTGCCTTGGAAAATAGGTTGACTCCCTCTTCTTTGTGGCAGCTCCTGAAATAGTGCGACACTGTTATCATGTCACCCCAATCCCTTTTTTTCACCAGCGAGACAGACTCAATTCCTGCTACCATACGGTAAATAGAATAGACTAGAGCTGGAAGGGATCTTGGTGGTCTTCTAGTCCAGCCCCCTGCTGAAGCAGGAGATCCTATACTATTTCAGATAAGTGTCTGTCTAGTCCAGGGGTGTCCAAACTTGGCAACTTTAAGACTTGTGGACTTCAACTCCCAGAATTCCCCAGCCAGCTGGCTGGGGAATTCTGGGAGTTGAAGTCCACAAGTCTTAAAGTTGCCAAGTTTGGACACCCCTGGTCTAGTTGCTTCTTAAAAACCTCCAGAGATGAAGCACCCACAATTTCTGAAGGCAACTTCTGTTCCACTGCTTAATTGTCCTCCCTGTTAGGAAGTTTTTCCATTCTTTGTATGTTTTAGCCACCAGGCCCCAAATCATCTTTGTTACTCTTCTCTGCACTCTTTCCAGAGTTTCAATAATGTTTATGTCAATAAAGGAGAATATTTGTAGATTGGGGTTGAAATAGTGGGGAAAACAGTGATGTTGTTACCTAGTTTAGATAATGAAACATCTGTAAGAAAACAACCAAGTTCAGAGAGCACCAAGACTCCTCATCATCCTTACTAAGAAGAGCCTTGCCACAAAGTATGCAGTCTGGGACAGGAGTGAACATGCTGGATTAGAAAGAGAAAAGTCAAGTTTCTAGTCCTTCTCAGCCACAGAGGATTTCTGTGCTACTTTGGATCCCTCCCTCCCTCCCTCCCTTCCTCCACCTCTCTCTCCCTCCCCTTCCCCCTCTCCCTCCTTATCCCTCCTCTCTCTCCCACCCACCCTCCCTCTTCCTTCCTTCCCTCCCTCCCTCCCTTCCCCTTCCCCTCCCCCTCTCTCCCTCATCCCTCTCCCCCTACCCCTTTTCTTGGAGGTAGGGCAGGATCTACAGGTAGTCCTCGACACACAACCAATTAGGACCAGAATTTCCCAAACAAGACATTTGTTAAATGAGTCATGCCCAATTTTGCCATTCTTGTTAGGAATGTAAGCTAACAGTTGGGTCAGCAATATATAAACCAGGACGTTAGTACTGTAGCTTTAAGTACTGCTGTAATGTGATTGGTTGCCATTACCTCAAGCAGCCATAAGAGGGAGCCAGAATGACTATTAGCTCTCTGTTTGTTAGGTGCAGATCGGTGGATGTATCGTGAGTTACTGTGTTTTTGCTACTGTTAGCTGCTTTGTGTGCTAAACTGATTATTTGATACTGGACTGTGTTCGAAGGATCATTCCTTACCTGAGAACATTGATAACTGACTGACTGAACCGTGTACGACTTGGACTGTAAATTGAACTCTGAATACCTCTATATTTCCACATAGTAAACTACTATATTTTATACTATTCAGTGTCTCTGTATGCTGGTTTATGCATGTTCTTCCATACCACTCCTTACGCTTCTCTGCACACTTGCTCTCCTAACGGGGAGCTTACTTACGTAACAATTCTTGCCACAGTTGTTAAGTGAGTCACTGCGGTTATTAAAGGACTCAAGTGGTCCTTCAGCAAATCCAGATCTCTCTGTTGACTTTGCTTGTGAGAAGCTGGCTTGGAAGGTCGCAAATGGCGGATCCCAGGACTCCAGGGTGTAAAATACATGCAGGTGGCGAAGCACCTGAATTCTGATCATGCGCCCAAGGGGATGCTAACCCTAATCCAAACACCACTCCTGGCTGGCCCGGCCCACCCTGCCCCTCCCAGGAGTCCGTACGTGGCCTGTTTTAGATTCAGGTAAGTACAGGGCGTGCGCGGAGGCTCGGGGAGGGCGAAAAACGAGCCTACTGGAAGTTTGGGAACAACGGGCCTACCGGAAGTAAATGGGCCCGTTTTCAGCCTCCGGAGCCTGGGGAGGCCGTTTTTGCTCTCCCGGAGGCTCGATGAAAACCTCCGGAGCCTGGGGAGGGCAATCCCGCCCCCGCCGTGGTGCAGGAAGCCGACTAGGCCACACCCCCATGGCCACACCCACCCAGCAACCAGGCAGAGAACTGGTTGCTAAAAATTTTCAATCCCACCCCTGGTCTCACCTGAAGGGGACATCCGGGGCTTCTTGGAACCTCTGCAAGGACAAGAACTAGGGGAGAAAATCGAGCAGAGATCTTAATGCCGGTCCACTTCCCCGAAGGTAATCAGTAATCTCCTTGAGAGTCCAAGGCTGATTGGCAGTGAGCCAAACACTAATGCTTATAATCCATGCGTGCTGCCTTACAGATAAACCCACAAACTTCTCCACTATTTGTACCTGCCCGTCTGTGGCGATCAGCGATGGGAAAGGAGAAATCCCAAGGCAGAACGACAGGCCGTCCTCGACCTGCAACACTTCATTTAGTGACCGTTCCGTTACAACAGCGCCGAAAATGTGACCGTTTTTCACACTGAACGACCCCTGCAGCATCGGTGGTCACGCGATCAAAATTCGGTGACTGACTCATATTTACGATGGGGGCAGGATCCCAAGGTTGCTGTGATTCCCTTTTGCGACCTTGGGAAGCCAGACTCACTAAACAACCGCATCGCTAACCGAACAACGGCAGTGATTCCCTTAACGACTGTGGCAAGGAAGGTCGTAAAATGGGGCAAAGTTCCCTTAACAAATGCCTTAGCAACAGAATGTTTGGTCGTAAGTTGAGGATTACTTCACTGCTGGACCTCAGAGTGCTGTAACTTATGGGCCTTTGTGTTACACCTAGTCCTCGACTTATGACCAATGTAATTTCAAACGGTCACTAAACGAGTGGTCGTAATAGCTTGATCTGTGTTCAGATAGCCCTCAAATTAAGTCTAGTTGCTTAGCAACCATTTGAGGTTACGGTGTTTCTCCCCGGGGGTAGTTACAAATTGATGTCTGTGCCCCCTCTTCCACACTTATGGTCATTTGAAGTGACCAGGAGTCACACAGTCAATTTTAATTAATAATGTTCTTGTGAGACATTTGGCATTCCAATTTTCGGCAAAACCAGCCCATCGCAAACTATTGGCTCACTTAATGACCACTGCAAAAGGTCAAAAAAAAATCAGGTTGGTCACATGGGAGACTCACTTCATGTTCATCTCAATTTATGACCTTGATGGGCGGGCTCCATTATAGTCATAAGTTGAGGATTACCTTTATTTAAAGGTCTTGGCAAGTTCAAAGCACATGCTTCAAAGGTGCTTCCCCCCACCTTCCCCCGGGCTGTAAGGCTGATTGGTCGTAGCATATCATCAGCTGACGGCCCCCTCAGCCAATTGCAACCCACCAGACCTTATAAATATTCCGGTTCCAGCACTTGCTCCTCAGTCTGAAGAAGATATTTGAAGCAGGAGGGTCTCCCTGTTCTTAGGATGTCCAGGATAGTTCCGTATTTAAAATGATCAATATGCCAGTTTGGGGTATGGCACGGTTGGCAACCTTAAACACTCAAAGAGGCACAAAGGCCCTAACCGGAATCCCCTCGTTCAATTCTGGAGCTGACCGAAAGTTGAGTTTCCCCTCCATAGTGTCTCCTCCTAGTGTGGCATCCTATTTCCTCTACCTGTCCTAACTGAAAGACCTATCAATTGTGGAGCTGATTGGAAAACCAGCCCCTTGCCATAAAGTCTCCCCCTGGCGTGCCCTGCTTCCCCCCCCCCCCCACTCCGTCCCCCAAACCGGAAGCTCCTCTCAAAATTGTGATGCCGACTGGCGACAGGGAGCCGCAGCAGAGGGATAATAGACCCACATGCGGCTCCAGAGCTGACTCCTGGGTTAAGGGTTAAGGTGCTCGGCTAGATACCAGGGGATTCTGAGTTCTAATTCTCCCTTAGTTGTGGAGGCCAGGGAATTCTGAGAGTGGAAGTCCATATGTCTTAAAGTTGCCACGGTTGGGAAACACCATCCTGGAGAAACTTCTTCAGATCTGGTCACGTGGCAAGGAAGACATCTTGGGTCTTCTCAAACATAGAGCTCAGCTACATTCCAGTTACCTTGACTTGAATCATGGGGGTTGGGTGGGGGTTGAGTAGTCTGCAGATGGACTACTTTACACCTGCTTTACAACTCCTGAGTTGCAAGGGAGCTGAGCTGGCATCCAGAAGACCTTTTCCTCCTACCTTTAATTTGAGCCCTCTCGCATCCGAAAATGGTTCCAGATTATCCTACCAACCATTAACTTGAAAACCGTCAAGCGGGCAATAACGCTTTTGGACGCGGCCCAACCTGGGGGTTTGTGTACACCCCCCCCCCCACACACTCCGCTTCTTCCCTTTCGCAAACCCATTTCAGTTTCCTTTCCGCCCCCTCCCCCAGGATCAGAGATGACCTAAGATACCCACCACAGCCGAGGCAGTGGAAGGGTGCTGATGCGATTGATAGTGTAATTTAAGCGATCAATATTTAGAAAGCACTCTGCAAATCCCAGAGGCCTGGGGAGGGCTGGACATTATTTATTAATAATTAGGTTATGCCGTTTGCATGCAGAGATGCTAAGCACCTGGATTTTAGTGTTTGGGAAGGGGTGGGTGGGTGGGGGCTTAATCTGAGAGAGAAGAGTGAAGCAGAAGAACAAAAGGATTATTATTATTTTTAAAGAGAGGATTCCAAAGAGAGAAAAGGACTGGCGCTTCCCAACCCTTCGCAAATGAAACCAGATCCATGCTTGGGATTTCGACTCAAAGCAGAGCCCCCATCCCCCACTCCCGCCCCTGGCTGGCATGAAAAGGGTCTCTGGTTCGATCCCCAACATCCCCCAAGGGCGTCTGAGAACGAAGCCTTCCCAGAAGATGGAAGAACTATTGCCAACCTGTGCAAAAAACGGAGCTTTGAAGTTTCCCATCGATTGGACGGCTAAAAACAGGCCTGCCTCCGTTAGGTGCAGACTGGCGTTCCCAAACGGGGGTGGGGCTGGGATCTGGATCGAGGGGTGGGGGGAGCTTTGGGGGATCAAGGTTGCAGTGATGAAAAGCGAGGTTAAACCTCTGGGGGACTTGAGCAGCGGAGGGGGCTACTGGGAGTCCGCAGGGGTTCGGGAGACCGGATTTGATGACTGTTTTGGCGACCGACCGTTAAGCAAACACTGCAGTCGTAAAGCGAACTTCGCCATTGTAAAGTGAAGCTCTTGTTCGCGAAGGAGTCTTTTGGCCAAAACCCAGAAGGAATAGCTACGTTTTGGCAAAAAAACCCCAAAAGTTTAAAATGCAGGACAGGTAATCCTTGACTTACAACCAGGTGTGGGCTGCTAGGGATTCGCAGGGGTTTGGGAGAACCTCTAGCTAAGATTCTGTGCAGTTCAGGGAACTCCCAAATCCCATTCCTAGCTGGCCCTGCCCACCTCGCCCCTCCCAGGAGTCCCCTCACGGCCCATTTTAGATGCAGGTAAGTGCAGGACATGCACGGAGGCTCAGGGAGAGTCTCTTCTGAGAGAGGGGCGGTCTAGAAATTGAATAAAGTTAAGTTAAAAATGGGCTCCCCGGAAATTTGGGAAGTTTAAGTTTAAGTTTATTTGATTTATAGACCGCCCTCTCTCCCCGAAGGGACTCGGGGCGGTGTACAGGAACCACATTAAAAAACCATATACATAATAAATACTCTTAAAACCAGATTAAACCTAGAGCTCTGTATAAGTTATTAAAAATTAAGACACGACCTAAAACCAGCCCATCGAGTTTAAAAATACAGGCATAGGGTGGGAAGCTGGAGTTAGGCCAGGCCGGCTAAATTGAACAGGTGGGTTTTTAGCTTCTTGCGGAAGGAGCGGAGATCTGTAGTTGTTCTGATATCAGGGGGAAGGTCATTCCAGAGGGTCGGGCGCATCACAGAGAAGGCCCTTCCCCTGGGCGTCGCCTGCTGGCATAGCCTAGTGGACGGCACCCGGAGAAGTCCCTCTCTGTGTGAGCGGATCGGCCGAAGGGATGTATGGTCCTCCGGAGCCTGGGGAGGCCGTTTTCACCCTCCCGGAGGCTCGAGAAAAGCCTCCGGAGCCCAGGGAGCACAAAAACGCGCCCCCTGGTGGTGCAGGGCTCTGACTACGCCACCCCCACCATAGCCACCATAGCCACCCCCACCCAGCAACTGGGGTTGCAGGGAGTTCGCATGGGTTCGGGCGATCTTCTAGCTAAGATTCTGCCCAGTTTGGCGAACCTCCAAATGCCTCCCCTGGCTGGCCATGCCCATCCCATTCCTTTCCCCCCCCTCCCAGGAGTCTCCACGCGGCCCATTCATCATGCCAGATAAGTGCAGGGCCCACGCGGAGACTCAGAGAAGGGGGCGAATGGGCCTCCCGGAAGTTCCGGCAATCCGGAAACTGGCCTGTTTCCGGCTTCCAGAGCACCGACTAGGCCACGCCCACCATGGCCACACCCACCCAGCAACCGTGCAGAGAACCCCTTGCTAAAAATTTTGAAGCCCACCCCTGGACCTGAGGCTCTCAATGAGCCCCTGAAAGAAAATCTCGGGCTAATGTGTGACTCCCATTTTCCCCGGGAACACGGTAAAGGGGCCGCAATGGCATGAGCGAATGGCCTTGGGGGGGAGAGGAGGAAGAGCTGTAGACTAGGCAGTGATGCGATAAGAGGCAGCTGAGCCTGCGGAAGGAATGGGGTGTGAGAAATCCCTCAGACGGGACCCTCCCTAGTTTCCTGGGCTGTAGAATTGTGCTTTCCAACTTGCAAGATCCTGCTAATGTAACTTGGGGGTCCTGGGGGCTCTCTGAGCATGGCTGTTTCCTTGCAGACGTCTCATTACCCAGCTAGGTAACATCATCAGTGCTACTGCTTCTGATGTGCTAGCACTGATGATAACAGGCAGCTTAGCCTCCTGAATGAGGCCTGGCAAAGATCTCAGAAGGGACCCTCCCTAGTTTCTTGCACTGTGGTGGTGGGGGGGCAGAGATGTGTTTTCCGACTTGGAAGATTCTGCTAATGTATCTTTACAGTCAAGTTCAGACTGGTGCTTCTGGGTGTGTTTTTTGTCTGGACTATCTCACAAGGCTGACAGGTGTTGATACCTGCCGCATGTTTTGCTCCATGAGCTGGATGGTAGCATGATCTAGTCTGGCAAAAGAAAGGCTCCAAAGTTGCTATTTAAACCTTCCCTTTCTTCAGAGAAGGTTGAAATGTTGCTTTCTATGGGAGCAGGGGAAACGGCATCGCTCAATGGGAGAAGAGCCCATGATTGTTTAGAAAAGGATTTCAGTTTTGACTCCTTGCAAGAAGGGGAGGCACTATTGTTCTTTTGGAAGTTATGGATGAGATCGCGAGAGATTTTGAGCGATCCTGTACAGGTAGTCCTCAACGTACGACCACAGTAGAGCCGAGAATCTATGTTGCTAAGCGAGACATTTGTCAAGTGAGTTATGTGTCCCATTTTACGACCTTTCTTGCCACCGTTGTTAATCGATTCACTGCAGTTGTTCAGGGAGTAACACCGTTGACCGCAGAATACGGCAACCGTCATAAAAATGAGTCGGTTGCCAAGCATCTGAATTTTGATCACGCGGCCATGGGGATGCGTCAATGGTTGTAAGTGTAAAAAACGGTCATAATCAGGGGAAAGTTGCAAGGGGTTCGCACGTGTTTGGGCGATCCTCTAGCTAAGATTCTTCCCAGTTTGGCGAATCCCCAAATATTCTCCCTGGCTGGCCACGCCCACCATGCCCATCCCACCCCTCCCCTCCCAGGAGTCTCCACGCGGCCCATTCATCAGGCCAGATAAGCGCAGGGCCCACATGGCGCCTCGGAAAGGGGCTCAAACGGGGCCTCCCGGAAGTTCCGGCAATCTGGAAACTGGCCTGTTTCCCAGAGAACCTCCGGAGCCCGGGGATGGCAAAAAATCCCCCCCACCCCACCGCCATAGTGCAGGAGGCCGACTAGGCCACGCCCACCATGGCCACGCCCACCCAGCAACGGGACAGCGAAACCATTACTGCAATTTTTGAAGCCCACCCCTGATTACTTTTTTTCAATGCCATTGTAAACAAATTGTTATAAATTGAGGACTACCTATATCAGTGTTTCTCAACCTTGGCAACTTGAAGATGTCTGGACTTCAACTCCCAGAATTCCCTAGCCAGCTGGCTGGGGAATTCTGGGAGTTGAAGTCCGGACATCTTTAAGTTGCCAAAGTTGAGAAACACTGATCTATATGGATTTAGAATAATACTTTTTTTAAATAGGATTTTTCTTTTTTTGATCTTAAGAAGTCGTCGTTAATTTCAAACACCCATATTCAGTATTTTGGGATTAAAAAAGATTGCGGGTGTTTTATTATTGAAACTTAAAACCGGTTGTCCAAATTTTGCTTGAAAACCTTCAGAGAGTTTCACCCTTTCTCAAAAATGGCTTCTATGCCAGCTACCTTGACGCTTCTCCTGAAATTATTCTCGGCATTTTCTCCTCCGAATATTAAAAAGTGTTTCTATGCCCCAGCTGTCTTTATTATTCCGTTCTGAACTCATGGCTGTATATCTGTATATCACTCTTCAATTGTTATGTTCAAATCTGAAGTCAAAACTCCAGAAAAGACCAAATAAAATGGGAATATTATATTCCACAACTGGGAAACACAGTTTCATCCTTTTAAAGTACTTTTTTTTTACCTCCAAACTTTGGAGGAGTGAGCACTGACCCCCCCATTTTAAAAATGTAGGGAATCTCTTCTTAATAATGGAAAAATCTTAAAACAACTATAGCTAAAGTCTTGAAAGTTTTAACAAGTGAAAAAAGTGAGATTTTTATTTTACTTGTTGGGTTGGCATGGATTTCTTGCAGTGTCAAATTCCTTTTAAATTTATTTTGACAAGTAATTGAGAACAAACTGCAAAGATAATTCATAGAGGAGACCAGATCCCTGCAAAACTACAGTCTATTAATCAAACTTGGGCTTGGGAGGAGTTGTAAACAGATTGGGACATCTTACTATATCTAGTGGCAGTACCCATTTAATTACTCGTTTTGCTTGAAAGATCTTGAGAAAATAGGAAAAATTACACAACAACGTTTAATAATTAATGCCAGCGCAGCTTTATTGCCCATTTTTCCAGAACATGTAAAATGGTGCAGCAGAACAAATTAATTCACTTCTTGTTGTTAGCTGCCATATCTACTATTGGAAAACACTAGAAAAGTAAATTACATCTTTCTTTGGTTCAGTGGTATTTAAAAGTGGGGAGGGGAAAAAGGCACGAGCTAAAAAAAATAAATTAAAAAATAGCACAGCAGCAAATATGTCCTGAAGATATTTTTTTAAAAAACAATTAAAGAGGGGTTATTTTTTTTCCTACATTTGAACTCCATTTTTTGGTTCTGCCAACAGTGTAATTCCCAATAAATTATTATCTCTTTCCATCGAAAAAGTATTTGGGGATGGAAAGAGTGAAAATGGATGTTTTAAAATTAAGTCGCCTTAAGATGACTAATCTATTTAGATATCGTCCCAAGCTATTTTTTTAGGCTTTGGTGTGGTTTCTGGGCTCAAAGATGGTTTTGAAAATACAACTTTGCCCTTTTCTTCTTTTCTAGTGAAGAATAATAATTCTCCTACTCCTCCCCCCCCTCCTCCTCCTTCATCTTTTTCTCCCTCTCTCTCCCTTTCTCTCTCTCCCTCTTTCTTTCTCTCTCTCTCTTTCTCCCTCTTTCTCTCTCTCTTTCTCTCCCTCTCTCCCCCTTTCTTTCTCTCTCTCTCTCTTTCTCCCTCTCTCTCTGTCCCTCTTTCTCTCTCTCTTTCTCTGCCTCTCTCCCCCTTTCTCTCTCTCTCTTTTTCCCTCTCTCTCTGTTCCTCTTTCTCTCTCTCTTTCTCTGCCTCTCTCCCCCTTTCTCTCTCTCTCTTTTTCCCTCTCTCTCTGTTCCTCTTTCTCTCTCTCTTTCTCTCCCTCTCTCCCCCTTTCTTTCTCTCTCTCTTTCTCCCTCTTTCTCTCTCTCTTTCTCTCCCTCTCTCCCCCTTTCTTTCTCTCTCTCTTTCTCCCTCTCTCTCTGTCCCTCTTTCTCTCTCTCTTTCTCTGCCTCTCTCCCCCTTTCTCTCTCTCTCTCTTTCCCTCTCTCTCTGCTCCTCTTTCTCTCTCTCTTTCTCTCCCTCTCTCCCCCTTTCTTTCTCTTTCTCCCTCTCTGTCCCTCTTTCTCTCTCTCTTTCTCTCCCTCTCTCCCCCTTTCTTTCTCTCTCTCTTTCTCCCTCTCTCTCTGTCCCTCTTTCTCTCTCTCTTTCTCTGCCTCTCCCCCTTTCTCTCTCTCTCTTTCTCCCTCTCTCTCTGTCCCTCTTTCTCTCTCTCTCCCTCTCTTCCCCTTTCTCTCTCTCTCTCTTTCTCCCTCTCTCTCTGTCCCTCTTTCTCTCTCTCTTTCTCTGCCTCTCTCCCCCTTTCTCTCTCTCTCTTTCTCCCCCTCTCTCTGTCCCTCTTTCTCTATCTCTCCCTCTCCCTCTCTTTCTCCCTCTCTCTCTTTCTCCCTCTCTCTCTGTCCCTCTTTCTCTCTCTCTTTCTCTGCCTCTCTCCCCCTTTCTCTCTCTCTCTTTCTCCCTCTCTCTCTGTCCCTCTTTCTCTCTCTCTTTCTCTCCCTCTCTCCTTTCTCTCTCTCTCTCTTTCTCCCTCTCTCTTTCTCTTTCTCTCTCTTCCCGCTCCCTGTCCCCACTCTCTCTTTCTCTCTCCCTCTCTCTGTCTCTCTCCCCACTCCCCCCCCTCCCTCCCTCTTTCCTTTCGGTTTCTTTTGTTCAAATGTTCAGTGTTTTGTTCATTGCTACAGGTTTAAATTAAATGAAAGAACTCCGAAACGGTAATTCTATTAAACTCGCAAGACAGCTACCTGGGGTGGCTCTCCCATCACCTCTGTCTTGGGGTGACTTGCACCCACAATTGGGTGCCAGCTTGAAAAATGCTTCTCCCTAAGGTTGCCGTGCCTGTTTCCGGGTGGCATTATTCAAACCATCCTGTCTCCCGTTCTCAAAAACAATTAGAATTGCCTTCTGTTGCTCGAATCTGACCCGCAGAGAGATTATAACCTCTCTCTTTTTTTTTTCCTTCTTTTTGCTTGTGCGCACATTGCCTGCATCTATGGGCCTTTTTGGGGTCTGTTTTTTTTTTTGTAATTCAAAAAAAATATTAAAAAAAATAAAAATCCATTTTCACAAGCGTTTAGCCTGAGCTCTGGAGGGTATGGTAATTACACCTTCGCAGTTGGAAAAAAAGCTAGAAATAATTATGTAGTGGGTTCCTGGTGTGCGTTGGACCTGCATAGCAATTGAAGTCAGTCCCGGGCTGGGATGGAGGGGGGGGGGGGGAAATGAAAAGACAATGCAGAGGCCATGCCTCATTGTCCTGGGGAGAAGGAAAGGCGTCCCGTGTGTGTTTTGGGGAGGACTTGGGCCGTCTGTTGAAATCACGGCGTGGAAAGCAGAGGCTTGTTCATCCTCCAAGTTGGGGTGAGGATGGACAGGAAAGGAACAAGGTTTGGGGGGGCTGCCACAATTGTAAGAAACCAATGCAAGCTCCAGCTGTTTCTTTGGCTAGCAAAGCACTGGCAGAAGCTGTGGAAGAATATAAAAATTGGGCAGACAAGCAACATTCCCTTCAATGCCCCCTTCGGTGTGGGAGATAAAGTTTTCCTATCAACCAAATATGTACGGCTGAGGCTGCCTAGCAAACATTTCCAATTGTTGTTGCTAGTTGCAAAGTTGTGTCCAACCCATTGCGACCCCATGGACAACGTTCCTCCAGGCCTTCCTGTCCTCTGCCATCCTCTGGAGTCCATTGAAGCTCACGCCGACTGCTTCAGTGACTCCATCCAGCCACCTCATTCTCTGTCGTCCCCTTCTTCTTCTTTTGCCCTCCATCTTTCCCAGCATGAGGCTCTTCTCCAGGGAGTCCTTCCTTCTCTTTAGGTGGCCAAAGGATTTGACTTTCCTCTTCAGGATCTGGCCTTCTAAAGAGCAGTCAGTGATGATCTCCTCTAGGACTGACCGGTTTACTTTCCAATAGTGAAAGTAATTAACCCAGTGACAGTCTAAGCCCCTGCACCCACATGTCAATCACATGGCCCAATCAGGCACTGTCCCAGCTGGAGATGCCTCCCAGTTCACACCACTCCAGGTGCAGGGCAAGGTGTCCTTGACTCTCTGAGAAAGGAATGTTATTATGACTTGCCCTGCACCTGGAGTGGACAATGGGAGTGGGGAATTATATGGAGTTTGGGCAGATATATGACTATGTATATATTTCCCATACTCCATCTAATCCCCCCCTCCCATTTTCCCACAGTAGAAAATGTGGCAGGCCTGAAGGCCCAATGCAAAAGATGGATTCCAGGCCTGACAATTAATGCTTGCTGACAGCCAGGTCAGTTTTGATGGCCTCGGAGTTCAGACTGGAAGGGCAGTTCAAACTGAAGAGGTGGTCTTCTTTTGTGGCATTTGTTTTATGAGTCACAACTGGTCTTCCCTTCGGTAGTCAAAAGCCAAGGTGAAACTTGGATTCAGAAAGGAGGACACGCCCCACTGTGCATGTTGTTAGTTGTGAAGTTGTGTCTGACCCATCGCGACCCCATGGACAACGTTCCTCCAGGCCTTCCTGTCCTCTGCCATCCTCTGGAGTCCATTTAAGCTCATGCTGACTGTTTGGGGACTCGATCCATCCCCCTCATTCTCTGCCATCCCCTTCTTCTTCTTTTGCCCTCCATCTTTCCCAGCATAAAGGTCTTTTCCAGGGAGTCCTTCCTGCTCATTAGGTGGCCAAAGTATTTGAGTTTCCTCTTCAGGATCTGGCCTTCTAAAGAGCAGTCAGGGTTGATCTCCTCTAGGACCGACCGGTTGGATGGCCTTGCAGTCCAAGAGACTCACAGGAGTCTTCTCCAGCACCAGAGTACAAAGGTCTCCATTCTTTGGCATAGGGAAAACTCTTCTGCTCGCAGAGACACAGAGGGCAGATTCCCTGGTGAGGAAGTATGGGTCCAGAGAGAGAGGGACAGAGAGAGAGGGAGAAAGAGAGAGAGAGAGAAAGGGGGAGAGAGGGAGAGAAAGAGAGAGAGAAAGAGGGACAGAGAGAGAGGGAGAAAGAGAGAGAGAGAAAGAAAGAGGGAGAGAGAGAAAGGGAGAAAGAGGGAGAGAAAGAGAGCCCAATGTTTCTGTTGCTAAGTGAGACATTTGTTAAGTGAGTTTTGCCCCCCATTTTACAACTTTTCTTGCTACAGTTGTTCAGTGAATCGCTGCGCTTGTTATATTAGCCACACGGTCGTGAAGTGAACCTGGATTCCCATGGACTTTGATTGTCGGAAGGGTTGCAAAAGCTGATGACGTGATTGCGGGATACTGCCACCGTCGTAAGTGTGAGTCAGTTGCCAAGCATCTGACCATGGAGTGACCATGGGGATGCTGTAATGTTTGTAAGTGTGAAAAACGGTCAAGTCACTTTTTAAAACGATGTTGTAACTTTGAACCATCACTAATTGAGGTATATGTAGTCCTTGACTTACAAGCATTCGTTTAGTGCTTTTTGGGGGTGAGTTGCAATGGTACTAAAATTGTGATTTATGACCATTCCTTGCATTTACAACTGTTGCAGCATCCCTATGATCACATGATCAAAATTTGAGTGTTTGGAAACTGATGTGTATTTATGATGGTTGCCAAGCACCAGGGACACATGATCAGTATCTAAGGGACTGCCCCAAAGAAGAGGGAGTCAAACTATTCCCCAAAGCACCCGAGGGCAGGACAAGAAGCAATGGGTGGAAACTAATCAAGGAGAGAAGCAACTTAGAACTGAGGAGAAACTTCCTGACAGTTAGAACAATTAATCAGTGGAACAGAAGTTGCCTCCAGAAGTTGTGAATGCCCCAACACTGGAAGTCTTTAAGAAGATGTTGGATAGCCATTTGTCTGAAACGGTATAGGGTTTCCTGCCTAGGCAAGGGGTTGGACTAGAAGACCTCCAAGGTCCCTTCCAACTCTGTTATTCTGTTATCACCATTGGCGATCTTCCCAAGCACCTTCCAACAAGCAACATCAACTGGGCAAGCCAGATTCGCTTATCGACCACATGATTCACTTAACAACTGCAATGATTCATTTAACAACCATTCGAAGAAAGTTCGCCAATCAGATGTGGCTCACTTCACCATCATCTTGCTTACAATGGAAATCCTCGTCCCAATTGTGCTCGTAAATCAAGGACTGCCCATCATTTTGCTTAGGGTTAGGGTTAAGGGCATAGGGAATCCACTCTGGAAAGAATGGATACACCATATAGAGAAGGACCTGAGAACATCAGCCTGATAAATGTTAAGATGCCTGAATCATGAACTTTAGGCTGGAGAAAGGGAGAGGGAGGGAGGGAGGCAGAGAAAGATTGAGGCAGAGAGAAGGAGGGAGAGAAAGAGAGAGGGAGAGGGAGGGAGAGAGACAGGGAGGGAGACAAAGAGGGAGGGAGAGGGCGGGAGATGGAAGGCAAGAAAGAGGGAGAGGGGGGGACGAGAGAGAGGGAAAGAGATGGATGGAGGGAAAGAGGTAGAGGAAGGGAGGGAGAAAAGGAGGGATGGTGGGAGAGAGAGAGAAAAAGGGAGGAGAAAGTGAAAGAGGGAGGGAGAGAAAGAGGGAGAGGAAGGGATGGAGAGAGAAAGAGGGATGGTGGGAGGGAGAGAGAGAGAAAAAGGGAGGGAGAGAGGGAAAGAGATGGAGGGAGAGAGAGGGAGGGAGATGGAAGGCAAGAAAGAGGGAGAGAGGGAGGGAGATGGAAGGCAAGAAAGAGGGAGAGAGGGGGGGCGAGAGAGGGGAAGAGATGGAGGGAGGGAAAGAGGGAGAGGACGGGATGGAGAGAAAGATGGTGGGAGAGAGAAAAAAGGAGGGAGAGAGGGAAAGGGAGGGAGAGGGAGGGAGAGAAAGAGAGGGATAGAAGGAGGGAGGGTGGAAGAGAGAGAGGGAGAAAAAGGGAGGGAGAGAGAGAGGGAGGGGGAGAAAGGAAGGGAGAGAGAGGGAGGGAGAGAGAAAGAGAGAGAGGGGGGATTGATGTGGTGAGGGCATCATACATTTTGCTTATCTGGCTTTCTCTCTCTGAAATCGTTCCCCACCCCCCATCCCATCCCATCCCATTTAACGCAGAAGCATAGCTCAGTTGCCTCCTTCCATTCCACCCTCCCTCGTTTTCTGAGTACATTAATTGTTATTAAAAATTAAAGGCTTTGTGTCTCTTTGGGGAGTTGAGAAATCTCTTTTGGCAACAAAGGTCAGTCTTGTTCCGCTTATACCCACACCTCGCGCTGGCGGATATCGGCAGGGCTCGGCTGCAACGCTCTGCCGTGAACGTGGCGAGATCGACTTAACCGGCATCGTGACATGGCCCTCTTGTCAAACACGGGGAGGGGGGAACAGCCGACTCCGAAGAAGTCGGCCGAGAAACTAGGAGGAATCAGCAGCCTTAAGCAAAGAATAACAAAGCTTTGGGAGAAACAGCTGGTCTTCTCCATCCGGCTTTGGCCTATGAGAGCTGCGCGGGGTCAGAAAAATTAGAAAATACAGGTAGTCCTTGACTTACAACAGCTCGTTTAGTGACCAAAGTTATGACAGACTAAAAAAAAGGTGACTTATGCCCATTTTTCAAACTTACAACCGTTGCAGCATCCCCATGGGCACATGATCAAAATTCAGACGCTTGGCAACCAACTCATATTCATGACGGTTGCAGTGTCCCAGGGTCACGTGATCCCCATGTGTGACCTTCCGACAGGCAAAGTCAATGGGGAAGCCGGACTCACTTTACAACGGTGTTACTAACTTAATAACAGCAGTGATTTAATTGGCAAGAAACTGTGGCAAGAAAGGTGGTAAAATGGGATAAAATTCGCTTAACAAATGTCTCACGAATGGAATTCTGGGAGTTGAAGTCCACAAGTCTTAAAGTTCCCAAGTTTGGACACCCCTGGCTTAACCTGTAAAAAACAGTCCAGTTGCTTTTGAGGGGGGTGGGGGAAAAAAACACGGTTGAATTTTTCAGTCAATCTTTGGCTGCCTCTTATGTTCTCCCTCCCTTTGCATCCTTTCAGGGACAAGGGAATTCTGTGGTGTTTTCACCTTTCACGTTTAAAAAAAGTCGGCATGCAAATGTGTACCCGTTTTGGTATGCAGTTCCTCCGACGATAAGGCATTTTTGCAATTTCCCCTAAACGATGTGTTTTTATGCATTTCCTGACTGGTGAACTGCAGTTTGACATCCAGAGAGATGCGGAAACAGGAAGGCAATTGCCTTCCAGTTTACACAACAGTTTCAGGAGTCTACAGGATACAGGCTGTTTATATTAAAATGCATACAAAACTGAGGAGTTGGTGGTAGAGGAGGAGGAGAGGAGGAGGAGGAGGAAGGGAGGTAGGGAAGGGAGGAAGGAAAGAGAAGGACGAAATGGGAGGAAGGAAGATAGATGGTGGGTGAGGGTTGAAGGAAGGAAAGGGAGGGAGGGAGGAGGGAGGGAAAGAAAAGGAAGGAAATGGGAGGGAGAGAGGCAGGAAGATAGATACTGGGTGAGGGTAGAAGGAAGGAAAGTTGGAGGGAGGGAGGGAGGGAGGGAGGAGGGAAACAGAAGGAAGGAAATGGGAGGGAGAGAGGGAAGGAGAAAGATAGTGAGGATAGAACGAAGGAAAATTTGAGGGAGGGAGGATGGAAGGCGGGAAAGAGAAGGAAGAAAATGGGAGGGAGGGAGGAAGATAGATGGTGGGTGAGGGTAGAAGGAAGGAAAGTTTGAGGGAGGGAGGGAGGGAGGGAGGAGGGAAAGAGAAGGAAGGAAATGGGAGGGAGAGAGGGAGGGAGGAAGATAGACTGGGTGAGGGTAGAAGGAAGGAACGAAAGTTGGAGGGAGGGAGGAGGGAAAGAGAAGGAAGGAAATGGGAGAGAGAGGGAGGGAGGAAGATAGATAGTGAGGATAGAAGGAAGGAAAGTTTTAGGGAGGGAGGGAGGAGGGAAAGAAAAGGAAGGAAATGGGAGGGAGGGAGGAAGAAAGACTGGGTGAGGGTAGAAGGAAAGAAGGAAAGTTGGAGGGAGGGAGGAGGGAAAGAGAAGGAAGGAAATGGGAGGGAGAGAGGGAGGGAGGAAGATAGATAGTGAGGATAGAAGGAAGGAAAGTTTTAGGGAGGGAGGGAGGAGGGAAAGAAAAGGAAGGAAATGGGAGGGAGGGAGGAAGAAAGACTGGGTGAGGGTAGAAGGAAGGAAGGAAAGTTGGAGGGAGGGAGGAGGGAAAGAAAAGGAAGGAAATGGGAGGGAGAGAGGGAGGGAGGAAGATAGATAGTGAGGATAGAAGGAAGGAAAGTTTTAGGGAGGGAGGGAGGAGGGAAAGAAAAGGAAGGAAATGGGAGGGAGGGAGGAAGAAAGACTGGGTGAGGGTAGAAGGAAGGAAGGAAGGTTGGAGGGAGGGAGGAGGGAAAGAAAAGGAAGGAAATGGGAGGGAGAGAGGGAGGGAGGAAGATAGATAGTGAGGATAGAAGGAAGGAAAGTTTTAGGGAGGGAGGGAGGAGATAAGGAAGGAAATGGGAGGAGGGAGGAAGAAAGACTGGGTGAGGGTAGAAGGAAGGAAGGAAAGTTGGAGGGAGGGGAGGTGGAGGAAGTGGG